>NC_085058.1:8608076-8915058 GCF_963662255.1 Cinclus cinclus
TGGTATATAAGGCGACCACTGGTTTGAGTTGAGGAGGGGAAGATAAGAGTGACTTAGCTGTGTTTATAAACAAATCAGGAAGTATTTATTTGCAATACACCATCACATACAGGTATTTAACTGCTATTTGGTTACAGTAATTGAAGCTCATCACTGTCTATCTGTATTTGTGTGCTGCCTGCCCCCCTTGAACACATACAGCAAAGTGGTGTCTGGTTTTGTTCTGTGCTGCGTGTGTGAGTTGCTGAGGCGGTTGGATGTGTTCTTACGGTGTGGGTGAAGCAGGCAGAAATAATGCTGGATGTCTTTTCCCACTGACGGATTAGAAGTCTAGACAGAGAGAACCCGTCTTTGGGAGCCCAGCCTGGCTGATTAGTGTCAGCATGGGTGGGTTTGTAAATTGCCCTGGTCTTCGCTGGACACTGGGCCTTAATCTGCCTGTTTTTATTTCTCTTTAGATTTATTAAAGCTTTCATATTTATTAATAGCTTTTTGTCCAGACGTTGGAGCCCGAGGCGGGAAAACCTCCCTAGTCAGCTGTCTGAGCATATAGACTAATGGGGTTTCACTTATTTCTTTGGGTGAGGGTACTGTATTACCAAATGTGTGCTATTTGTATATGATGTTTCTGTACCCAAACATATGGTGGTGAAGACAGAGTCTACACGGTATAGCATTGACAGCTGAAGACAGCCAGCAAAGCACGGATGTAAAAGCAGCATGGCACGAGGATTGAGATGCAGAGATGGCCAAGGGAAGATGGTGTCAGCTGAGGGTCTGTCATCTCTTGCATAAAAGAAAAAGACCAACAGTTTTAGGCAATTTAATCCCTCCACTCAGAGTATTAATCCAAATCCAGTAGCTGTGAACATTGAAGGAACGGACGGGTTTGCTTTCTTGTTCGCTGTTGCGAATAACTGGTGATGGTTCTGCAATGAGCACTTACTTATTTACCATTGTAAACAATAATCTGGTGCTTGCATCTGTGCATGGGTTGGCCCCATCTTCTTTCACCTTGCCTGCATCTCAGCTCTTTTTGTCCTAAAGGCATCTGTTAGGATTTGAATATAGCAATTCTGCTTGAGAGATTAATTTCTCTCCTTCTCCGCCCCAGTGTCTTGTATGTAAACCAAGCTGAGAACCAGGCAGTGTGGAGTGACAAAAAAAAAGCACTGCATTTGCAGCCATTTCAGCTGGACGTGGGTGTGGGTTTTAGACCCATAATTTTTGTCCTCAAAGTGCTCTTCTAGCTAGGAGTTGTATTGGAAAACCACATGAGCGAGTCTGGGCAGTGCCTAAATTATGTGTCCTAATGCCCAGTTTGTCTCATGCTGAAGAAAGAGTAGGAGTTGAATTGTGCCCTTGTTACTTTTGGGCTCTTGGTATTGTGCTAGAGAACCAGATTGGCTGATTGTAAGACCAGTGTGTTCTAATCTTTGGAAAGCTCCATTCTTTTTTATGACTTAGAACATTTCTGCTCTCTCCTGCAGTTGCATCCATCACTTCTCATTAGGCATTGTCAGCAAACGTGGATCATCACTTAGCTGTTGGCAGAGCAAATGTTCTGCAACTTGGGAAGTGCCATTGAGGTTTTCATAGTAGGAATTGCTACTTATTTGTATAGTTAGGTCTGCAGAAAAACTGATTGACCGTCTTGGTATTTTTAATAAAATGCCTGGCAATGAAGAGGGAAGCTTGAGGGGTATGTGTTTCAGGCTTTTAGCAAATAAAGCCATACCTTTTTGGTAGTTTTCTTCTGCAGTTGAAATTTCTGTGTGTATTTTTTTAAAACAATTATTTCTTGAGTCAGGTTGGATTAATGTGTAAACCAATCCATCTGCATTTTCTCTTATAGCTTGAGAGAGGGAGATGGGAAATAAGAGAGGAAAGCCCTAAAATAACCTTCAGTATTTTGTTAAGTAGCCTGTCAAAATTGAGAGAACTCAAAATTTCCTCTGATTGCAGAGTACTTGTGGTTATTCTGTGCCCCCAGCCCAAAAATTCAGCTGCCGATTCTCTCCTTCATCCGAGTTAATTCATTGTTGGAGGTGGGAAGCACAGATTATAATTCTTCAATTATAGATTACTGACTTCTGTGAGGAAAATCAAGTAATTATCATTGACAGATGTACAGGCTGCACTTATTTCACCTAGTGTATACAACATTAGAAGTGTGTTTGCCTCCTTTGAAAAAGTACCTTGAGCCCCTCAGCTGAGAGATGATGTGTAAAACTGCAAACATTTCTTGTCCCTGACTCAGTTTTCCCTGGCTTCTTGGTTCCACTTTTCCAGGTGAACGTAAGGTTTGCCTGTCCTGAATGCGTTTCCTGATATATAAGGACTGTATAAGCAGTCAAATATACAGCAAAAAATTGAACTGTGAGCCATGTTTTAGAGTAGTTCATGGTGATTTCAGGAAAGGTCACCCCTCCTTGAGCAAAACATTTAGCAGTTTGTCATTCTTCTTCACATTCTGCTTCCCCAAATTGATAAGAATAGAAAGTGGAATTTGTTTTGTTTCACTCCCCCTGGCTCTGTACAAGTTCCCATGTAGTTATTGTGGAGGGAAAAAAAAAAATAAAATTCTGAGGTGAGGGCCAGCTCCTAGGAAAGATGTTTTCATAAAACAATCCATCCGATCACTTCATGTGCCTAATTCTCTTACTGCAAACAAATTTTAAATCAGGGTGTAACCATATGTGGTGCAGAACTCATGAATTAGGCAAAATAAATCGTACACTGTTTGTCCCTTTCTCTACTTGACCTCTCCTGGAGGTGGCCTCTGTGTGTTGTTCAGAGACCTTCCACTCCTCTGAACAAGGGCCAGGTACAGCCTTTATCTGCTACTACACATTCCTGAATGCAGGAAACTCCTTCTGTGGGGAACCCCCCAGAAGAATTCCTTCTCACCCAAGCAGGATTCAAATGTTTTTGGTCTTCCCTGCTGCAGTGCATCCTGTGCTGTTGGGAAAGGCTCTGGGTGCCAGCAGCAGGCAGCTCAGCAATCAGTGCCAGGGCACAGGCGTGGCAGGAGAAGCAACTTTCCAAAACGGGGCACGGCCACCACAGTGCTGGAGTTTCTAGGTCAGCAGGTGTGGAAGCCAATTTGGTCTGCAGGCGTTTTTACAAGGTTAGAAAATAAACCTGAGTAAAATGAATGGTGACCTTTATGTAACCTTTGGAGAATGGAGCTGAGGTTTTATTGAATATCCTGGCTCTGAGTTGGAGGGAATAGCTTTGCAGAAAAAAGGTCTTTATAAAACCTGCTTTTAGGAAGAGTAGATTTTTCAGTCTTGTTTGTGGGTTTTGTTTGTTTGTTGAAGCAATAGAATCTAAAAACTGTATGGGGGAAAAGCACTATTCAAGTGATAAAATATTTGGATAAGTTTTACTGTTGGTTATTTGGAGTGCATGCAGTTGTTGACTTCACAGCATCAAACATACACAATTCCTTGTTTCATAAACATTTTACTTTCCATTGCAGGAATTTCTTCATTGATGCAAGTCAGATGGTGTGACATTGTGGTTCAGAGCAGCAGTTCTAATGAGTCCTTTTATCCCAGGCCTCTGTAGCTGAATTGCTTGCCATTTGGGAGAGTTCTTCGTTATTTACATGTGTTTGTATGCCACTGGCAAGTAGGAATCCAAATCTCTACCTGAAAAGAGCACTTGGAAACTCCCCCTGAAAGTTTCTGGATACTGTATAAATTAATCAGAAAACAGTCATGTAATTGGGTGAGATGACAGTAGTGCTCAAGTTGGGGTGATCAGACTTGTACTGAAGCACTGATTAATATTTTAATTAATTGGAGCTTGGGGTGATTTTGTTGTTTTGTTAGTCATTTTGTGTGTGTGTGTGTGTAGTTTTGAGAGCAGAGGTTGAGCTTAATGTTTTTATACAGATCCCATAACTTATGTATGTTGCCTTCTCTTGTTACTCTACTCAGCTGCTTGCCAAACAGAAGTATTTGGAGAAGGGCCAGAGCTGCAAAATTCAGATCAGGATCCAAATTTGGATTTTTGGTACAAGCCTTTCTAATATCTAATATTACAAAACCTCATATATAAATAAGGAGCTCTTTATTTTTAAACTATGGTGATGAGGACAGGGAGGTAGCTTCCTCGCTTCCCTCTGGAGCAGGCCGGGTACAATGCTGGGCTGCGTGTTACAAAGCTCTCAGGTAATTCAAAAGGTAAATTGAATAGGTGAAAAAGCAATGAGTGCACTGTCACCCAGAAACAGCCTGAGCAAAAGGCCAGCACAAATTGGTGCTTCCAAGCCAGTGAGAAGAATCCCCTAAATCTAAAAATTCTGGAAGTGGTGGGATGTTTTGTGGTGTTCCATTAGATCTTTGGGAATTTTGAGGGATTTGTTTTGTTTTGTTCTAAATGGAGTTAGCCAGTATCTCAATTTTAATGCTTTCTTGATTTAATGGAAAAAGGATTATCTCTCATCAAGTAGGATGCTTTTTATCAGCTGCTGTGCCATCAACAGACTTTCAGTAAGCTGCCCAGTGTTTTGTGTTGCTGAATGTTTAATCATTAAGACGGTGGAAGAAAAAAAACATTCAAAACTTCCCAAGTATTTTCCTTGTTGCTTCTTTTTAATTGTTTGTGGTTGCTGTGGTGACACTGTACTTGTCAAAGGGTGGGGAGGCCGGGTGTTGCTGCAGGGCTGGGGGCTGCTCTGGCTAGTGGGACCTGCACCCTGCGAGCTGCTGTCCCTCCCCAGCTGTGCCCCCCAGACCCCTGCAAGGGCAGCCCTGGCTGTTCCAGGACAGCACATGTCCCTGCCTGTCTGGGCTGTACCTGTGTTCCTCCCCAGGGATGAGTCCTGCTCAGCTTTCCCTGCCGCTGCCCGGGAGTGCTGTCCCTTGCCCATTGTCAGGTGCTTCGAGTTTGGGAGGAAAATCTTGTTCCTGGGGAGAACTTGTTTGTTAAATGAGGCATGTTTGTATCTCCCCCTGAGAGGCAGTTTGTGGTTAAATGTCAAGGTCCGTGATCAATGGCTGTCCTTTCTGATGGATGGCCTCACAGCCATGCGGGCAATCTGTATTTCTCAGTCAGAAATTCCTGAGTGCCATTACAAGGTTGTTGGGTCACCTGTGGGTGAAGAAGTCAGATTGCACTGGAAAGCAGGAATTGCAGTTCATGACTTTGCATATAAAGCAGTGAGTTATACTGTTTTTAAAGTGGTCAGCAATACAAACTGTTGGAACTTTTTCTCAGTATGGATGAGGTTGCCTTGTAAGTAGCTACCACAAGCATCCTTTGGACAAACAAAAATTAGTGTGTAAGGAAAGTGTGCTGCATAATAGGATGGGCAGTTTGTTCTCCTGTTTTTGCCTTACCGCCTTCTTGCCCTTGTTTAGAAATTGCTTGAATATATCTAGAGTAGCCTTTGTGACTTCAGTGGAAGTATTCCTTTGTGCTTTCTCCCTTCCTCTTCAGAACCACTGCTACATTAAAATACAGACTGGAGAGGCAGTTACTCAGTACCACAAGTGGTAATTCTTTGAAGGCCTCTAAACTGAAAAGCTTTAACATTTATTTAATATTTTTGTGGATGGAATTTTAGTCTCGTTTTTTAATCTGCTCTGAAAAAATATGACAGCTCCTTCTTCCAGAGCCACGTGTTAGTTTTATTGCTAGTTCAGTGAAGGAAAGTACTTGAGAGGCTTGAGGGCTTATTAAACCAGGGAGAGAATTCTGTAAGGGGATTCTGGATCCCGTGCGAATGCGGTGTCTGGAGGCAGTGTGAAATCGAGACTCGAGGCTTCTACTTCAGGGCTGGACATCCTCAGGCAGGAGCAGTTTGCTGTGTGTGCTGAGGGTGTGTGGGCAGTAGTTCCTTGGGAAGAGGGTGCCCTGCCAAGGGGAGCTGTGCTCGTGGTGCTTGGCATCCTCCACTCGGAGCTCCCATCTCCTGCACCATGCTGGTGCGAGGTCACGATTGCTCTATGGTCCATGTGCTGCTTCTGTGGAAGTTGGTAGCTGTGGCTGAGGCATCTTTGAGGCTGGCCAGCCCTTGGTGAAAGCTGCAGCTCCTTCTGCTGTGATGGGACTGTCTGAAGAAAAGGCTAAAAATAATTTTGAGCTATTTTTGCAGGAGTTGGACTGTGCCACAAACTTTTTATCCAAGCTCTGACAAAGTGTGACAAAATTCCTTTCATTAAGGGTGTATAAAAGGTAGATCAATTTTCTTTATGGTTTGATTTTCTTTCTGTATTAAGTCTTTTGGCATGATGAATGATGAGGGCCTACAGTTGCTAATAGAGGCCGTATAAACTAAATGAATTAATTGATATTTAAGAGACAGTCAAGTTACTCACTGGCAGTAATTGGAAGCTGCACACCTGGAACCACATTTTGCTGAAGAGCTAAGCCAGCTTTTGGCTCCAGGAGCCTGCTCTGCAACATTACCTTCATTATGCTTGATTCCAGTGGTATAGTTCAATCACTGTCTCCTAAGAAGTTGCGAAATGAAATGGCAGCTGAGGAAAAAGTATTTGCCTCTTCCATTCAAAAAGTGAGTGAAATGAGAATGATAGATATAGTTTTAAAATGTGAGAAATATCCCTGGAAAAGGCTTTTTTGAACATAATCTGTTAGTTGTTGGGAGGTAGCTTGCTGAATCAAATCAAATACTTGGAAATGTTGGTGGGTTGTGTGTGTTTAATTACACTGGACAAAGGTTTGTCTAAACACAGTTCATAGTGAATCTTCAGTTAAAAATTAATCTTGAGCATCATTTTATCATGCAAAAAATGCTAAAATACTGACCCTTAAGATTTGGTAACCTGTATAATTAACCTGTGATCCATGAAGATATGCAGACACCTCTCATTGATTACTTCTGAGTAGAATCCAGGTGTCTGATTACCCTGTAGATAGTCTGAGTAGCCAGTTTTCCGTTAATAGCAGCTAAAAAAATGGTAATAGTCTTGAGCTCTAAGGCTAAGAATAAACATGAAACAAAATACTTTGTTCAGTACCAGTGTGTTTAGGCAGTCCCCACTTAGCTTTCATGGAACATATCTGCATAGACTGCATCTTTCTTGCTAGCAGCTTACTTCTCTTGGAGGGGATAGGAATGTGGGTTCATATATCACTATGGTTTGTACTATCAAATTGGTGAAACTTGTGACTTAATTGAAAAACACAGTTTAGCTCATGTGTATCATGGTTCTGTGTGTGGAAGCCTCTCTGTGAACACGTAGTCACCCATGTGTGCACTGGGATGCTGTAGGTGAATGGCTCCAGCTGTTTAGGGTGAAAATTCTTGAAATGGGTGAGTGTTTGCAGTGCAGAACTAATGATTGTTATTTGTCACTTCACAGTGATTCTTGTTACTTTAGTAAAGTTCTTTGTTACTGCTGACATGACTTTAAATAGCAGTAGCTTTGTAGTATGTGAGGCCCAGTGTAGGATCAGGAGATAGCTTGAGTATGTTGTATTCTTCTGGAATTTGTCAAATTCAGAAAGGTGAGTTGCAGTTTTGGCTTGATCAGTTCAGCTCCTGAGCAAAGGAGTGGCAAAGCAGCATATAGTTCACTGTGAAAACTGAAATCAAACTGTGTTAATAATCAGGAAAGGACATTTTCATTCTCGTAATGCAGACATCTGCTCTCCCACTGGAATGTTTACGCATGATGTGATTCACAGGAATGAAAATCCAGATGATCAATTCTGCTCTTAAACAATGTCTCCTGGAAGGACCCCTCAGACAAGTAACTGTGGGTAACATCAGTGTGAGACTTACACAGAAGCATAATTCAGTGGATTGTTAGATGCTGAAAACATGTGGTAGCCAACAGGCGATTGACAACAGCCCTGTTATCCTGGTGGGTATTGCTTTAGAGCTGTCTACATACATCTGAAATACAGTTCTATGGTATTATGATTTTTTGAAAGTCAGAAGTTTAGTTCTGAAGAAGTTTCAGCTTTTCTGAAATCTGATCTAGATCAAGGACGGCCTTTTCTGGTTTTTATACTCTTTTACTTAGTAAGTTGTGGTGTAACTGTGCAGCTCCCAGGAGTGTTTGGAATGTACATACTGTGAGTAATCAATCTATGCAGGTGTTCTTTGAATTATCTGAATAGGGTGCTAATACTCAGTGGCCTGTGTGGCTATGGCTTCAGTTCTTTGTACTAGGGACAGGTTGCATGCCCTATGCTGCATTTTCAAAAGAAAACCATGACAATATGAAAACTTCTGAAATGGGTATCAAAATGGATGATGCTGTATCTGCAAAGCAGATGTGTTACTTGAGAAGAAAGTGGTAAGTTGTTAGGTTTTTAGGTCTTGTCCCTCTGGTTGCCTGTAGAAGTAGGATGGCAAGGCAACACACATTGTTCCTTATTCTGAGGACTGAACCATCAACTTGTGGGTTATCAAATGCTGGTCAGATGCTTGCTGTTGATAATTTCCATTCATGAGCATGTTTTAGATGAAGTATTCTGATAGACTCACTCGTTCAGTCTTCCCAGCTGCCGAGGCAGCCTAGCAGGGAAGGAGGCAGTGCGAGGGCTGCAGTGCTTGGTGTTGGCCTGCCCCACACTGCAGGTTGTGCAGTGCTGCCCTGCAGCTCTGTGCTGCTGCTGTGGAGCTGGGCTGGCCTGATGGTGGCAGCCCCAGAGCTGCAGACATGACCCAGGTGGGAGCAGCCAGTCCTGCCGTGCAGGGCCATGCGAGGTACCTGTTGGACAGAGTTAATTTGCCACCTAGGAGTGAGTGCAGTTGTGTTTCAACTCAGCTATGTAAGTGCAAACTGAAATACATGCATGCATGTATGAACTTAGCTTTAGCTTAATTACATTTAATGAAGCTTTAATTTTAAGCAAGTGCAGTTTACAGGTTTAGACGGGCTTTTGAGTCTGCAAATAAACTAAAGTTTACCTGGTAGGCTAGGGAAACTCAAACATTTTGAAACAAATACTTAAGAATTGGAGTAGCTTGTGTTTGTAACTCTTCTGGAGATCCTAGATTAGGATTTAAAACCATTTTAAAAGGTGCCACATAGATGATTTTTTTTCTACCCCCAGAAGCAGGGGATGGAAAGCTGATGAGTTAGATTGCTTTAGCATTCAGGGAGCTGACCTTTGAGATAGGCAAGAGTTTTCTGGCTCCTTGCAACTCTTTGTTAACAGAGACCAGATAGCTTCTGTGCCTAGAGTGGGTTGAAGCTGATCAGCAGAGGTGAGTGAGAAGTGCCTCTGTGCAGGTGCAAGGCTGAAGAAGGGTGGATGCCTGAAGGAGCCTGTGGGAGCTGAACAAGGGGGAGTCTTCTGAGGTGGGAGGTTCTATGGTCACCATCAGGCAGCAGTGCCATGTTCATCCTGCATGTGTTCAGCTTTAAATTTTTACCTGATAGTAAAGTCAAGGACAGGAGAGGGTTCTGGGATGTGCCAATGAGAAATGTGGCACAAGTTGAAGAGAAGTTGCCTTTCCTATGGCAGTGAAGCCATGCCTATCTAGCAGGAAAGAAGCGAGTGACCCTTTTAGCAGGCAGATGCTTGGAGAGTGAATGTAGATACTCAGGGCATTACTCAGCACAGGGAAACCTAAGAGGCTGCAAGAATTGCATTCCCTGAGAGTCAGCATTTGGGTACAGGTTCCTCAAGTGGAAAAAAGGGTGCAGAGGAGCTGTTTGGTGGGCAGCCTGGCCATAAGAGAAAAGGGAGCAAGGAGAGAAGGAGGAATGCGTGTGTGCCGGAATTAGGGCAGAAGCAGGGGTAATAGGATGTTGCAAGCAGCGTTGAGAGCAGAAGGCTGAATAAAAGCTGGATTTGTTTGCAAAAGGACAGGCTGATGCCTATGGGAGAGCTGTTCAGTGTGGAGGGGAGAGAAGGATGTACCACAGAGGAGGGACAAAGAGAGTGCCAGGAAAACCCTGCGGGTTAAGCTGGGCCTCCTCAGTGCAGTGGCTGTGAAAGGCCAAGGGCAGCCCCTGGACTGCTCCTCTGCTTCCCAGTGTGTGCCAGGCCCAGGGAGCATGGAGATGGCAGTGTGCTGGCAAGGCTGGGGCTCACTTTCCAGGCTGACAGTGGGATGGACAGGTTTTGGGGAGGGGATGGCTGTGAGCAGTGTCTGGGTGCTGGCTTGCTGTGACTTGAGTGGCGTGTGAGGCTCTGCAGGGCAGGGGGGGTCTCATCTGCTCCCTCAAGATAAAGCCACAGAAGAGCTTGGACAGGACTGGGGTGTGGCACTGCAAACCATGTGACAGCCCCTGGGTATCAAATGAATAGGGAAATAAAGAGGTACAACCAGTAGCAGCAAATCTCTCTCTTAATAGAATATAACCAGGATAGCTGTTGGTCTGGAATATGTTGAAGGAAATAATGTGAAATAAATAAGAAGAAACACAGTTTTTATCAGCAGGCTTACATCTGCCATCCAGGCACCTGTGCCAGCATTGGGAAACACGTGTGGTAGGAAAGCCTTGCTGCAGAGCTGCTGACACTGGGAGCTGTTCTGTTGAATTCAGCTGAGCTCTGAGCTATGTACAGTAAACACAGCCCTGTGCAGATTTGTACATTTCTGGGTGTGTGTTACACGTAAGCAGAGTGTAGAACTCTTCTTGTTTCCTTCATGAGTATTGTTTTGCTTTGCCATCAGCTGTAGTCACCACTTCCCAAAGGAAGGGCAGCAGAGGACCAGGTCTGTGGCAGGCTGTGATGCACAGCAAGGTGCTGCCTTCCTCCTCCTCCTCAACTTGTTGGCTCTGCAGGCGCGGAAGAGAAACAGTTTTGTGCACATGTTTGGTAGATGCACTTAATTTCCTGTTTGGTTTTTAAGAGCTGCTGAGGAGTGTCACCCCCCTAGTTTTCCTAGGCATCGTTTCTTAGAGCCATGTGGGACAAAGGCTGGAGAAAAATCCCAGTGTCTCTCATGGCTGGCTTTACAGCACCTCCTGTTCAGACCCTTAAGTAATAATGTTGTGGTGGGGCTTCTGAAGACCTCGGCTCAAAATAGTGCAGCAGATCTCTTAGCTATCTGTAGACTGGATTCTGAAGCAACAAAAGGTTGATTTTTTTTTTTTTTTCATAATTAGTTTTAAACCCAGCAGTTTTGGAGTATGTAAGTTGTTGCAATAGATTATTTGCTGCTTAGCCACAAACCTGCATGTCTGGTGACTGTTTCCATCTTTCTGCTTTCAGTGGGACATTCCTGAGATGAAATTTCTACTGAAACAGTCTTTTTTCATGATGCTTTTTTGAGATTGTAGATTGTTGGTAATAAATACAGGATGAAGTTCCTCTGAAGTCATATTATCTTCCCACATCCTGTACAGAGGGCACTGCATGCTTGGAACAGAATCTCCTGCCTGAATGTAACAATATGCACTGATTTTAATTCAGAGCAGTGCTGAAAGAACCTGAGTGAGAGCTGTGTAAAAGCATTTTCCTTGTCTCTTCTCAGAGCTCATTACAGTAACTTGTAGCAATATAGTGAATTTATATAAATGTTAAAAAACCCCCAACTCCAGGAAGTTAAATGACTGTCTTGTTGGAATAGAGCACCTGGCAGTATGTGGTTGTTTCAAGTTCTTCCCAGTTATTTTAGGAACAGTGGAACAAGCTTGTAGCGCTGAATACAACTAGATTTCTTCAGGCAGCTAAAAGAGATGTTTATAGACCTACATTTCAGACATCAGGTATTCTGATGGCTAATTATTTCTTGGCAGTTGATTACGATGGGTTACATTTGAGACTTGGGCATTTCATTAGCAGCTTTATCTTCCTTCTTTGTTCAGCTGTTTGTATAGTTGGCATTATTTATACTCATAAAATTATGATAGTGTCAGAAATGGTGGAGGGATTAAATTTCTATCCCCTCTGAACTATTCTAATTGCGTTTATTTTAGTAACAAGTGTTGAAGTCACGCATTTGACACATTTAACCTGCATTAACTTCATGCTGAACCACTAAGCTTTTCAGCACTGTGATGCTCCTTCTGATGTCTGATGGAGAACTGGTTTGGCCTATTCTCTCTGGTGAGTGGAAGGAGGTGCATTAGGTTACAGGGAGGATGAAGTAATTGCAGTTCACCCTTCTAGTTGCAGTCTTTTATTGGCTTGCTGAGTGTTTGCCACCTGATTTTGATGAGAAGAGTGGTTTGTCTGGGATTGAGGAGAAATCTGCTTTCAGACTGAAAGAGACAATATTTACCAGTTGGTGAATACTCACTTTATTTACTTTTTGAGGCCTGAGAGTTGGACACTTTTCTATATTTCCAGTGGACACTGTTCTATATTTATACTTTAGGGAAATAATGATACTTCATGTGCTTTTAGGATGCAGTTGTGGTCGCTGTGCCTTTTATATGGAATAAAAATATATCTTCATTTGAATCCTGAAAGACCCGATTTGTCTTGTGCTCAGTGTTTTGCTGCTGTTTGCCTATGTCTGTGCTAGGCTCGAGTGCCTGGCGTCTGGGGCATGACACTGGATTCTCCCGGGGGAGGGAGCAGTGCAGGCAGGGACAGAGCCCCTAGGTGGCATCAGAAGCCACCTGATTTTTGGCTGCTGCACGCCCAGGGGTGAGCGGTGAGGATGGGAGGAGGTTCCTGACCCTGGGGTGGGCGCCGTTCCCGCCTGGGCTGTGCTGTCCTTTCTCCGTGCCCTGTGCTGGAGCTCTTACACCATCACCTCAGCACTATGGATAGTCATCATTTTGCTAATTCAAACAAGTTTCAACCTTCTGCAGCTCTGCTTTCTAAATATTTAATTGAAATGCTTTTACAGCCATTTTACTTCTTTATCACTGTGAGCCAAGCCAGACAATGTAACATGGCATATGTTAAGATGTTAATTGAGTAGCAGCACACATAGGCGGCTGTTTCATAATTTTCTCCTTAGATGATCCTTGGCTCCAGTTTAACATTTCTTTGTGCTTCTGAGTGGAAGGTTATATAAAGATATATTTAGAGCTGTTAGTCTAAGAAAGAGAAACATTAATTCAGTAAGATTAAGAATTAAGGGCTGATTGCTGCAGGCACTGCTGGGACACGGTGCTTGTCGTGGTAAGGATGTGATAATAGTACCTTTCTGATAGTACCACTTACTGTAATGGGGTTGGTAATCGTTTTATTGAGTGGTTCCTCACAGCACACAGTGTAAATAGAGATTTTTAATTTTTTTAAAATGTCACCTGATGTCATCAGAGTTGTGGAATTCAGATTGAATCTTTCCCAAAGGGTATGTGGTCAGTTTAATAATGATCCTCCCTATTTTCACATGGCTTTCAGAAAGATGACTTTGCCAAAACTGTTGCCTGTTGGTACTTTGTAGTGGAGTCTGACTTGTTTTCCTTGGGAGCTGCAGTGGTTTTTTGCAAGAGGCAAAGGGGCAGCAAGACACTGCACAGGACAAAGAGTCCCTGGGCTGCTGTCAACACCCGGATGCCTCCTGTGCCTGGAGACACATGGCTGGCAGTGCTGCTCATGTGCTCCCCTCCAGACTGCCCCGGGCCCTATCGCTGAGCACTTTGACAAGCAGCCTGTGGGATGGTATGGGAGAACACCTGATGCAGTGGGAAATGGAGGCTTTGCAGATCAGAGTGATTTTTGATAGGCTGTGTGGCCAAGACACTCCCTCGGCAGACAGCTCTGACTGCTAGCTTGGGTATCCTTCTCTTGTGGAAGGCTTGTTTTCAGGTGGGAGTGAAACACCAGGGCAGCAGTGTCACCATGCACTGTCAGGGTTGTGTGTGCTGCCTGGGAGCCACTCAGATCTTTCCTGTGGCCTGAACAGTCTCTGGTGGTTTTTTGGTTTTGTTTTGGTTTTTCTGTTTTTCCAAAGAAAGTTTATATTTACAACTTAGTAAACATTTTCTCTCTCAGATGTCTGAGAGAGTGGTTTGCAGCCTGAGGTGAATAACTAGGTAACTGTGCCCATGGTAAGTAACTGCACACTGGGCTTTTCTGTTTTAGTTGCAACTGTTTGCTCTTAAGTCCTGCATATTGGGTAATAATGTAACTTAGTGCACCAGTACTGGAAACTGGGAACCTGCAGAGGGGAGCCCTTGCTGTCTGGTCAGGAGTTAAGCCCTGTCTTCCTGATACATGGTTCAGCCACTGTCAGTGATGGAAAGTAGTTTTTATCATCAATTGCACTATGGTTTGGCAGAAATAGTGTTTTCTCTAGACTGTCCAGTAAGTGCCAAGCATATGAAATGCAGCTATACAGAGGCTGTTTTCAGGAGGATGTTTCAGTTCATGCAAATATTTACAATCTTGGGCTGAATGGGATACAGACTGTGACAATTTCACTGAATGCACCAAACTTTTGATGAAAATATCACTCTGGGCTTCCCACATGTGACCATGTACTCAAACCATTACTAAATTTTGCACAACAAATTATAGCTCCACTTGTCTGCTGAGTCTGGTTGAACTGGGTCCATTGTTGTTGACATCCTCCTCTGTTTGAGGAATGAGTCTACTGCCAGTGCCTGAATGGTGAGAGCCATGTCCCGTGTGACTTTTGGGACTGGGAGGTCTCCCCTGACTGAGCACAACAGTGATGTCCTGAAAGTGCTGCTGTCCTGCTTCTGCCAGGGACTCAGCCTGGAGACTCTTTGGCAGCATCCTGCCCTGGGCACGTGCCCCAGGAGAGGAGCTGTGCTGCAGGGTGGGTGCTCACAGGGGTGCTCACTGTGCTCCCAGTGTTGGTCACACTTCTGCCTTTCATAGGGGCTGAATGCTCTCAGCTGCAAAGCTGCTAAGGGTTAGTTTCAGTGCTCTCCAGGCTTTGGGAAGGCTCAGGGTTAACCAGGCAGTAGCTGATAAATTCAAAGGCTTTCTTTTATTTCTCCCAACCATCTCCCTTTCTCTGGTCTTAGAGACGTAAGGCTTCTCTTATCCCTTCTGGTTATAAGGCTTCTCCTATTAGCAGCATTAAGGAGGTACTCATGCTCAGAGCAACTGAATTCTGCCACTTCTGGTAATACAGTAATCCCATATTTCTCAGTGCAATTCAGCTGCCTCTTCCTGAAAGTGAAGTATTGCTTAATTAGAGGAAGGTTGGCAGCATCTGGTTCTATGCCACTTAGAAAAAAAAAATTGCATCTCTTTGCCTTATTCTTCTACATTTTTTCCCCTCTCTCTCCCTCAGTGCAAAGTAAACTCAGCTGATCACCTGGGAAGAGAGCACATTCCTCATTCTGCCACTGCCAAGTCAGGGCTGTTCTGAGCAGAAATACATAAATAGGTCCGGGAAAACTTACTTCAGCAGTAGGCAGAAGAGCAGTTTGAGGAAATACTTTCATCTGATTTCTCCCCATCTCATTCTCCCAAAGATAGTTTCAGGAGTTTGCCTTCAGCCTTTAGAAGCTTCAGTTGCTACAGCCTTTGAAGGATTCTTGAAGGTAATTTTCAAAGGTCTTTGCCCTAAAAGTCAAAAGCTGAGGCTGTTAGGGTGAGCCAGGGGCTTTCCTGTAAGGCTTTTTGCTGCAGACCCAAAGCAGCCAACACATGTTCCCTGGTAGGTTGTAGGGTCTGGGGTTCTCCATGAAACAAAGCAGCTTTTGCAGGGAGCTGCACTGTGCTGCTTCCCCAAGCACAGCTAAGAAACCCCCTTTTCTCTGCTGTTTTACTAAGTGGTAGAAGCTGGGTGCATGTTTTTGAGTGGCTGGTGGCTTGGTGAGCAGAGATGACCAGATTGATCTGCATTGGTGGTGTTCAGAACAGAGTTGACATTTTTGAGGAGCATTGCTGTAGGCAGCACAACAGGGTCTCTCTTGAGTCACTTGGTGTGCCTTAACTTTGAAACAGTCAGTAGGATGGTACCCCCTGAATAAATGTCTCTTGGTTGTGATAGTGTCTCTAATTTTTGATTGGAGAGGAGTACATACAAAGTTTTGATATAAAATTTTCTGCTCCACTGTTCTTGTGTTGGGTCATTGGACACAAGCTGGTAATTTCAAGGCAGCTGTAAAAGCAGCCACTTTTGTTGTCTCTCACAAGAGACAGCTGGCCCCGGAATCACAGATCTTGTCCTGGATAAAACTGCATGAAGTAGCCTGAATTAATTTTTGGATCAAGTAAGTGAACTAGTTTAACTTGAGGGAAACTGTCATCACGAAGAGCTACAAAAGAGCTCACCAAGAGCTCTTTTGAGTAATACCAGCTGTGCTTCTAGATGGGGGTGAATCACAATGAGCCTCCAGAAGCAGCTCCAGGAGAAGCAATGCTGGCTGTGGGCTTTAGGTGCAGCTTCTGAGTTTCCAATGGGCTTAGGTTCCAAATAGATTCAAATAGTTATTTTCATTAGAAAGAACATCGTTCCTCTGCTCTTCTGCAGCTGCTCCTAAGCTTGCAGCAAAATGTGTTGGTAATGCTCTCCAGATGTTAGAAATGGCTGTGTGTCGGGCCTGATTCAGCCTGGTGGTTGGGATTTCTGGTTGCAGGCACTGTAATTGCAGTAGTAACTAGGTAAGGGATGCATTTGACAGAGACAGAAGCAGACTTACTTGTAAATAAAACTTCAACTTTCAAAGCATGTATGTCCTGCTAGAGAAGAAGTGGGGCAAAATGAACAAAGGTGGCAGGTGTAACTGGGATGTCTGTCCCTTTGCCACCTTTTGTTGCTTTTTATCTCGTTATAGCGATGTGTCCTGCAGTGTCACCAAATGGAGTGTTTCTGTTCAGTGCTCAGGGCTATGAGAAGGTCACTCCCACTACTGTCCCAGTCAAAGGGCTCATTCCTCAGGATTGTCACTGCTTGACTTTGATGTGGGCAGCCTTTACGTGAAGGGAAGTAAGTTTTTTATCATTAGGCACAAGCTTTATAAAATTAAACAACATTAACATGTGCTCTGGTTAGGAAGAAAGAAACCTTAGTTTACCATTAAGAAATTTTAATGATGTTCTCCCAGCATACTCAGGAATGTGGAGCAGGAGATGTAAAACATTGCTTTTTAAATAGAGATCACACTTATCCCTGCTGTAGCAGTGGAACCTTTGCCTTTTAAGATGTCACAACAGCTGCTTGCAGATTGAGGACATGAACTTGACTGTCCTTTTTGTGCCATCAGTTTGATGAAAAGGAAACATAGTGGAGCTGTATTTGCTGGCCCTATTATTGCTCCTCTGCTGCAGCTTCTCGGCGCTGTTGATCGGTGCTGTAGGAGCAGAGGTCACAACTGGAAGAGCCTGAATTAAATTTGAGAGTTTACATTTCCTGACTCAGACTGATATTTGGAGGTAAAAGGACAGCTCTAGGGATCTCCTGCCTGGCTGCCTCCTGGCAACTTGCCTCTTTCTCTTTGCAAGATGTTAATGCAAATGGGCATGCTGATGCTCAGGTTGGCAGAAGGGAAGCTGTGTTGGCTGGAGTGTGCTCTCCTGGAAAGCCCAGTGCATAGTGTTGTCTGCAAGTCTGTAGAGGCTGTATTTGGGCTAAGTTTGCCATGTCTGTACCCTGCATCCCCTTGCCCTTTATGTACCCTTTCTGCATAAGCTGTCACGTGAAGCCGTACAAGAGGTTGGGATACAAGAATGGGTACATATACCTGATTCCTTGCCTGCTGGTTTGTAGGAGAGGCTGTTGATCTCTAGCAGCATGGGGGAGAGACCTGTGAGACCTTGCTCAGGGTTGGAGGCAGTGGATAGATGGAGTCTGGGGTTGAGAAGTGCTGCTGGAGCAGCTGTGTCCCATCAATGTGCTCAGCTTTGGGTTAGATGCACTGGCAACATGCAGCAGCAGCAGGTTTCCACGCTTGCTGTCCTTTGGCTTTTCTGGTAAGATGGTTTTTGATGAGTGAGATGACATTTAGGTTCCTGTGTTCAGTTGCTGCAGTATATGTGAGCATCTTTCCCAAGGCAAGGCAAAGCTTCCATTTTACAATCCTTAGCACTCCCTGTTCTTACAGATCCCCAGCAGCTCTGCTTTACTGTCTTCTTGGTGTTCCTGTCTACCCACCTGATGGCTTCTCCTACACAAAGTCAGCTGAAGTGGATGTTTGCTGATGGATCTGCTTCAGTGAACTTGTCAAATATTCTTACCTATTGAAATCTCTTATTGTATTCTGTCACTATAACCTGAGCAGTTCTTGTATGGGAAAGGGCATCAGTGTTAGCAGCTCAACAAAACAGATTTTTAGATTTATTTTGAAGTGGAAGTGGTGGAACAAACAGGGCAACCAAACTCCTGCCTCTGGGCATCTGATGGATCAGTAGATGCTGGTTCCTATCACCACCAGACACTAGAGTTGTTTGTTTTGTTTGTTTCTTACTTATAGTTTTAGTAGATCCATCAGCTGCCTAACTTGGTCTAGCTCTGTACATGATAGCATCCATACAAAAGTAAAATAACTTCTGTGAGATGTTTTGTTAGGTGAGGAGATTGAATTATGTTTTATTTTACTAGGGAAATAATTTCTCTCTGAACTCAAAAAAATGATTGGTTGATGCTTGTTCAGTAGGTGTTCAGACTGGGGTTTTCTGCATGGGAAGCCTGCTCCTCTTCAGAGCAGTGATAAAATGCCTTCAACTAATGCTGTCAGGTGAAGCATGTGAAGTGCAGCACCCTTAAGAAACACAAAAGCTGCTCATGGGTGTGTTTATAGGATGTATAATAAGTTCCATACTGTTTGCCTGCCTTGGCACATGCACTGAGGTCATTCCTGGCATATTTCAATTGAGTCCCTACCCAGTGTAGTCTTAATAAGCCAGCTGGGAGGTAGAGACACTAACTTGGAAAACTCCAGAGTTACCAGTGGAATAACAACTGTGTGCTTTCTAGCAGCTCTTTGGGATGCTAAAGATACATACCTTGAAGTGATGGGATTTACTGAAGCAAGGGGAGAGGGGGATGTTGATTGTGTTTGCAGATAAGTCAAATGTGTTTGAATTGTGTAAGAGCTGCAATAAAAGTGGTGGCATCCATCCTGGCTGCATTGTAGCTTGGGATAATAGTTGCAATGGTATTTCATTAAAGAAATACAGTTCCTATATAAAAGAACAGAGCAGCAAGAATTCTAACAAGCAGTTGAGTTTGGGTGACTTTCTACAGAAAAGTAGCTGACTGAGTGTTATTCCATAGACTAGCAGGATATTTCAGAGCAAGATATAAAGCCTGTAGTGCAGTGATACAAATTCTAATATATAATGTTTTGTCATTGATTTTAGACTTAATTCAGTAATTCTCTTCTCTCTTTCTTCCCTCACATCTAGCAAAACTGTACAATCTAAAGTGGACTGCATTTTGGTAAGTACAACTCCAGAATTCTTTTCAATATTTAATGAGCTACAAGACCAAAATAGATTACTCTGGAGACTGACAGCTATTATGAAGCCTTTCCTTAGCAGTACTTCGAGGTACTACCACTAAATGTGATCAAAATTAGTTACCATCTCAGGTACCTTCCCAGAAATGTGCAACACTACAGGTCCTGTTAGCTCTGCTGTGCTGCTTAGGGCAGAGAGATCGTTTTTTGAAGTGGAAGTGGCCCTTGAAATCCCAAAACATCATCTTCATATGTGCATTAAAATAACAGGATCTGTGCAATGATAAGAGAGTATTTTTGGGAAGCACTGGTTCAGGAAGAGGTTTTGTTTGTTTTTAGTAGTGAGAAAATTGCGAGTTTTTGAAATCAGAATCTTGAGTTCATAAATCTTAGGACTGGAAGAGATTGCTTATCCTGACTTTCTGCCTTCAGCCCTTCATCCAGAAGTACCAGAGGATAAGATAAAAAAGAGTCACAGACAACCTCCTGGATACTATCAAACAGAATGGCTGAGCTAACAAAGAATAGTCCTCAAAGTTGCATTATCAAAGGCTAGTTCAGGTGGTACTGAATTGTCTTGCCTTAAAATGTTTTAATTTATTGTTGTATAAGATTTAAAGCTGTATTGTGTTGCAAGGAAACTTTGGACCCCATTTAACCTCTGTTTAAAAGTTCTTAGATGCACCCAATGGGAATAAGGATGCAGAATGTAATTTTTGTCCCCTTTGTAACTTCCTGACATTTTTGAATACCAAGCAAGTGCCTTAAGATCTTAATTTTGTATATGAGTCTTCAGTGGTAAAAGGACTGCAAAAGATTGCAAAACTACATTTGTAAAACTCTTTTGACACCAGGTATTTCTGTAGAAAAAAAAATGGGAATTGGGGTAGGTGTTTCTAAAATGCACTGGAGAGGGAGTAAATAAGTAGGAGGTTAACCAGTCATCTGCTTTTAGCAATCTGTTTTAACAAAATAGATTTTCACTAGGACTGTTTTTGCATTAAATTCTGCAGATTTATGGACTATGTACTGAGGTAGGGATTGTCAGTTTGTATGAGGGCATTGGGTAGGTCTCATCCATTGGATTGACAGAGAAGTCTTGGACAGAAAGCAGCCTTCATGACTTGACTTGCAAGGGAGCAGCAGTGTCCTGATGTCTAATTTTCTGTTCCAGATGCCTCCTTGTTTGTCCTGCTGATGAGTTCAGAGGAATTGTGTCAACAGTGGAAAAAGCCACTCTAGGTTAGCAAAGGTAGATCTAATGCTGTTCGGGTTTAAACGAGAAAAATCCGAGATCAGAATAGTTTGAGGAAATCAAAATGTAACCGAATTCTGGCAAAATGGTTTCTTTGGTTTTAGGTGCTTTGGAAAGCTGTGAGCTGCAAGACAGAATCTAAAAGCATGTTGAACTGAAAGGCTGTGTCTGTGTGGCTCTGAATCCCTCCTTTGGTAGCACCAGTCACAGCCCCCATGTGCAGAGCCACACACAGATGTTCGTGGGCTGCCAAGTTCGACACAGTTCAGCAGGGACAGAGCTAGGAAGGAGCAGAGGTGATGGCAATAGTCTGTTCTGGAGGTTGCTCATAGCAGAGGGCTGTGGAAAGCAGCTGGAGTAAGGACATAGAGACTGCAACTGCTCATACAAGAGTCCAGAGTTATCTGCCTTCAATTTTTTTTTTGATTGGTGCACTGCACCTCTCTCATTCCAACATACTGTCAGTTTGTGGGAGATCATAAGAAAATCGTTGTATACTGTGCAATCCAAAAAAGATAATTAGCAAGAATTGTGGTGTAAACAGTCATTAAAAATTCATTATAACATCTTTTTAACTGTAGTAAACATGTCTAGCAGTAGATTCTCTTATGACTTTGCTTGTTATATTTGTAGCCATATACTAAGTGAACTTTTGAACCCAATTTTTAAAATGGTTTGCTCCAAATAATCACTCAACAGGAAAGCCGAGGTTTCTTTCCTCAGTCTTCTGAAAAGAGGTCAGTGTGGGTGAGAGGGTGCTGGATGGATGGCCATGGAAACCAGAGCTGCTGCTGGTGTGGGGCGTGCTGGGGCCGTGTCCGTCGGTCCTGCAGCCTCCAAGGTGCCTCTTGTCTGTTGGGCCACGCAGCAGACTGGCAGAAGCTCCACGAACCCTTGGCAGCTGTGCTTGGGCACTGTCAGAACAAAGCTGCCATGTGTTTTTAGGGCTTGTTTGGAATATTTAGCACCTGAAATATGTTCCTGCTTCTGCTCAGATAAAGCATATCAAATGCTTTCCAGAATAAAAGGGTGTTTTTAGTGTTAGTTATTTTCTCTCTTGGTGATATTTCCAACAAGCCATCTCACCTAGAGTAACTTACTTAACCATTGCTTTTTTGTTTCTCTATTCATAGAGTTGGGAGGTGATTGCTTGACTACTTTGCTATTTTTAGTTCTTGTTGTTAAATAATAGATGATTGTTCTGCTGAAATATGACAAATTTTAGGGCCTTTCTGCCAGTAGGTGCAGGTTACGTTGCCACTGGCACAGCCTTTTTCACTTTGATTAGAGTATAGTTGTCTGTAAATACTCAAAATGTGGAAAGAAATACTAAGAGCAGTCCGTGTGCTCTGAAATAGTAGTCTTGCACGAGGCTTGCAGGGTGCCCCTGGCCTTCAGCTCCCCTTATCCAAACTTGAGGACAGAAATAACCTGTAATTCTGCTTTTGTTATGGAAATTTGAAATAGTTGAAATTTGAATGACATCTGCACTGTGTGCATTACAGAAGTAGCAGGTCTTCTGATTGTTCCTTACTATAGTCTTCTTCTATCTTATTTAAAGTTTGGCCTGACTAGGTAAACAATCCAGAAACAGCACATGGTTTTTCTGTTTGTAGTTTTCCTATGGTAATCCCTTCTGGCAACTTTAAAATGAAGCTTGACTAGTGTTTGTGACCTGACAGTAGATCAGCAGTCAGAGAAAACCAGAAGGAGAGAACCAATCCACCAAGGTCAGGAAACCTGAAAGATATTCTTTGATTTTGGGGACTCGTGGTCAAATCTCTAGGTTCTCTGTTGAAGCAGAAACATGAATAAACTCTTGTTTGCTGTAGCGCAGATTGTCCTTAACCTCATACTATACTGAATAGATCTTTGTCTCTTTTTTGCTGTAGATACTTGCAGTGGCAAGTTTGAGTCTCCCAGAATGGAAACAGATACCAAAACCTGCTATTTTCATTAAAAAGCCCCCTACCCTACTCATTTGGGTTAGCCTGGTTTATTTCACAGGTGTTTATTTTGCTCAATCAAAATGCCTGTTAGAATGAAAAAGGAAGTTGCACCTATTTCAATGAAAATCTTGTTCTATATCTATCTTGGGCAGCAAAAGGACAGATTTGTTTAGGGCAGATCTGTGTGGCCACTGATCTCTTTTGTTTGCTACTTATTTTGTGCATTTCTGTAGTTACCTATCTGTATTTGGTAACTGTCAAAACTAATAGCAAAGATTTCTGTTCCTTTATGTGTTACTGAAAGTCTTTGCTTAGCTGTGACTTGAGCTTTTTAATTCTTTGTCCTTAGTTTTTCTGTCTCAGAATATAAGATTGCAGAGGTGTTTTGGGTGCTTGATAGATTTTTTGGCTAAATTGAAGCCAAGTTGTAAAAATTAGTATGAATGCTGCCTGCTCCCCATCTTCATTAAATCTTCCTTTGTTTTATATGGTCCCAGTTGTAGGAGATAAAGGTAATGTGTGAACAGCAAGTACCAGAGGCGATGCTTTGTGCTGGCTCTACAGCTCAGCTCAGTCCTACAAGCAGTTTAGCATACTTGTGCATTTTTCTAATGCAACTTCAAGAAATATGGTTTATAAATAGCCTTTGGAGAGTTAGACCATCTTCATCTGATGTGATAGAACCAGTCAATCAAGGTCAGGATACTTCAAGCAGGATTTTTACTTAGATCCTTTTAAGTAGCAGAAAAGGATTCCCCAGACGTTGCACGGGCTCTGTGGTTTTTAGAACAACAGTAGCAAAAGCTTTAACAGGCTACACAAAGGGGAGTTTGTCCAAGATGGTGCCAGCATCACATTCTTCCTTTTGATACTGTGACTCTCTTCCACTCTAATGACCTATTTTTCCACACTGTTGACCTATTTGGGGATTGGGGTGGGAATTCATAGAATATTTTATGTTCTTGCTTCTTTTTATTTATTTCCAAATGGATCCAACCTAGCACAAAGAAAAACTCAGAATGAATGAACCTTTTTCTTCTTGGTCAGTTAGTAAGCCAGCTGAAGTGCTCCTCCAGTTTCCCATATTCTGCGATTCTGATTCTATTTAAAAATTGTAAAGTTTTGATGGTTTTGAACATTTGCAGTAAGAGCAACTGTAGTTATTACTGTATTCACCAGATCTTTAGCATTAACTGGTGGATGTCAGCTGAAGTTGAAGAAGAGACAGTACCTACCGAGACTGTAACCAAGTTCTGGGGGCTTCAGAGATGTGTAGAGAAAACAGCCTAAACAAAAAAAATGTTTAACAAGTTTTAACTAAACAAAATGCAGTCTTTCCCAAATCTACTTGCACTGACTGTCACACTCCATCTCCTAGTTGCCACTTCTTCAGTTTTAAGATGATTTTCTCTAAATAGATTCAGTCTCATCTAATAAGCTTAGGTTTATCTAATTATCACTCAGGTAGGATTACCTCTGTGAACTGCCTGTGACTTCCTTTAACTCTCCCATTCTGAGGAGGTCCTGCCTTCCCAGAGCTTCCTTGCTACCGTTGGTGGAAGCTGAAGGAATTGTGCAGAATGTGCTGCCTAGGGACAGGCATGGAGAGGAGTGGGGTTTGAGTGCAAACAATGAGATAACATCACTCTCCAGCTGCCTCTGCCAGGGATCTGAGGAAGCTGTAATCCTCAGCCACTTCAGATGCAGGGATGCAGTTTTGCTCATGGGAGTCGCCAGCTCACTCACGTCCTTTGGAAAACACAACGCAATCCCAGTCACATTTTTTCCTTTGTTGTTGAGGTTTTTTGTTGTTTTTGTTTTTGGTTTTTTTTGAAGGGGGTTGACAGGTGGGACGTGTGTAGCAGAGTGTCCCTTCCACACAGCCCCTTCCTCCTACCATGACACAGAAATGGCTTCAGCTGCAGTGGGCTCTGAGACTACTGCAGTGTATTTTGATGTTTAGTATTTCTTCTAAAACCTTGCCTTCTGTGTTGCACTCGAGCACATTAGATTTGGAAGGGAGAACTTGTCTTCTACTTCAGTGTCAGACTCATGGGAAGAGGAGGGGGGATTTATTTTGCCTGGGATGCTTTTGTCTCATGGATTAGTGCTTACCGTGCAAGGTAATCCCACCCAGACAGTGCCCTTTGGTGTGCTGCTTGGGCTTTTGCCATTTAAAACAAAAAGAGCTAAGTTCCTTGGACAAGAGTATGTGTAATAATGAAGTACAAATTTTTTTGTTACGTTTCTGTCTTCTCAAAAATTATTAATTTTCTGTAAATTCTTTCTTTGGAGAGCACTGACTTTGCAATAATGAGCTTGCTAATGGAAAACCCACCAATTTAATCCTGTGATTCATACAGGAAAGGAAGAACAGGGAATTTGACAAAATGCACCCATTATTAAGAAATATCTCTCTGGATACTCGGCAGTCTGAGCACCACTGCTGTGTAAGCTGCTCTAGAGACACACAGAAATTGGTGTCAGCAAATTTCAGGAGTTTGTCAGAGGAAAAATCCCCTACCAAATTTTGTGGTTTGCTGCAGCTTATAAAAGCAACACATCCAGTGTTTGTTACCTGTGTGCTGCTGGAAGTGTTTCTCTTGGCTCTGGGCAGGTCTGTCGCCTTGCTGGTGGCCCCATCCTCTGCAGCAGCTCTGGGGTGGGGTTTGCTGGTCAGGATTACTGGGACTCTGTCCCATGCTCTCCCACCCTTCCCTGGATACTGTGTCCCACCACTCCTTGCACAGGTCTGGGGTGAGGGAGGGGGAAGTGGAACCTCCTCTTTCGGGTGCTGTTTTATTTTGGGTTTTGTCAGTTTTGTGCCACCAAGGTTGGTCTGGACATGTCTGGGTCTGGTAGGGAGCCCCAGTTTGAAGTGAAGTTTAGGTTTTTAGTTTCCCCACTCTCCATCCTGCTGACTGCTGAAGTGAGCCAGGTCTCACTGCATGTTGCTCCCTCCTTTTTTCTCTTCCTTCTGGAAAATGTTTCATTAGCAGTAATCCAGAAGCTCTATTCTGACTTCAAAAAGAATCATGTTAGTCTCTAACTCTGCACTGATTGTGAACTACCTTAGGCAGTGCTTCTGTACCATCTTCCTGGAAGAAACTCCCTGTGCTTCCTGCTGCATGGCTTTCTTTGCATTGCTGCTGAGCAGGCCCTGAGCATGTTACCACAGTTGATCTTCCTTCTATCTCTAAGTCCATGTAGCTGGTTTCAGATGACTGAGAGCTGGTCTCTGTGTAGCAGTCACTGGCTGCATACACCAGGTAGAACTGCCCCTTGTGTCTGATCCTCAGCTGGTATCATCTGATGGAGGAGTCTGACATGACTGACATGGATGTTAACCAAAGGGCTTGTGTTCAGTAACAGTTTCAAGAACTGATTTCCAAAGGAAACAAAAAAATACCTATGTAGATAGGTTTTTAAATTACTTCATTAAAGTCTGTGGTACTTAACTATTACTAAATGTGATGGATTGCAGGGTCAGGTCTGGCATTCCATTCTGTTACAACATAGCTGGTTGTGATGCTGGATTCTCAGAGGTATTTCATGTGTACTCTGACAAGACCAAGTTTTCATGTTACATGCCTGGTTACAGAAGTGATCCATTGTTAAAATTTTTCCAGATCCTGCTTTTATTTCGTGTGAATTTTGTAATTGTAACAAGTGCTTTCTGGTGGGTGATGATGTGCAAATGAAACAGGAAATCACATTTATAGTCACAAACAGTGCTCACAGTCATGTTCTTTCACATAAGTAAATGTATTCTTGTTTGAAATTATATCATTTAGGAATACACTGTCAGATGACAGTTTTTAGCTGTCAAGCTCAACTATTTGTATTTGCTTTTTCCCCTCCGTCTCATTCCACTTTTTTTTTTCCCAAACCAAAACACCTTATCTAGCAAGAAGTTGAGAAGTTTACAGACCTAGAGAAACTCTACCTCTACCTTCAGCTGCCTTCGGGTCCCAACAATGGAGACAAAAGGTATGTGTGTGAGTGTGAAGGTGAGCAGCTGGTAGTGAAAACTTTCATTACTTCCTGCAGCTCTTAACTGCTGAGGAATCATTCACATTATGTTGGTAGCAGAAGCAACCTTTATTGAACATTATGTACTCTTGTTTTCCTGAAGATCAGATGCTGGGGTTTTTTTTAAACTTGAGAATCTTTTATTGCTTGAAAAGCTTGTGATTATAAATATCCTAAAATGAAAGAGTCATCAGAGAAAGTGTTTCACAGTCCGTGTAATTGTTCCTTCACTGTTTATGTATGAAGTCATAAAATAGCAACACCAATGTGATGGTGGGTGAAAGAAGAAACTGGTGGTATTTCTGGTAACTCTTGTTTGACTAGAGGAAGTTCTAGAAAACCATCTTCCAGATCAGTGTCACAAAATAAACCTGTTCCCAGTAGGATGGTTATAGATAGGCAGGTGCCTACAGAAAGCACACTGAGTATCTCCTGGAAAAACTGGGTGTTCCCAAAGGACAGCTGGCAAACTAAGTGGGCAGAAGCTTAGAGGTGGCCAGTAAGGAATAATAAATTTAAGAGTCACTGTGTACTCGCAGCTGTGTATCAGTCAAGAACTGGAGTGTGGAGTCTCTTTGTAAAATTGTGGATGAAAGAGGGAGAAACTGCTGCCCATGGTTCAAGGAATAGGGAAATTGATGAGGTGCAGGCCCTCTGTCTCTGGTGTCTCTGCACCTGTATAGGCAGACAGTTGTTAAGTCTTGTTAAGTGAGGGGGAGCTGTAAAGCCATGTGTTCATCAGCACTGCTCATTCTCTCGCCAGTGATCAGATCTCCATGTCATCCAGCCGTGCCCAGCAGATGCACGCCTTCTCGTGGATACGCAACACCCTGGAAGAGCACCCCGAGACATCCCTTCCCAAGCAGGAGGTCTATGATGAATACAAGTGAGTGCCATACATACAGCTTTAGCCAGTGCACTGTTCTGTGGCACTGACTCTGCAGGAACCCCACCTGTGTGTGTGGACACCTGATGGACCATGCTCCTATACCTGAGAATGCAGGAGCTACTCTGTGGCAAACTGTATTCATTACTACTGCCTCTGGAGATAAGACTGTGGTGTTTAAATTGTGCATTACATGTACAATTGCTGAAGGAAAGGTACAAGTATTTCTTAACAAGTAAATATCAGTATTGGGTGAATGAATGAATGATTGTTGGGTTTGTTTTGTGCAGAGTAGCACAGGTAAAAAGCATCAGTTACTATCGTACAATATGTGTTGGTCTGCTTGTTTACATATGTGTATGACTGCCTTAACAAGGGTGAGGGGTTGAATTGTTCCCCATAGATGCAGCTGTTTTGCACATACCATCTTGCCTGTCGTACCTTTCTTTCTAGAAAAATGCATAAATATCGGCCCTTCCTGCAGCAAACCTGATTGCTACAGAGGCACAATATATCTGAATATGTATGAAACCAGTAACCAAGGCCACCGTGAGTCTGTGTTGTCAAGTCTCAAAGCTACCGTGTAATGAGAAAGCGATTAGAAGTGAGGGAGAGGGAGCTGTCTGATGAAAGTTGGATTTGAATTCATTTACAGAACATACCCCATGGGGGAGGGGGAAAGAAATAATCATCCGTAGCCCAGTTGCCTGAAGATGAATAACAGATTTATGATCTAGTATGAGTATTTCCATAATCTGAATGATTACAGTCATTTGCAGGAAGCTGAATCCCTTCACCTCCTAAGTGCCTACAGGATTCACCCCGTAGTAATTGTTATTGCAGGGCTGCCTTCTGCAAATACCTCCTTTTAATTAACTCTCTGTGCTGAAGTGTTTTAGTCTGATTGAGCTGAAGCATGATGGCATTGGCTTGCCCGGGGTTAATAAAGATGCACACACCTATCTGTGGCTCCTGCTCGGCCGCAGCCTGACGCAGCCTGGCAGTGCAGCCAATGGCACAGACGTGCCAGGGTGGCCAATCCCCGAGCAGCAGCCGCTGCGCAGACACAGCAACAGCGGCAGCTGCTGTGCGGGAGAGACATGGGAGCCTTATTCTTAAATATATTTCTTATTAAATAATTTATGGCCTGCTTCAGCAACAAATCTGCTTGGCTTCCACGCTGTGCCAAGTTGCAGATGCCCGGAAATATCATCATCTACAGATTGTGGAGTGTGAAATTTGGATGGCTTTGTATGTAGCTGCATCAAGTATTTGTGTATTGTATTCTTTTTCCCTAACAAAATAAGGGTGGTAAGCAAAAGTATTCAGGAAAATATAAAATGTTTGGAATCTGTTCTCCTTTGAAAGCTTCTGTTCTGTTTTTAAAACATTCAGTTTCTTTGAATATTTTCATGAGCTATTCTTGCACACCAAAGGAGAAGTAGTCTTGGAGTGGGACGTGGGGGACAAGCATATAAATATGTAAGTTAGTTTTGATCAGTCCTTTTTGTTTACCTGAGGGTGCTATGACCTCCTTAAAAGTCCTTTCTATTAACCAGTTGCCATTTCTCTCTTCTATGTGCAGAGATGGATCTTGCATGTGCTCACATAAGCAAGCTTATGCACTCTGCATGTGTAAATTAAAAAGTGCAAGGCTTCAAAAGAGTGCTGCATCATACTAGCATCTTCATTCTTGCTGTAAATTTTGGTCAAAATAAATCTAGCAAAATTACCAGCCTTCTGCATCACCTTCCATATTTTTGTCTATGAAGAGGGAAAGACAGAAGCTTGCACTCCACACAAGTTCACCATTGTCAAGTGCTGATAGTATTTCCAGCTCTTCCACATTTCAGTAACCCCTTCTTGCTGGGTTTATTAAATACAGTGACTCTTCTTTCTGTTTTTTTACTCTTCAATTTAAGTGTGAATGCATGTATCTAACTGAATTAAAGAGTGGATTCATCTTTCTTTTGAAAGGGATAAAACAAGTTAAAAATGCATCACAATATAAGGCAGTAGCCCTTGGGAAGGCAAAGGGCTTGCAGCTGAATTCTACAAAGGAGGTAGATGAGAGCTGGTTCACCTCTTGTTGGTGCTGTGATGCTACTTGTACTGACAGAATACTGTAAGAAGCTGCGTTTCTGTTGGATGCTCATAGTTCTTCAGCTGGGAGTTACATGGGAATACAGACTGGACAGTATGGGAGCTCAAGAGAAGGTGCCCAGTATGTTACCCAGCTGCAGTGAATGGATGCTGCTTCCCATTAGGTCCTTCCCATGTTTTTTTGTAAGCCAGTTTTACTTGGATATCTTGTCGCTATTACGAAACATCTTTCTGCACACATCCATGTGTAGATTTAGCTGAGTTTAGAGAAATAGGATTTCAAATCTATATGCAGTCCTGCAGTAGTTATGAAGGCAAAATCCTTATTTGCCCACAAAATTATTTGTTTAGCCTTCAGTAAACACTTGAGTCCTCTTATCTTCTACTTCTGTGACGCAAGGCACAAAAGTCATTCATATTTAAGTTTGGTGTCCTGAAGATTCACTTGATACATTTAATATGGATTAGGAGGTCTTTGAATCATCCAGTATCTCTTTCCTTTAGTCTGTATATCACTAATCCTTGCTTTACTGGCTGCTAGGCCGCTTGGTGCCACCTGATGCATAGATTATACACACTAAGTGTTGAGAACATTAACCAACAAGTTAGAAGAATATTCAGAAGCTAACTCAGAAGAGGACAGTAGGTATAGGTATAGCATGTCTGTCAAATACATAAAGGACACAAGGTACATACTAATCCATGTTGGGTAGTGCTTATCCAGGGTTGTTATATAAAATTCACTGATAGGAATAGGATGGCACCTATTGTATTACAAAGGCTAGTCCCAAGTCATAAGATACTACCCATATAATTCCTTTGAAAGCCAATCAAACTCCATTTAAAGCAGTTGTTTCTCACCTCTCCTGCTGCTCTTGGGAGTCTGACCTGCAGTTTCATTTCTCTAGTGGTTTTCAGACATCTGGTTCCCATCCTACCTGATTATAAGGACTCATTTATGTGCCAGCATTGTTTGTCAACTTAATGAGAGCCTATGTGTTTCTGAGGTTCATGACTCTAACCCATTTTTGGAGACCATTTGTTTTGGGGGATTGGATAAACCAAGAACTCTGTTTTGTTTCATTCAGTAGGTTCTTTATAATTTGATATTCATGCTTTTTTTCTGCCCAGGAAGCTGTGTAAGTTGAGCTGCATAGCCCAGCTTTTTGGTTAATTTTTTTTTTTTTTTTTTGGTGTGTGTGTTTTAATTGAGGTGCATCTGCCAGTTTTATGTCTGGAGTACATTCAATTCAAAGATCTAACAAAAAAGAAAAAAAAAAAACCAACAAAAAAAAGGCTTTTTCTGCTTATCATGTAGGGGAGCTCTGTACAAAGGAACAAAGCAACCGCGTGTCCGTTGTCATTCCTGTCTCTGCTTAGACCTTCCCTCCCCCTGTCTGTTTCCCACCCACCCTTCAAAGAGCAAAACAGCTCCTGGGCTCAGCGATGTGCCAAGAGTGCAAGTAGCAGAGAGAAGAGCTTCAGGGGAGAGACTCCTGGTATGTCCTGTCAAGTCAATGAGAGACCACAGATGGACATGGAGGGTTCTAGGCCAAGCCAGGAGGGGAGGGGCTGTGCAAGATGATCTTTCTGAAAACTGAAATTCTGTGATAATCAGAAATCACAAGCTTGCAGGAGCTGCCACTGTGGATATGAAGGGACCATTTAGACTGTATGTTTTTGCTGCTAGCAAGTGGTTGTCTTAAACCAAATGTGCTAGACTTGAGGAATGGATGACTTTATTCCCTTTGCATTTATTGTCTCATAAGGAGGAAACAACTTTAACTTTGAAGTTAATAGATTAGGTCCCTAATCCTGGTGTTTTGCTAGCTTGTTTTTTGGGTTTTTTTACCTTTATTTTGCTGACATTGTTGAGTTTCAATCAAAGATACTGCTAACTGTGGCAGAGAAATTAGGGGAGTCCTCCTTTGAACGACAGAGACTTAAAGTCTTGTAATCAGCATCAGTAAGCGACGAAGACCCTCCACTCAGGAATTTTCAGGCTAAAGTTTGAATCCATAGAGGTGTGGCCAGATGCAAGGGACACAGAGCACAGAAAGCACACAGAGATCTATTTATTACACATGGAGCAATGTCTGATTCCTATGAGGGTATACAGTGAGGCAGGAAGGAATTCCTTTGTAATAACTTCGAAGGGATATATCTTCAAAGGGATATAAACCAGCTTCTGTGGGTGACATACATTGAAATGAAATGTGTTGGTATATAAATTGGATATAAAACTTCTTGAAGTTCCACACAGAAACTAGACTGATGCCTGACTGTGTACCAGTCATAGGCAATGTCTTCTGGTTTGGACAGAGCGGCCCTGGACACTGGGGGAGGCTCTGCAGGGGAGTGTCAGAACCAAAGAGTGTAAATGTTGCTGTTTGTCAACATCAAAATCCTTAGGTCCGTGGTGGTGCTTTCCAAGTGGAGGATACCAACACAGAGCCAGGGTAAAAGCAGCACATACTTGCTCTGTAGTAACTAATCCTTTTACTGCGAAAGTAAAGGCAGTGGAAGTATCTGAAGGAATCCATACAGCTTTCTAGCTTGGATACAGATTGATACTAGGTAATGCTGGGGGTGAAGCATCTGTTTCAGACTGCTGCTTTTTCTTTGCATCTGCCTGAGTTTCCAGGGGTTTGTTTGTATGTACCTGGTTAGAGTAGCAGGCAACTGTGGGGTGTCAAGGAGGTTGTTGCTATCTTGTGCTGATGCTGTGGCTGTTGGAATCTCACTGAGAAGGTTTTATACTGGTACATTTTAAGCCACATAAATGTCTGTGCAACAGCACAAGGAGTTGCTGTCTTCATGCAGCCTTCAGCACTTCCAGAACAGGTCCTGGTTTTTCTCCTTTGCTTTGTATTTCCAATTTTCCAGAACATTCCCCTTGTGCAGCAAAATCAACAATTCTTGTTCTCTGTCTCAATAACGCGTTTTTAAATGTCTCATATGCCGAAACAGAATTCCTTTTGCTGTTTTTGAGAACTGAAGACAGGTAACAGTGCCCATTTTACTAGAGCAAGTGAAGATAGCAAAATAATTACATTTTGTTTCTTTATTCCCCTGTATCATCAGGTTGTATACTGAGTTGTATGTATGATGATCTTCACTTGCAGCAGCAGTTGGGATCTCTGTTGATTTAGAACTGTTGAATAGGGTTGTCTGTAGTTAAGCAGCTCATAGTTCAGTAGAGCCACAGTGGTTGGAGGACTGGGTATGTGCTTATGTTACACCTACAAAGCTGGTTCCCTGGGAAGGCATCTTTCAAGTTTAGTTCTGATAAGGTCTGTTAAATAGATATTGTATATTCAAAATCTTTCTCTGGACACTGACATATCTCTTACCTACTGCTTTTCAAATATTCCTGCAGGACTTACCACACTCAAGCTGTGCTTCTGGCTAGAACAGGGACTCTGCTTTATTATGTCCTGGAATACACGAATTGAAGCATAGGCTTCAAACTGAGTTGCAGAGTAAATCTTAACTGTGCTCTAGATAGTGCCACTGCTTGTTATGTCTCCACATGACTTGTCTTTGAACTCAGTAGAGAACAAGGCAAAAACTATGATATTAATAGCTCAGTTTATACATTTTTAATGCATTCAATTCGTTGTGGATATCTTCATTAATGTTAAATGTAGTTCTAAATATGGACGGGAATAAGTGTTTTCTTTAGAAAACCTTTGGAGTCTAGCATGTAGGCTGGCCTCTTGAATTAACTACAGTTCCATTCACCTGTCTTTCTCTTTGTTGCAGGAGCTATTGTGACAATCTTGGCTACCACCCATTAAGTGCTGCTGACTTTGGAAAGATCATGAAAAATGTCTTTCCAAATATGAAGGCCCGTCGTCTAGGCACAAGAGGCAAATCAAAATATCCTTTGCTAGAACGCTTCTCAGTAACTTCTTCTGCAATTACCTGGACAACATCTGTCATTGTGGCTTAACTACTGGCTAAATGTAGAAGTAATGTGGAATAAAAAATGCCGACACTTTTCCAACCTTCTCTAAAAATTATTAGTTGCAGTAGTGTTAGGTTGCAAGATGTAACTTTAGAAACAAGTAATTTAATTTAGGTTCTGACACTTAGTTGTCACAGCAGCAAGGCATCAAAGAAGTTGTATAATTTAGTGCAAAGAGAGATACTGGAATAAAGGAACCAAAACTGTTAGTGATTTTCAAACCAGCTTTTTCATCAGTCAGAATATTTTCTTTTCTGAGCTGAGGATTACACCTTCCCATGACAACCCTTAGAAGCCATGGTGATGTCCTGCCTGCTGCATTCCCCAGGGCTGGCTCTCGTTGCATCCTTATGTGCTGGGTAGGCAAAGCTCCTGCAGTAAGCAGGGAAGGGAGAGCATGAAAAGGCTAAAAAGCACTGAGGCACTTGTAGGCACTAATTAAAAACACTCAAAAGAAGTAACAGTAATGATATGGATGTGCTGTGATACTGGTCTTTGCCAGGTCTCACTTGAAGTGTGCACTTAGAGAATTAAATGCTAGCAGGCAGCCCAGAATTGCTTGTCTTCCATTGAGGAACAAAACCTTCTATGTTGTAGTAAAAGGAGAAGTTATGTGTCAGTTAAACTGTTTCATAAAATGCAGTGTTAGATTATCTAGCAGTGAAATCTGAAGCTTAGTACTTGTGTTTGGATGGAGCTAGAGAAGTGTTGAGGAAGAAATCATACAATGTAGTTGTAGTTTGACCCAGGGGATCTCTTTTAAGTTCTATTTCCAGTGTTTCTAATTCAGAATGATCGAAATGTGACCTTGTCTCACACCTTCCATCATTCCCAGGCTCCTTCGATTTCTTTTGCTGTGATTATGCTCCATCCAAGTTAATGCAAACACTTGCAAACTCCACGGCCTATGAAAGAATACAGACATATTTACAGAATGTGAAAAATTAGTGATCCTGGAAAGGATTTGTGTTTCATGAAGACATTGTGTGTGACCTCCCTGACTAATGTTGTGGAGAGGAAAAAAAAAAAAAGCTGATTTGATTTTTAGACCTATAAACAAGTGAGTACGAGTAATAAGGGAAGCATATTTTTATGTACCAGTTTGAGGTCAGTGTAAGAAAAGGTCTGTGTCTTTATATTTTTACAGAAAAATTATCATTAATAAGGAGAGGATTTCTCTTAAATGGTGTGAAATCTTAGGAAGAAATGCACTCGTCAGGGACTTTATCTTGTCCTGGGAAGCTTCAGTTTGAAGAAATCCTTCAGGAGAAGGAAAAAAAGGAGAACCTAAATTGGAGAATGCATTTTTTAATAGTGATTAACTTTTTTTATTTTTTTTATTTATTCTCCCATCTTGTTTTAGAAAGAGAATTTAGTAAAAATTTATGTTAATGATTTGAATACTAAGTAGCTAATTGAAGCTGCCTGGCATGGTGTAGTGCTTGCTCTAAGTCATCAAATGAAATTCGTCATACCCAGCAACTCTGCATAGATTGAGAAACCCAATGTCCTGGCCAAGAATGCAGCCATTGGTGGACTTTTGATCTGTCTGGCTGTGATATCATGCTAATGACAGGAATACTTAGTTCTTTATTGAGTTTGTTTTGAGGCTTATGAGGGTTATCAGAGGAATTACTGCTCTTCTATCCCCCAGCTAACAAGCAGACAATGTAGACCTTAATTGTTGTTCACATATTGCTACAGTGGACTGAGGAAGAAGGCTTTTGTGCATATGCCAACACTGCCCAACCTTGACTTTCATAAAACTGGAGATGGGGTATGATATATATTTGCCTATTTATATATATTTCCGCATGTTAACATTTATTGCGCTGTTTTTCTGTCAGAACTTTCAAAACAAAGTGAAGATCTGTGCAGCTTTTAAGATTTTTCTTTACAATTCTAATACTTTGAATCATTGTTTAATTTTTTTTTATGTAAAGTTCACTATGAATTGCAATACTCTTAAAATAATTTAGGAGGTGAAGAAGACTTCCACACTGCTCCTATCTACTGTATGCATGTTTTGAACTCTGATTCTGTTTCACTTCTACTGTATTTTTTGAGTCAGTGCTAGGGAAGAGATACCCCAGTGAAAGAAGCAGTTCCTGGGTAATAGTGACTGCTGAGTTGACAAGACTCTGGATACAGGGGAAGTCAATTGTTGATACTCCAAATATTAGGACTCTGTCTGTGATTTTCTTCCAGAAATGTTAATTCCATATAATGCCTTTGGAAACAACCCATAGATTATCCTTAAGACATTTAATTTTGAAAGATGCCAACATTGTGATCTCATAACTTCATGAAAACCTGTGAACATACTACTCCCAACTTTTGATGTGATTCTGATAATTTGCTTTTATTTTTGTTTTCATGCCTTAATGACCCTTATTAATTCAAGTAACCCTTCCTCCTTTGTTTGTTTGGTTTAGTTGGATGGAGCAGAGCCATCAGGGCAGCTGCAAAGTGCTGATGAGGAAGTCGTCTCTGCAGCCTGCCGGCTTGTTTGTGAATGGGCCCAGAAAGTGCTGAGCCAGCCTTTTGATACAGTCTTGGAATTGGCTCGTTTCCTTGTCAAAAGTCACTATATTGGTACCAAGTCAATGGCAGCTTTAACAGTAATGGCAGGGGCACCAGCAGGTAATGAGATAATGCTGAATGTTGAAATGGGGGGATCTTACTACTGAGAGTAGTAACAGCTTGGTTTGAGGAAGCGCTTCTGTTCAGGGCCAACTTGAACGCTGACTCTGAGCACTGAGCATTCATTTGTGTGATTTTATTCACGTTGCTGCAAATCACTGTTCTTGCTGGTAGTCTGTGTAAAAATCTGAAAATCAGCTACTGGTGTCGGGTTCAGATGGTGATCATTGCTCTGATGAGGACCCAGGTCTTTTAAAGCACATCAGAGCATGAGTACTTGTGCTGAACTTAGATACTTGTCTAGAACAGGAGTTTGCTGCTGCCTCAGTGCTGGTTTGTAGATAGACTGCTGGTGTAGCTGTGTTTCTATCTGCTAACTTGCCCTAATTTGGAAACAATTTTCTGCCAAGAGCAGATTTTTTTGTGTGTGGTTTTTTTCCTTCTGCATGCTTGAAATCAGTCACTTAATCATTCAAAGCATGTTTTGGTGACCATGGATAAAGTAAATTACAAAAATGAAAGATGAAAAGGCAAATGCAGGTGCACAACATGCCCCCAGACTTACCTGTGAGAAGCTCTGACTAGGCCTATCGAGCAAAATGTCTTCAGATCAAGGCCAGCCTCTTGAGAAAGACAGTTTCAAATGGAAAGTGGTGTTCAGGTGATCCCTTTCTGGATCATGTTAATTTTCCTTCCAGCTCTCTTTCCTTCATGCCAACTTGGACCTGACAGGTGAGAGTGGTGGGTTTTGCTACTTGTATGCTCCATTGTGACCTAATGCTTGGCTGCATTGTTTCTGCTATAAGGGACACTCAGTGCTAGGGACACTCAGTCCTTCAACTCACATAGCTTCTCCCCCTCGCTTCCTTCAAGACAAGATGGTTTTCCTTCAAGGAAAAGGGCACTTACTTCCAGTGCAGGCCTCTATGACTTGCATAGTCATTTTAGAAGAGGTTCTTCCTAGCATGACAAACAAAAGTATTTCCATTCCTCTTGCAGGGAACTACAGTATCTCTGTGCATTACTGAGAAAAAACAACTTTTACTCTCAAAGAAAAGTTTGAGGATTTTTTTTCTTATCAGTATTATTTGCCCATATAGAAGAATTGTGTGCCAGTAATTGCAATATATTTGGGCATTTCACTTCTCTGTGAAGAAGAAATTGTGAAAATGGAGACAGTTGTGACATTTAACCTCTCCTGGTGCATGCAGACTGCTGCTGAGAGAGTGGGCTCCCAGATCACATTTCCTAAGCACATGCTGGGCATCAAAACCAAATACCTTGGTTTAGTATTGTAAAATTGGTATCAGTAAAACCAGTAAACTAGTAAAATTGTGTTGATTAATAGATAATTAGGAATTATTTTGAAACTGTGTAGCCTCAAAGTGTAAATGAAACAATGTTAAAGCATTTCTGAAGGGGTAGTTCAGCAAGGTTATTTGGTCTCTATGGAGCATGCTAATCCTCTTGACTATTAATAAACAGAAGATCATAAATGTAATGTGGTTTTGTAAGGGAAATTAGTACTAGCTGCGCTGAGGGCACTGTCTGTTTTCTCCCTGAAAGCAGCAGTTGCTTGCTTTGTGATTAGCAAAGTAATTTCTCCAGAAAAAAATGTTCTCACATTCTAATTTCCATTGTTTTTTCAACTTTTTTTTTCTTATTATTTTTTTTTTCCTGAACACTTCTCTTTTTGCCATTTTTCCCCCACTATCCCTGATCACACAGAGGTTTTGACCCATTCTGATACTGGATGATACTGCACTGTATTTAATGCCTTGGCCATTAGATAATATCATCTGCTCAGAACTGCACCTCTGTGACACAGACCCACAGCTTTCTGGAAGCATTTTTCATTTAAAGCTGCCTTAGAACAGGTAACAACACAAAGCAGCGGCAGGTGCTGGATTTTAAAGGCTCATCTGAAACGTGCCCGCCGCCCTCTGCTGCCGGTTCAGCGACGTGCAGCGGGCTGGGATTGTGCTGACACACAAGTTGCCATTTGACATCACTAGAAACAAGAGGCTCTTAAGGAGTGTTTCAGTAGCTAATGCCCAGCTTGTCTAACAGATAGAGATTTTTCCACAAATGTGGAAATAAACTGAAACTGAATAGATTCAAGCGTTAAGTGGATGAGAGCACCTCATGGAGGAGGTGTTCCCAGAAAGGTTTTGGAGATGCCTGCCATGTATTCTGTTAGATACAGAAGTCATATCGCAGTAGACAGAATATGTTTGGTTGTTATTCATTCTCCTTCTTTTGTTTTCAGGAATAAAAGGGATCCCCCAGCCCTCAGCTTTTATACCTACTGCTGAAAGTAATTCTTTTCAACCACAAGTGAAAACTCTGCCATCTCCTGTTGATGCTAAGCAGCAGCTGCAGCGTAAGATCCAGAAGAAGCAGCAAGAACAGAAACTGCAGTCTCCTTTGCCAGGAGAGTCTCCAGTAAAGAAAACAGAAGGCACTGCAACCAATGGTGTGACCAGTATATCTAATGGAAGTCCTGCCATTCTGTCCTCTCCACCTATTGGCATTGTTGTGGCTGCTGTCCCCAGCCCCATACCGGTAATGCTCTCCAGTAATTCTGCAGATAATTCTGCATTGCCAGTAACTAAGCAGTGGTGTCACGGGATTAGTTTCCATTCAAAGGCTTGGGTACCTTGATGCTTTTCTGTCTGGGCTGTGTTATACTACATTAGTTACAGGGTTGATACAGAGGCAGCAGAATTCTGATCATGTAACATAGGCCAAGTTAATCTTTGAAATCATTAAAGTGAGCCTTGACATGAGATTTAACCAGATGAGAGAGCTGACACCAAGTTAGGGCTACTGAGGCCCTGATATGGAATCTAAATTGCCTTTCATTGACTGAGTGCATTTCGTGACAGGTACAATTTTATTTTGAATGAATGTATGTGGTACAGAACACTTTTGTCTTTCAGCCATATAAAATTGGGCTAGGGAGTACAGAAGGTTATTTGATTTCAAGATGTTTGCTGTGCTGTTCATTTCAATAGGTAAGCCAGTTTTTCTGCCTGATAGTGAGTTTGTACTTAACTCACTTTTGAAACCTTAACAATGAGCACTATTTTGAACACATCCTCTCCTCTTTAACCTTTGTATGTCTGGTTTTTTGTCCCAGGTGGTGAAGGATTGTATGAGAATGACCCTTTCATTAGCAGAAGAGCAAACTAGTGTGTACACCAGTGCCTCATGCCTTAAAAATAGAAGTCATATATCTTCTACCAATCCTTGGGCAGAGAAATGGCAATTGTCTTGGACAAGTAGAGGAGCTTATTTTGTTTCAAACTGACATTTGCTTTGGTGTATTGAGCTATGTTGTCTTTCACCTTTAAAATGCTTAGGGCTGAGGTCATGTGTAATGGGCTTTGGGGGACTTCTTGCTTCATTGCCACACCTTTTCTTTTTCTCTTTTTACAGGTGCCAAGGACCAGGCAGTTGGTGACATCTCCAAGTCCTATGGGATCGTCTGAGGGCAAGGTCCTGCCACTCAATGTTCAGGTGGTCACTCAGCACATGCAATCAGTCAAGCAGCCGCCAAAGACTCCCCAGAACGTTCCCGCAAGCCCCGTCGGTGACCGCTCTGCCCGGCATCGCTACCCACAGATCTTACCCAAGCCAGCAAACACCAGTGCTCTCACCATCCGCTCTCCCACCACGGTGCTATTTACCAGTAGCCCAATCAAGACTGTTGTGCCAGCTCCACATGTGAATTCCTTAAATGTGGTAAAAATGACAGCAATATCTCTTGCCCCAAGCAGCAGTAGTGTGCCCGTCAAACAGACACCTTCAGTTAGCACTAGTGCAGGAGCAGTGGAAGAAGGGAGGACTGGTCCACAGATCAAAAATGGGTCTGTTGTTTCACTTCAGTCTCCAGGATCCAAGCCTAGCGCTGCTGTCGCTACGCCTGCAGTCAAGATCAAAACGGAACCAGAAGCATTGCTGGATGAGAACTCTGCACAGGGCCAAGAGAGCTCTGACATGTCTAAATCCATAAAGGCAGCCCCTGACCTGCCTCCTGCACAGCTAATTAATTTTGAGGTTGCAGCCTTGAAGGTTTCAACAGATGATGTCATGGAGCTAAAACCAGGTAAGGGCTGTGATCAGGAAGCTGAAGAAGCAGGGACCAAATATAAGACACAGTCTGATGAAATCGCACCAGTTTCTTCAGCAGGCAATAATCAAAGCACTCTTAAGATCACAGTTGCCAGTCAAAACTTGTCCAGCACCAGCATCAATTCACCTCCTACTGGTGAGTCTATGATTAAAGACAAAACATGCACTAAAAGTCCAAGAAAGCGACAACCTTCCACACTTCAGGATTCCCAGTTACCTCCTGTAAAGAAGCCACTAGTGGAGCAGTTTGAAACTGGTAATGCTGTGGAGGGTCAAAAAGCTAACAATGTTAAGAAGGCTCTGAAGGTTGGATCATTAGCGAGCAGTGACAATACAGCAACACTTGCTCAAGTTCCCAGCAAGGTACCTGTGATGGTACCTGTACCTTCTACAGCTGCTGTAAACTTAGCAACAGACCTTTCTTTGAGCACCAATTTAAATACCTGTGATCCTGCTTTAGAACAGCAGCTTGCATCAGCATCATCTCCAGATCTAAAGGTAAAATTGGAAGGAAATTTGTTTATCATAGAAAATGATTCAAAATCTGATGGCAGCTTTAACCCAAATACGTGGCACCATATCACGAAAACCTCTGACTTTGCATCTGTGAATTGTGAACAACAGCAAGATATCAGTGTTATGAGTATTCCTGGGCACTCAGGCTCTGGTGACTTACAGGAATCCACGTGGGAGCCGGTGCACTGCGAAGGTATACAGCAGGATGTGTACAGCCAGCAGTTACAGAGCCAGATCCAGGACTCCTTGGATCAAATACAAGCACAGTCTTCAAATCAGTTACCTCTGCAGTCTGAGCTGAAAGAGTTTGAGCATACAGTCCCTCAGTCAAATGAAAACTTCTTTTCATTTGATGATGACCTTACCCAGGACAGCATTGTGGAGGAGCTGGTGCTCATGGAGGAGCAAATGTCCATGAATAATTCCCATCCTTACGGCGGTTGTCTAGGGATGCCACTTCAGAGTCAGGCTGCAGCTCAAGGAGCTCCCGTGTCATCTCATCCAAGCAGCATGCACTTTTACCATTCGATCCATAACAACAGCACTCCAATTCACACTCCCACTCCCACCCCCACCCCGACTCCCACCCCCACCCCGACTCCAACACCCACCTCCGAAATGATTGCTGGATCTCAGAACATGTCTCGAGAGAGCCCTTGTTCAAGGCTGGCTCAGACGACTCCTGTCGACAGTGCCCTAGGAAGCAGCCGGCACACGCCCATTGGCACACCCCATTCCAACTGCAGCAGCAGTGTCCCTCCAAGTCCTGTGGAGTGCCGAAACCCATTTGCATTTACTCCCATCAGCTCCAGTATGGCTTACCATGATGCCAGCATCATATCGAGTAGCCCTGTGAAGCCAATGCAGCGGCCTATGGCTACCCATCCTGACAAAACTAAGCTCGAGTGGATGAATAATGGCTACAGTGGGGTTAGTAATTCCTCAGTTGCAAACCATGGCATCCTTACAAGCTACCAGGAGCTGGTGGAAGATCGCTTCAGGAAACCTCACGCTTTTGCAGTTCCCGGCCAGTCATACCAGTCTCAGCCGCGCCACCACGACGCTCACTTTGGCCGCGTGACTCCTGTTTCTCCTGTGCAGCACCAGACAGCCCCTGTCAGTAGCACTACCAAGCAGGAGGGCTTTGCTGTTCCTGCTCCTTTGGACAACAAAGGAACTGGTTCATCTCTCAACAACAGTCTGAGATGCCGGAGTGTGAGCCCTGCTGTCCATCGCCAGCGTAATCTCAGTGGAAGCACTGTTTACCCTGTGTCAAACATACCACGCTCTAATCTGACACCTTTTGGAAGTCCAGTGACTCCCGAAGTTCACAATGTATTTCCTAATGCCCATGCAGACACCAGTGCCAATAACATAGCACAGAGAAGCCAGTCAGTCCCATTGACTGTGATGATGCAGACGGCCTTCCCGTCTCTTCAGAAACAAACAAACACTAAAAAAATAACCAATGTGTTGTTAAACAAACTTGATTCTGATAGCGATGATGCAGTGAGAGGTTTAGGAATGAACAACATGCCCTCAAATTACACAGCCAGGATGAATCTCACTCAGATTTTGGAGACGTCCACCGCTTTTCCTAGTGCCAACCCACAAAGTATGATCAATTCCAGCACTTCAGTTTATGAATTCCAAACACCAAATTACCTCACAAAAAATAGCAGCACCGATCAGATCAGTTTTTCTTCTGGAGATAACCAAGCACAATCAGACATCGGAGAGCAGCAATTAGATTTTAGCAGCACTGTAAAAGACCTTTTAGGGGAGGACAGTCTGCCAACAAACCAGCAGCTGGTGAATCAGGTGGCATCAGATCTCAATAACGTTGCATCTGTCTTTCCCAGCGACATCAGGTTGTCTTCCGAGCTCTCAGGCAGCATTAACGATCTGAACACTTTAGACACAAATCTACTGTTTGATCCAGGTCGTCAGCAGGGACAAGACGATGATGCTACACTGGAGGAATTAAAAAATGACCCCTTGTTTCAACAAATCTGCAATGAATCCATTAACTCAATGACTGCATCGGGTTTTGAGTGGATGGAGAGTAAGGATCATCCTGCTGTTGAAATGTTGGGTTAATCTTGTTTTATAATATGTATGTAGCACACTGTATCTAAAAGACAGACGTATTGTATTTGTCTTAATGGAAGTGCCTCCCGCAGCAGAAACACTTGCTATGTATTGTGGCATTTTTAAAAAAGTTTGCTGTACCTGTTGCTCATTCTTCAGTAAGGAAAAGGCAGTCTTACCAATTTAAAACAAATCTCTGAAGGTGATGGGCTATCAAAGAGCCAGTACTGAAATTTGAATTTTGGAGTTTTTCCCATTCAACATTTCTTGTTTTAGTAAATAAAGAAGTAAGTGGTTAATGGCAGCCAGTAATAACAGCTATGGTTGATGCTTTGGGAGGGTTTTAATTCAAGCTCGTTAGTAAGCTTTCCTTACTTTGTATTGGTTGTTACTTCTTAGTAGGTGATCTTTACTTTGTCATCCAGGGTTGAAATGCAGGGTGCTGCAGGTAGGTAAGCTGGTGGGGAGTGGGTACAGGTGGACCAGGTGACATGCAGATGCCTGATCATTGTGTAGCTGTCTGGAGCACTGCTCAATGGTGAACTTTGGGAAATCTCTGTAGCACTGGTGCCATTGGCATCTCCAGTAAAACACAGAGATGGGAAAAGCTAACAGGAATGATCAAGGAAAAAGATGCACTAAATTCTTTTATTTAAGGGAAATAAATCTATGTAGTTATTTTATCCATTAATATTCATGACATACTTGATATTTTAGTTCTCATGTCAATGTTTTTATATTAGGTAAAATTAATGCAAAAAGCTTTTGAGCACTGAGATTTAATCTAGGCGTAACCCCCTATTTTAAAGTGATAAGTACTGTTTATCAATACTAGAGAAGGAACATAGTATTTTCCCTTCTTTTTTCCTTTTTTTTTTTTTCTAGTAGGTTGCTGCTGGAGCTCATTAAAATACTGTTTTCTAAAGGTTTCCTTTAAAAGTTTGCTCTTTCCTAACCTAGTGGAGGGCGTAGGAAGATGTTATTTTCTCTCTATTTCAGTAGGTTGAGCCTTTCTGTCTTTCTTGCTCGTTCTCTTTCTCTCAAACAAAAGATTATTAAAATATTAGAAAATGTGGTTAATCTAAAAATATTTCATATAGAGCCATAATACTGCCAGGCACTTTACAGATACACAGTAAGACATGTGATCTTTCTTTTGTAAAACTTCTTTTAGAAGTACTTACTGTTTTAGAAGCCTGAATTCCATTTTCGAAAGTGATTTGACAGGGTTGATTAATCTAATTTTAAAAAAAAAGTTTTTAAAGACAAAAAATACTGCCCCTCTGGAAAATGAGAATTAGACCTCTGTCCCGCTGGTTCAGTCAAACCAAAAAGACCTTTTATTTTATCAGCATGGCATACATGGATCTATAATGGTCAAAAGACAAGAGGTATTTACCCAGCTGTGGCCTTGGTGCTAGAAAGAGGACTTGCAGAGGCCGGTTTTTACAAAAGAAGCGGTGCACTGAGCATGCTACAGTACTATCCCTAAAGTCTAGTATAAAATGGATTACTTTTCCTGTGACCTGACACAAAGCAGAAAATAGAGAAGGAAACATTTTCTTCTTTTTGCATTTCTTTGATGAATGGTCATGAAGTTTATGAAGGGGGAGATTCAGTAAACCCCCCCTAGATTTCTCTTAAGGGGAAGATGCTCAGATTTTTCATGTGATTAGTGTTTTTCTTTAAGTGTCTTGGTGGTCTTCTGTTTCTTCAGTTTTTGAAAATGACTCGAGATCCCAGTACTGGTCAATTTTTTTTGGCAGTGCTGATTCAGCTTGTGCTGCTGCATTGACACTGGAGGTGCTGGTATATCATAGCTTCTCTTGCCCCAGTTCATCACCAGTTTATGGCTTCTTCTGCAGGGACAAACAGTTGTGCCAAGCTATAGCACCTTATGGGGGCCTGATTTCACTGTGCTTGCATCAGAAGTTTTGCCACTTCATCAGGAACAAACCTGGAGAGTTATGATCCCTCCTTAAAGCACAAGGATGTTGTGATAATGTGATTTGCTTTAAGACCAAGTGACTCTTCCAAGGCAATGGGGAGGAAACTGAAAGCTGCTTAGTAACCTGCTTGTTGTCCTGCCAGGTGTCTGTCAGTAAGTCTTGAACCATTTTTCTTTGTAGACTAAAGTTGCTGAAGGCAGGGCTTGAATCCTGTACTTGCCCGTGGCCTTTTGACAGAGATGTGCTGAACATCCCCTCACGTTGGTGGGAGGATGGGTCTGAGAGACACTCAGCACCTTTTTGTTTCTTTTTTCTGACCCTGTGTGAAGTGCCAGCACTCCTGTGAATAGGTGAAAGCTGTTTGGATGGAGCGGGGAGGGTCCCTTCCAAGTCAGCTGTTGCGTGACTGTGACTGAGTGCCGGAGGGAGGCGCTGCCCGGGCTCTGCAGCAGCCCGTGCTCCATGGGCTGGGCTGGGCTGGGCTCGGCTCGGCTCGGCTCGGCTCGGCTCACTCACCTCACCTCGGGGCACGGACACTGCCTCTGAGGGAGCCTGGGACAAGGAAGGCTTAGCCTAACTGCTAGGGGTTTTAAGAAGATTTCTCACAGAAGCAAGAGTAGATTTAAAGTTGATGCATTTTAAATTATGCAGCCATCACCAAAGGTTTTTAAAAGTGCGTTTAAAATTGTCTTTAAATGCAAGCATTACATTGGGCCTAACATGTGACTTATTTAGCAGAAATATTCTATAATCAGTGGGTTTAAAGCAAATATATGTTTAATTTTAAAAGTATTAAATTCGATAAGAATTGTTTCAAGTAAAATCCAAGGCACAGGCACAGCTTTGTACATTGGTATGTATCATTTTAGAGATGTTTGTGTGTTGGTGTTATGATTAATGTTAGGTCCCTGTACTTAGTGCTAGTTAGTTCTTTATGATACATTGAGACAGAGCACTACTGCACACCAAAGTATGCAATACCCAAAGGAAAATTCTGTGATCCTAACAAATGGAAGCCTGTCTTTGTCAGATACTCCAAAACTATGAATTTGAGACAGTTCTGACCCCTTGTTTACATTATTGGCTTCCTACTAACATAAGAAATTATTTTGATAGCAGTTTTTGCTAAAGTATACAAACTAGTGAATTTGTACCCTGTGTACAGTACTGCAGCAAACACTTTAAATTTGATTGCTTGGTTAGTCCAGCAAACTTTCTGGGTTCATATATTGCACTAAAATTCTGTTGAACCTGTGGCAGGCACATTCCTTAGGATAAATGCAACAAATACGGCCCACAGATTTAAAAGAAAAAAGGCAAAATGAAAAAAAACCCTTTTTAATGTGTTTCATTATTAAAAGGCAAAATGTCATTGAAAGTGACAGGTGAAATTGTCTTATGTAGCAATGTGCATTGATCTCAATGAGATATTTCTATTTTTGATTCTCTTACATGAGAATATTGCAGCAGGAAAAATTAAGTTTAGTTTGCTTCACCATGTTAATACATGATCACAAAATGTGCATGAGTGTTAATGACTTAATCTTGTACAGTACTAGATATATTCCTGTAACCACTTTTATTTTTTTTATTCTTTTGCTGTATTGAAGCTGGTTCAGTGTTAACCAGGTGAGCATAGTTATTCACAAGTTATTTACTTTTTTATGTTAACTAATTCAGCTTAGTTATTGTTGAATATGTTCCTTTCTTGGATTATTTTTTATTGTTCTGGTGTTGAAAGACATTTTTGCATCATTTTATCATGATAAGAATTCATGAAGTAAATAATTTGCAAATAATTGCAATAAGCACTGACTTCCGAACTGAAAAGAAGGAAAGTGTTTCTTGTGCAGTGCATCCGAGGATCATATAATAGTCTTGTACTATACTGTGCTTTATTTACTGCACCGTAAGGAAAGAAAAATCCCTGTTCCACATTTTCATTTAGTGCAGGAAATCCAGTTTCTCCCCTCTTCCCCAGTGTTTTGTTGTCTGTTGTACTGCTGAAACTACAGTAGTTGAATATTGCAGTAGCATTTCAGTTATTTTTTTTATTGAAAGTGCTCAAAAATTGTTTTTTAAATGTTTTCAAAAACAATAAAAACATTTTATATTAAAATTATTTCTGGAGGTTTTTCTTTATATGGAAAATGTGCTTTAGGGCTGGCCTAAAATACAGAACTTTGTCATTTGTGCAGTGATTGATGACAGCTGCTCAGTTGAACCGTGCTGCAATTGCAGAGCCTGGTAAAGCTGAGTGTGAGGGTGAATCTTCCTCACTGGGGTGCCTTGGTCAGTCTTAGTCCAAGTGTGGGTTTCATGCCCGGGTGGTAGCTCTTGCTGTTGTGACATAGGACACCCCATTGCTGGTGTTGCCATCCGCTGTGTTGGTGCTTGCCTGGTTTTGCTTTCCCATATTCGTAAGGCACTCTTACAAGATGGTGTTAGTGTGGCTTGGCTTGCTGGCATAAAGGGGAAAACATGTGCTTTGATCTATGGATTCAAGTATTTGGGTTGTAAAATTGCATGTAAACCCATCAGTGTACCCAGCACACTCTGTGTGAACAGGATGGAAAGGCATTGCTGCAGAGCAGGAACGGGCTACAAAAAAAGGAGGGATGATAAAGATTCAGGTTTTCATGCCAAAGAGATAGCACTGGTTGACAGACTACAGCCCAGACTATAGAGGTGCTGAGATGAGCTGGCAGGTCACAAGATTTGATGGTGGCACAAAATCATTTAGGCTCATCAATGAAGAAAAAGAATTACCAGGGAGACATAACATAAATGAAAGAGAATCAGAAATAGATTAAATTTAACATGTCATGGGAGGAAATACTATTAATATATCTCACTGAATTCTAAATTTGTTTTACAAAGAGTTCTCAATGAACAATTGATAGACACACTATGTTCCACAGTCAGAAAAAATGCAAATTAAAAACTCCTAAGGTAAGTGATGGAATATAATGTAGGAGATAATAGAAAGATACTTTAGAAATCGATAGTTCATCTGAAGTAATAACAGGTTTTAATTGGAAGCTCTCAGGTGTAAATTTGAAAGAATTTATCTTAATGTTTAATAGAAAGGATCAAAAGAACAAACAAATCTGTGAATGGAAATGTCCTAACCGGAAAGATTTAAGAAGGTAGAAATCTTGGAACTGAAGTCATGAGCTTTGTAGGTTTCAAATTATTAGATGCTTACATGCTTAATAAAGATATCCAGAGTAAGTCCTAAACAATTGCTTTGAAATATTTTTACATCTCCAGAAATAGAAATCTCTATGTGTGAATGCAGCTGGTATTCCAGTAAACAGAATTCCACCTCTGGGGTTAAGGATTGCTGTGTCAAATGAGACAGTGGTTCATGTAGTCCATACAGTGTCTCTGGCAACTGATACCTCTTCTCTGGAGCAGAGCTGCTTTATTACGTGGTCACAGAAGAAACGGCTTCTTTGGAAACTGCTCTAGACTCAAGAAACAAGCTCCATCGGAAGCCTGTCAGAGTTAACCAATGCTGGTTATGTTGCTGCTCTCCTCCCTCTCTTAAAAGTGGTACAAGTTAAGCTTGGATAAGGAGACAAAATTGAAGAAAAATACATAGTGAGGCTTACAAATTGGAGCAACACTGGGAAGTTATTCCAAACTTAAGGAAGGAGCAGGGACCCGACTGTATCCTTAAGATGTTTCTGAGTTGGGGATCCACAAAGGAGTTAACAATTAACCAGAATGTGCCCAGGCCTGGGCTATGCAATTCCTGTACTGTGCTTGTCCTCTGGCTGCAGGGAAACCTTGGCCAGGCAGCCATAACAGAGGAGCCTGCAGGCAGCTCCCACTCAGTGCTGGCAGTGATGCCACTTGTGTGTCCTTACCTTTTATCTGAAAGTGCAGCTAGAAGTTCTCCTGTGAACAGCCTTTCTGCTTGACCTTTGAAGTAGTGAGCAGGGTTGTTTTCTGGTAGGAAAATCCTGTAACAGCTTAACTAAGGTGGCCTTCCATGGGCAAGATGTGTGTGTAATTGGAGTCCCATTCCATGCTGCACAGCTGGGGGATCTGAAAGGCTATAGGACTGTCTGTACTGTCCCCTCTTTGTAGTGATCACTCCAGCAAATGGCATTTTAAGCATTACTTCGTAGGATCTGAGTGCCTTTGTTACTACTGTTATAATAAGCCAACACCTTCTAGTGCATAGTTAACATTACCTGATGAAATTGCAAATCTTTCAGTCTCTTGCTTTTCCTACCCAATTTGTTAAACAAAGAGAAAAAGGTGAAATACAAACTCAGGAAAGCCAGATTAAGTTGGAAGTGAACTGAGGACATGGAAAAAAATTGTTTAGAAAGCATTTAGTACTAAAAAGACAGCTGTTTCTTGCAGATTACAGTGTTTAAATAACCAAAAGAAAGAGACTACCTTGATATAATGCAGAATACATAACTGAATGATTATAGTTCGTGATAGGTCATACCATTTCTGCCATGTGCTTTGGATATGTAGGAAATATCCAACTAGTCATGTAAATGCTTGAAATGTGTTGGAACATTTGCATATCTATTCTCCGATGGCTTTGTCGTGCCTCCTCCTGAGTCTGTTCTTCCTGGGCCTGCCTACCCATTTTCTATATCTGGTAATACCTCAGTTCTGAAATCATTAAAAGGGTCCATTTTTGTCCCTGTGGCTCATCTTTTCTCTGCTGTCAGCTTCCTCTTAAATAAACTGCTTTTATATGGATTATGATAAGTTATGTATCATTGGAACCTTGCCTGTACACAATACCTAATTAGATGATGCCTATTAGAATAAAATTTTCAGGGGATCTCAAGCTGCTGGTTCAAGAAATGTTATCAGTATGCTACTGATCCAAAGCATACGCTGCTGTTTGTGTAGGGGGATTTTGAGTCAAATGTTAAAATTGTACTTGAAAAATTGGCCCGAGGACTGAAATGAGCCTCAGCAGCTTGTGAACATCATTTTAGCCTACCTATGTGTAAAATGGGCCACTTTTTGATCAAACTGTTTTTAAAGTTGTATCTATGTTATACCAAAGAAGATAAATGCTTTTAAAGTCTTGATGAGTGATGAAGGTAGGAAGAAGATGCACAGGAAGCTGAAGATGCATTTTCATTTCTTCAGGGGTTGATAGCCTTATGTTCACTTATTAACTTGTTGGTAGTGAATTTTTGTGATGACTAAACAGAACAGGGCATTATCTGATTGCTGCTGGGGCTGAGTCCTTCTGTAGCCTCAGGTTTTTGAAGCACTGTGTGGAGGAGGTATCTAGTAGGAATGAAGAGAAGCTGTCCCTGCAGCTTTCCTCAGGTAGCCAACCTACCTATTGCTTCAAATTGGTACTTCTCAACATACTTTAGCAACTATTGGGCTCTCTTTTTGCAAATATTCTCCTCTTGTTTCTCGTATGATGGGAAAACACAGCACTGTAGCTTATCCTACATTATAAATAAACTGATAAGGATTTGGTCATCTCCCTATCACGGATACCCTTGAGTGTTCTATTTGCCTGTTCTGTATCAGTACTTCAAAAGGACACTTGTTCCAAGGGCTATGATCATAATTTCCCAGAGTGATCATGCACAAATCCTCCTTCCTCTGAGACAATAAAGAAGAGGCATTTTGGAATGTGTTGTTTAAAAAGCTGTGTATAAGAAATTATTAATTCTGACTGGAAAAAAAAATCTCCTTGATTCTATTTCAAATTGCTTTGAAAAATTAAAGCCATCTCTCCTGCTACATATGTAGAGACGAGAAGGATAATGAAGTGCCTGTGTCCAAGAGGCCCTGCTCAAAGGTTCTTGGTTCTTGCACCAATGGCATAACTAAAATCTGCTCTAACAAGGATTAGTTGTGGACAGCAAAACTAGCACAAGGACCTAAAATGGCTGTCTCTGAAAAAGCAAAACAGGAAATCTCAATACTTACTAATAAAGAATTGCTGGAGACCTGTTATGCTGCACATAACTTTAAATTACCTCAGTGTTTTAGGAATTATCTGAGGTTAGCTTTTTATCAAAAACAGTAAGCTATATAATGATAGGATATTTGCATTTCCCTTTGCTTTTGGCAGAGGTAATACTCTAATCATTAATAAATGTCATTTTACAGCATGCATAAAGCCCTGCGTTCTTGTCAGTCAACCTGGTTTTTAGGAGTATCTTCTTGTGGGATTACTTTCTGTCTAGCCAGCCAGACGTGAAGATATGTGGACATTTCTTGAATGGTGTGCTGCTAAGTGTACTTTGGCATTATCAGTAATTAATTCCTAGTGACAAAACTGTCAAGATCATTGGAAGCCAATCAGTGGACCAAGGATAATACATTGAAAATCTGTGTACTCAAAGGTATTTGAACATTAGAAACACCTGAGTAATTCAAACTAACTAATCACAGCAATTATTTACTATTCCCATTTTCCTAATGAAGTAAGAGAGAAACACTCTAAGAAGGAGCATCTTGTGTGAAACTGAGATGTGGGAAGATGGGAGTGCATTAGTGATGCTCAGTCACACACCACATCAGAACACAGCTTCTCCTGGTCTTAGCAATGTTTTAGGCACTGGTAAAGAGGATATAACACATACTACTACATACACATATGGAGAAGGATAATCTCAAGGTATTTAAAGAAGAAAAGCCCAAATATGTAATCCCTGGAAAGTTCTTACTTCTCTAACATTGCAATGGGTTGAGCTGTTAGCAAAAATACCCGCAATTAGTGTGTTAAACATGGGATCACTGGTGGATAATTAATCTGGGAACAGTGTGACAGCAGTTGACTGGAGCTCATCACCTCCAGGTTTCTGTTCTGGCAGCTCTCCTCCCCCTCAAGCTGAAAATAGAGAGAAAAAGATGACATCTGAGTGGTGGTGATTCTGACGAATGTTTATCATTTCATTCAAATGCATATGCACAAAATGAGTGTGACTTTCCACCTCCACTACAGTTGCTCTTCTTACTATGCAGGTTTGCTCATCAAGACAGAGACATTGTCAAAAGAAATTGTTCATAAGCTCTTAAACAAGTCACAAAAATTAGGGAAAAAAAATTATATCTTCTACACTGTGAGAGTTGGAGAGCTCAGCATCTTTCCCGGGAGACAGGGAAGAAGGGAGCTGGCCCAGAGCAGGTGTTGGTGCCTTGGGAACGCAGGCCCACTCTTGGAGAGCAGTGTTAAATTTTGTCTGCAGGTTGCCCTGGAAAGAAGTTACTTGAGCAGAGAATTTCTCGTTCACATCTGGTCTGTCCCTGGGTGATGGTCACATCCTGCTGTTATCCTGCAAGAGCAAGTAGAGCTGCAGGACTTGAGACTGCTGGAGGCAGTGGCTTGGCTTCAGGCACCACAGAAAGCACGTGTATCCAAACAAGGATATGTTGCTTTTAAGGGAAAAAAAGAAGAGCTAAGGAAAACAGAACCTGTGACTTTGAAGAACTGAGAGTGAAAAGAAGCAGGAAGGGGCTGGTGAAAACCTGCAAATGAGCTAACAGCAGACCAGTTGCAATGCAATGCAGAGCCAGCTGCCAGCCTGGAGCAACTACTGGACTGAAGCTCTTGCTTACAAAATTTAAGCCTTCATATTTGTACCAGTTTTGCATCTTGTTGTCATGGTGTTTGAAATCTAGTATTAATTGCCAGGATCTAGCCGGTATTTAACAGTAGAGCCAACAAGAGTGTTGGACTCTTCTCTGCATTACTGAGACATTGCCTTGGTAGTAAAGAAATTGAAATTATTAGGATACCAATATGTGTTTACTTCTCTTAGTCATAGCAATGACTCATGACCAATATAATTTTTTTCTATTAATTCCCTGTCATACACAGTTTTCCATTTACCTGTCACTGTGACATTGTGAGTGGTTCATAACATTTTCTATTGTATGACTCAGTAGAACAAAAAACAATAAGACAAAAATCTGTTTCTGCCATTTGTTGGGGGGATTTTTTTTGTTTGTTTGTTTAGTTGCAGTTAAAATAACTTCCATTCCTTTGGTTTAAAGGAAGACCAGCAAAAATAATGTATCCAGTTTGATTTAAAATCCTCTGTAGCAAAAGTGTATCCTACATTTAATAAGTTAAAACATACTTTGGTTTTACTTGACGTCCTAGCTCTTATAATTTGACAATCACTATGGTTAACGTATATTGTTAAATGAAAGACTATTGTGATAATCCTTTGGAATTCTGAAACAAATTTCCTTTATCCGAATAATTTCCTCCCTTAAAAACAAACACTGCTTTGTATTTTGGGTTTTTTTCAAAGTAGTTCAGTATTACGGTGCACAGATTCTCTTTGGCCTAGGAAAAGCATTTATCATAAAGAAAGATACAAACAATATGTCATAAACGTATATCAAATTCAAACCACAAATTGGATCTATCAGGATGAATGCCATCAGCTTAGAGATGGAATTTTTTAAAAAACTTTGTAAACTTTTGATTTTTCATGGGACTGAAGGTTAATTTAGATGGCAAGAGAAGTCAAATTTATTACCAGATAAGAACTCACTCTTGGGATGGAGTAATGAGATAAAATATTAACAGCTTTTAATGGTGTGGATGTACAAAGTGTTCCATTGCACTTAGATGATCCAAATTCAGGTTATTCTCTGCAACTGAAAATCAATTATTTGCTTTCAGAAGAGCTCTCTTCCACTAATAGTTTGTAATAGCATAACACCATAAAATATTAAATGCTGGAAATATATATCTAACATAAGAACTGAATGTTTGTTAACAAACATATTGTGGTTTATGTTCCCCCACTTTTAAGTAAAAGAGTAATTTGGGTGAAGTGATAGAAATCTTGCTGGAATATTGGAGACAACTATTGATCCCACTGAAAATGCACATAGGCCTTACCTTATTATATGGATGGCTCCGGGTATCAAACCCAGAAACACAAGTTCTGTGTTTCAGACCTGTTCATAGCAGGTCATCTGCCTATGGATTTGGGCATTGACTGTGTTCTAACTCCTATTCTGGACAGCAGTGGTCTTTCCACACAACATGAGTCAGTGCTGTGTTACTCTGCTACTTAAAAAATGCAATATAACAAAATGAGTATGTTTATGTCCTGTTGTAAATTTCAAAAGGACATTATTTATAATTTTAAAGGTATTGAAATTACACATTACTTAAAATTTAATGCTTGAGTTTTGATGTCCTACAGAAAAGCCCAATAAGGAATGTGCTAATAAAATATTCACAATGAAAACCTTTATTTAAACAGGACTTTAGGATGCTGCTTCTTATAGCCTTTACTGTACAGAAAAGCTGAGACTGAGACTGCAGAAAGGCAGAGTTCTGGCTAGTGACAGTAACATGTAGTAAGATATTTATAGGGAGAAATAAAAGACTAGACTACCCAATGCAATTCTGAAAAAAAAACAAAAAACAAAGCAAAACAACAGAAAACCACAAGACTTCCGCTGTGAGCTTTTGGGGCTCTGATGCTTTCTTTTTGACATGGTGTGTACACTCGAGAAGAGTATGAGAGACAGCACTGCAAAACCCAGTGTTCGTGTTTGACAGCCACAAACCCACATGACTTTTCTAGCAAGCTGTAACAATTTACTAATCATTGTTATACTCCATCCCAGAAAAGAATGGACCTGGAAATCATGCCTGTTGGAACTTAGGCAGATTTTCCTTCCTTGGATGTCACCCAGAAACTTAAATTTGGATAAACCTCTAAACTTGTGCTGGAAGACTGATGTAGGCAAAGTTGAGCCAAAGGAATTGGAAATTTTGGGTGTCCAGACGGTCAATTCAGAAACACAAGAGGACTGTTTAATTTGAAATCCCCAAAAACTTTGCTGGGTCTTATTTTCCAAACTTTCTTGGTTGGTCTTATAACAGACATTGTTTCCCCAAGTAAATCTACCAATTAATATGAAGCCACTTGCCCAAATGCCACTTGGTCTGTTTGTCAGACACTCATCTAAATTTTCATAGGTAACACCCTACATTGATTCTGGGACATGCACAAACTGATGCTGATATTGAAATTGCATTTCCTTGGAGCATCTGGTTAGCCTCTGGAAGGAGAATGTGAGTGTGTGCGATAACGGGTCAGGTTTGCCTGAGTCTTTCTGAGGAGGTGTTACCTGGGTGTTCTGTGGTCTGCTTGGGGCACAGTCCAAAGAGCTGAGCCTGGGTCTGTGTTTGTTTTGGAAAGGGAAGAGCTTCTCAGCAGATGATGATGGCAGAAGTAGGTCACTGAGGCTGTGAGGGGCCAGCTTGGATCAGTTGAAAGGTGATGAAAGACCCTGGTTCCTTGCCAGCACAGGTGCTTCTACATTTGTTTGTTGTTAGTGACCCGTGATTTTCTACATGTTCATCCTAAGAGGGGTGTGTTCTCTGCACTCCCAAACTGTGCAGTGCCTGCAGAAGTTTGGCTTAGGCTTGTAGAAAGGCTTACGGTTACAAAGCTCAGACCGAACCACTCTATTTACAGCTTTTTTTAGCACAGCTCTTGCTGTTGTCCTCTGCCTGCTGGAAAAGCGGGCTGTCAGGGAGGAATTCCTGAGGGATTGATTCTCAGGCTTGAACAGGACATGGGGGGCAAGAAAATTTTTTTTCTCGAGAAAAGTCTTGACAACATCGTTGTTTTGGTTTCAGACACAGCTTTTACAGTTTATTTTTTTTCTGTCCTCTGGCATTCTCCCCGTTTGGATGTTATGTCAGGTCAGCTCCTCACACAGCTGGGACTTCCTTTCTCCTCACAGCACCCTGGAAGGCAGCACTGCCTCATCCTGGTGGGCAAAGTCCTTTTTTCCTCTCCGTTTTCCCCAAATTTTTGCAATTTAAGGTCCCCTGAGTACGAGGGGTTAGGCGAGAGATCCATAGCTTGGGCCTGGCTCTCAGAGGCGCAAAAATAATCTTAAGCTGCAGCAGGAGAGGTTTAGGCTGGACATTGGGAAGAATTTCCTCACACAAAGGGTGATTAGATATTGGACCGGGCTGCCCAGGGAGGTGGTGGAGTCACCGTCCCTGGAGATGTTTAAGGAAAGACTGGACATTTGGTGCCATGGTCTAGTTGACACGATGGCGTTCGGTCGTAGGTTGTACCCGATGATCTTAGGGGTCTTTCTCAACATCGTCGATTCTGTGATTCTTTACAGAAAGACCCCGGCAGTGTAAACCGCCGGAAAAAATTTCAGAAAGGCGGCATTATCCCGCCGAGGACCTGGGTAGGGCTGCCGAGGAGGGCAGGGCAGAGCACGGCGCGTCTCCCGCGGCGCCCTGAGGGGCGGTGGGGCTGAGGGCGGCGGCCGCGCGCCCCCTCAGGCTGTCCGCGCCGCGCGTGTCTCCAGGCGGGGCGCGGAGCGAGAGCCAATCGGAGGGCGCCGCCGACACCGGGGTGGGCGGGGCCTAAGCTCCACGCACCGATCAGGCCGCGGGGAGAGGAGAGGGGAGGAGCCCGGGGCGGAGCGCGGGGCGGGGCGTAGGTAAACGCGGCGGCGGGGGGCGCGCGCCGCACGGCCATGGCGGCGGCTGCTGTGGAGGTGCTCGGGCTGCCGGGCGAGGAGGTGAGCGAGGCCCCGGGCCGCCCCCCGCGCCTCCCGCTGCCCTCTCTGCGGAGGCCGGGCGGTGGCTTCTCCGCGGGGCTGAACCCCCTGCGGGGCGGGTGTTCTCTGCGGATCCGCTGCGGTGTGGCGCGGGGTGGGGCAGCGGGGTAAGGTGATGAGGGGGGTTCCGACGGGACCGGCGTCCCGCTGCCGGCTCCGTCTCCCCTGCGCCCCGGCCCGCCGTAAGGTGGCGGCTGCCGTGCCGGCTAGCGCTGGCGTTCTTGCTTTCTCCCATTGGAAGCTGTGGAGCCTCCTCCATGGACGGAGCGATCCGCGTGCGCTCGCAACTTCCTCGTGACGGAGTGAAGCGGGATTGCTTCTCCCCCCTTCTCTTCCCGGTACCGAAGAATCGCGTCTTTGTTCCAGGCTTTGTGACAGCGGTGTGGCAGGAGCGGTGCGCGGATTCGAGCGGTACAAGAGGCAGTGCGGTTCCTGAGCGATGGGGCTCATCCCCGCGCTGCCGTTAGCGGGAGGGTGAAATTGTGTCTGCGTGTCAGTTTTACCATAAACCCGTGGGTGACTGAAAGTGACTCCTGCAGTGGCCTCTGTCCTGAGGTCGCAGTTCCTGAGCACGTGAATCTTTCGGAAGGTGGCTGAGGCTGATGTACCTGTTACTGGGTGTAAGTGGCAGGCAGGTCGGGGTGGCTTTTCCATTGTAACCAAGGCTTGTGCATGGGGTAGAATATTATGGTACAGTTAACTTTATCAAGAAGAAGGAAAGTCAGGTTTGTTTTTTTATTTTAATTGCAGGTGCAGGAAGACTAAAAGCAGTATCTCTGAAAGCTGTTTGGTGACCTGTGTGAAAAGTCAGTAATGTTGTCTTTGAGCCAACAGGATATTTTACCAAGACTGTCTTTGATCAGCTTTTTTTGTGTTCAGGCAGTGATGATCTCTGTGTCAATACATACTTGTTGCATCCCTAATAGGAATTCAGTTTGTCAAAGCTCTAAAATACTATTCCTTGTCTTGTTAGAATGACTTTCTTTCTCATGAGAGTCTTCTGTTTCTGGAGGTGTAACTAAAAAGCTCTTAAATTACTTTTTCTTCTTCGTAGTATTTGAATTGCATAGGATTTCTAATACAAAATTAGCTCTGCATACTGCAAGGGTTGCGTAACGCTTCCTATTGCAAGATCCTGTTTTCAGCTTCTAGTAACTTTCTGAGCTGGTGTTGTTGTACTAAAAGATTCTATGCCTTGCTCTCTCTGTTTTAACTTTGTTAAGCTTTCTTCAGTTTAGCTGCTTTGTAGCCTCCCTTGCTATGGTGAAAATATTTTGAAATCTGCTTAAAACTGAACAATTCTGATCTTCCCTCTATCTTTTTGAGCATGAATACATTCCTTTGGAACAGCTGGGGGAAGGGGGAGAAAGCATGTAAAAAATCTATCAGATCAAACTTTTTCTGTAATTCAGAAGCTTAGCCAAACTTTTCCAAGTGACATATGTGAAAAGTGCAGTTATGCTCAGAGACCTTATTCAGTGACTACATACTGGTTTGCATGTGAAGAACTTGCTCAGTTATCTTCATAGTTTTCATGTGAGATTCTGCATGCTCAAATGACAAAACAAATTATCTTAGGGTTACAAGAAAACTGTTCTGCTAGCTGCTTTTGCATAGGACACTACACATCTCCTTCCTTGTATTGTCTTTTTCTGTCTTCACAGAATTTAAGTCTGGAAGATAGTGTACACAGAAAGACAAGAAAAACACGATTAGAAACCCAGGTCATATTGAAAGTATAATCAAGGACTTTTCTGTTGTCCCCCCCATGTTGTTTTGCAGTCTTGTCATAGTTTGTCTGCACACTGCTGCTTCCCCAGGGCTACTCTGGGGCCTTTTCTGCCATATGGATTTGCTTGGCGTGTAAATCAGAATTGTCTTAATAAAAGAAAGCTGTGTTAGCTGCAAAACCTCTTATTGCAACTTTTGGATATGGTAAATATAGTAATTATAAATAAGTTGTTAATCAGGAAGGCAGGTGAGGAGAAGTTGGTGTAATTGTTGAGGCAGTTGAATGCAATATTAGAGTGTGGGTTCCATCACAACTCAGGTTAGGCATTTATGACAGATTTCTTTGTTAATGGTGTATTAATCACTTGGACTTTATAAAGGATTGCTAACATGATGTTGCTGACAAAAAGAAATTGGGATGAAAAAGAACATGTAATTAAAGGTTATTGTGTATACAGTGGGTTTGTGTATATGCTGTATGTAGGTATCGGAGTTGCAGTGCCTGAATCTAGCAGGTGCAGTTGTCCTTAATTTCTCTGCTTCAGTTTTTCTTCTGTAAAAGTGTCCTGTCACCCACAGGACTTATGGCTTAGCTGGGTATTGAAATAATGAGCACTAGTAAGATCAGTGTGGAAAAAACAATAGTTCTGTATTCAGAGCCAAGTCTTAGCAGTAGAAAAGTAGATCTTGAATGGTATGAAATAAGAACATGTTGCTTTTTATGCTCCTGGTAACTTTTTTGAAGGGGAAAGGAATGCAATAAAGTGTACTTCCTTCTTCCCAGCAGGTCAGACTCCTGTCCCAGCGCTCTTTGCCGCAGGTTCCTTGGAGCCATCAGCTGGGAGCATTTCCCGTGCAGACTTTGGTGTGACCCGTGGTGGGGGAGCCCTGCCTGCTCTTGCCATGCTGGGGATAATCTTCCTTTGAATGCAGGGCCAGGTGTTGGTTCACACCCACAGGAACGGACTGACACAACTGCTCCTGCCTTTCTTTGTCACAACAGGGTTTTGGAAATGGGGCTTTCTCATACAAAACTTTCAAGTTATTAAGACTTGGATTTCTGTAGATTAATCACTTTGAATAAGCATTTTCTGATGAGGTATTTGCCTCCGCTTACTGTATTTTCCTGGCAATTGACTGCAGTATTAAATACAGTATTTTCTAACAGTAGTTGTGGAATGCTCTTTCAAAGACTGAAGGAAGAATTGTTGGTATCTTAGCTAATCTTCTGTTACTTCTTTGGTTACAGAAGGAATTACAGCTTTCTCAGTGGTTTGCTGTGTTAAAAGTATAATTTCTAGAGAGTTGTCCATTATCTGTTTCTGTTACCTATTAAAATACCTGCTTTCACTGTAGGGCTTTGGAATGGCATTCAGTAAAATGACAGTGATTGTCTATATACATGTCTTTCATAGCCAGCTTAATTTACAAGTGCCTGTATGTCAAGAGTTCCTACATTCCTAGCATGAATTAAAGACTGATTTTGTTTATGTTGCCCAGTTAACCTTCTAGATCTTAACATTTAGTTAACATTTAGATCTTTTGTGTCTGTCATGTTTGAATGCTTTCAGGGATGAAACTGGAAATGGGAACTTCTCATAGGCAAAGATATACTTCCTACTTCCATGCATTTGCCATATCAGCTTTCTCAGTCACTTGAGAACTGTCCTGTGTAGAACAAGTGTTCTTGTTTACTGCAGGTCACCTAAGATTTCTCATAGGCATGTGGTATTTAATTCTGGAAAGCTTTAGATGTATTGTTATGATCCTTCAGGATCTACTACTGGAGTTAGTTGTTTATGGTTATTTAGCTTGTAGCTGGTGAACTGAATGTCTAGGATGCATTGTTTGTCTTCTCTACTTCTGCACACCTTACCCCATAGCTCTTCTTATATTGCTGTCTTTTGGAGGTGATGCTGATGAGTAGAAATGTTTCAGACATAACTTCGGAGGCTGGCATGGACTAATCTTCTTTTGGATTGCCTCTGACAAGACCAGTAATGTTGTTTGGGCTCCTTTGTGCCTGATTTTGAGGCAGCCCAGTGCTTCAGTTCCTATTCAAAGCCTGTGGTTTTCCCAGTGGCTCTGTATGAGATGTCTCCTATATCTGATTGTTCTCATACAGGCACTCAGAGAGAAAAAATAGACATTCATGTCTCTGTGCTTTAGAAAGGCTCAATTTCTTCTCGGCTGGGAAGGACTTTACCATTGCAAGGCATGTCCTAGAATTCCACATATCTGGATTAGTTGAGGCTCTTGTAAAAATAGTGATGTTTGCTGGTTGTAGTCTTAAGAGGATTCCTGATTTTGCTTGGAGTTCGCTTGCAGTTTCTGAACAGCAGTGTAGTTTGTATAGCTCTGGTGGTTTCCAGAAGCTATTTTACATCCCTCTGTTTGTTTTATGTTGTTTTTTTTTAAAAGCCTTTCTTTTACACTGAACTAATAAACATTGAGTGGGACTGTTATGGATACTGGGTTGCACATAGTGAAAAATTGTTTGGTGATTGGTTGGGGGGGGGGTGTCTTGGTTTTGTTTTTTTGTAATTCGGTTGACAAATTGGTAACTCCATCAGTGCACTTTTGTTGTCTTGAATCTCTTCCTTAATTTATAGTCATATGCAGCTGCTAAATACAATCTGTAGTAACAACCAGCATTTCTTGATTGATGAGACTTTTGTGTTTATGAGCACAAGATGCTCACATGGTACAATTAAGTTCTTCTAGTGAGACTGATCTGTAACTGGCTGGAGGAAGTTAAGGAATTATGTTTAAAAGCTCAATTAATGTAGTTTCATAATAGAAATCTTTTGGAATCTAAAATTTTGCTTGTTTTTAATTAATTTCTTCAAAGAAAAATGGTTCAGCTCTGTTGGTCACTGTAGAGGTGACTGTTCTCTAGGTTTTGAAACAATGGTCAAATGGGAAATTCTCCTTCCCATTTTCCATCTCCTGGTGAAATGAAGTGATGATGCTAAAAAAGACTTGCTGTCATTTAGATATTACCTTACATGTATGGCTGCCTTACTTGAGAAGTCTGATTATTGCAGGAAATACTATTCTCTACCTAAGGCTCCCCATTCTGTGGGAAATGCTTTCTTTCAAATGAGAACTATATGCAGACATGATATGAATCTTAAGAAAGCCTTAATATATAGTTCCTAGTATAGCCAGAATCTTCCAAGCTGATGCTGCTGTAGTGTTTTATTGTTGTAATAAGCTTTGGTGCTCTTATCTTGGTTTTAGTGGTAGTTCATTCTTGACCTATCTAACAGGAACAAAAGAATAACAGGATGTTATTGCCTGGAGGAATTGTTTACTACCAAGTGTTCTGTTAGACTACTCAGTCATTTTTATATTGGCTTCCTCAATAAAAAAGCTATCCAGTAGTCCAGCAGATGCTAACATTTTATGTTTTGCATTAATTAACCATCCTGGCTTTGGCTATAGTCATCAACATGTCACCATTTCTTGATGTGTGCCTTTTTTCTCACCCTTTCTTCCTGCTTAAATTTGTCTTCTGTTTTCTGCTCTCTCTTGGACTTCTATCACTAAGGCAGGACTTATTCTCCCAGTTGCCTTTAGTGTTATTTACCTGCCATGTGAATTTGGAAAGGATGGAGGTGAGAATAAACAATTTAATACCTGCCCTTTTGTAATTTTTGACTGTAATTAACGACTGTAAGCCAGGCAAGAGCATTCCATTCTCAAGGTTTTGAACAAGGTTTGAACTCCTTATAAGGTTGAAGTTTCTTTCCAAGTGCTTTTTTCTTATCCAAAATGAACAGTTCAAGACCATCTCATCCTAATGTATATTAATTGAACATAGTGACTTCATAGTGACTTTTGTGGAAATTAAACTGTCTTCTTCTGCAAGTTCCACTTTATTTGTTTGACACCTTCTTTGCTGCTCTGAGAACACATTTTACAACTATTTTAAGGCATACATAAAAAGTTTTTCTGTTTTATTATCAGTTCAAAGAATCACAAGCTGGAAAGCATTGCCTTTAAAGCTTTAAGTTACTAATTGTCAACATACTGGCTCAGAAACCTTTTATTTCATCCCTTGTTATATAGTATCTGCTAGTAAATAGATTAATTATTGGAGATGGTGAAAATGGCATGGTTTAGTAGTCCCAGCTATTTTGACTAGTGTCTTGAACATGTACTTTAGAATATGATTAACAATAGAGTAATGATAAAACCTGGAAGTTGATAATAAGATAAGTATCTTGCTGACTCAGCTCTGAAAAGGATGTTTTGTCTCACTTAATCAGACCAAGACATTTTGGATAGTTTAGTCTCTGTAATATGTCGTAGCCTTATTTACCTACCCCACAGCTTTACAATACTACAAAACCCCTAAAACAATTTAAGCTTGAATTTGTTGGGAGCAGCCTAACTGATACAAACCCTGTATGCAGCCACTCCCTGACAGATTCAGTAGTTTTAACAGTATTTCTTCTATTTCCATTCACTCCTTTTACCTGATTCATATTGGCTTACTTACATTCTCAGAGGGAGCAGCTTAATAGTTCTGACATTATTGTATTTTGGTGTTTTCTTTTTTTTTTTTTTTTTTTTTGCCTCCAGCCTCTGGAATGGCTGGCAGTCAGAAGTTGTCAAAAGAAGCTGAATGTCCTTGTTCCATCTGTACAACCAATCCCTGTACAAGCCTGTGCCCAGAGCTGCTGCCCTTGATGGGCTGTTGTGTGCAGGTCTGTGTTACAGAGCAGCTGGGTACAAAGGCACTAAACCTGTAAAACTCCCTGTGTGTGCAAAGCAGCAGAGAATGCTCAGTTTCTTCAGCTGTACAGCCAGAATAAATTCAGATTTACCTGTTCAAGTTAATGTCAGGACTGCAGAAGCTAGAGTAGACATTTATATCCAGAAAGAGACTTTTGAGGAGACAAACAGGGCTGAGAGAGCAGTCTCTTAGATTAACCACAGCGCTGCGAGGCATAGCTGGTGTGTTCCTGTTCACTGGCTAGGTGCCTGTCCCCTCCTCTGCCACCAGACCTACTGGAAGCAGTCACTGGTGTAAAAGTAGCAGAGGAGGCTTGAGAGTGTCTGTAGTCTTCCTCCTTCAATATAGAAGAGTAAAAGCTGCAGCTCCTGTATTTTTTTGGATCACAGAGACACTAATGTTGCAGCTGCCTGTGGGTCTACAGGAGTTACTGATCCACAGTTTCTTGGATGTGGCTATGAAGGAGGCAAATAAGGATCTCCTGAGCAAAGGTGAACGAAGAGGATGAGGTTCAAAATTGCCTTTCAAACCATGAAGTTTTGAATCTGATCCCTGTGGATGCCAGAATGAAGTATCTGATGCTTTGTCTCTGTGCAGAGCTTGCATGGCCTAATTTTTGTCTGCATCAAATGAGCTTCAAAAGGTCCTGGAGCTCTTTGGCTGTTCGCTGCTTTCTGGGATCAGTGTGTTTGTGGCAGCTTTTTTGAGCTGTGGCAGCAGTTCCTCAGTAATTCTGCTGTCAGTGAGGGAGGAGGAAAGGTCGGATGGTCACAGGACTGCCCTGTATCCTGTCGGCAGGCTCTGCTTTTCCAGGACGTGTGGGGTCACGGCATAATGGCTCCTGCCAGTGTCAGGCCCTTCTGACTGTGTTTGGATCAAGCTGTCTGATTTTCTCCTGATGTTCACTGCACGCCGGTGTGACCAGAGAATGGGGAACCTCGTATGTTGCCATTATGTACTGGCCTAGCATGTTAGCATGGGTTTTTTCCTGAAATGTCTAATCTCCATAGCTTGGGAAAAGAAGAAATGGACCCTTCAGTGTCACCTATTAGTTAAAAAAGCCCAAAAAGGGGTGTGGTGGCTTTTGGCAGTGAGAGTAGTTATTCAAAAAAGTGGAAGTTGAAAAAGGAGACCTATTGAGAAGACTATTGTGAACAATTCAGGAGTTTTTTTAAAACTGTTTCTGTTAATGTAGAAAGGTATTTCTATGGGGCATACCTTTCCATGCCTTCATGGTGGTTTGGTTAGTTGTTCTGCTCAGCTAACTAAAATGCTGTAGCTGTCCTAGTTTGGCACTGACCTCAAATAAATAATAACCTTTCTTTCAGCAAGGCATGTTTAAATCAACCTTCAGCATGCCAGCATTGGGTTTGTGGCTTTTAGCTTCCTGAGGCTATGTGCAAAGCAATTTGTCTTTCTGTAAAAGAGCTTTCATATCTCTTATTATGATACAAGTAAACAAACCATGTGATTAAACCAACTTTAAAATCTCTGGAACACGAATCCTATTTTGGGATCTCCCCTGTGTGGACTACGTTGATGCACTATTAAGCCTGACTCTGGGATGCTTGTGCCCAAAAGCATCTAATTGTCTTTGCTTTTCTCATGCTTGAATAATGGATCAAATCTCATGGTCTAAGCATCTAAATGCAGATACAAGAAAACCTGTTTGTCTTTTAGGACTGTGTGTCCTACATCAGCATTGGCTCTTGGTCTTTTTCTGAGAAGGAAAAGGTGGAGTTGTTTGTCAAGCTGATTTCTGTCAGTTGGGTCCCATGGGCTGTGACTGAGGACCATCTTCCTGTTGGAAGGGGATCAGGGTGCTCTGGGAGCCGTGCAGAGTTGCTCAGGGAGAGGGGAAATGCACACGCGGGGCTCCTCTTGAATCATCGCAGGAACTCGCTAGTGTTGAATGTCACTGAAGCCAAATAATTGGTAGATGATAAACTGCACATTGTTTTAGAATGTAAGACAGCTGGATATGTTAGGATATTTGTGATACATAAAAATGTTAACAAATAGCTCTTCTTAATTTGATGCAAACATAGTTTTTTACTTATGATTTCTTAAATCTGGTTGGTTGTGTTGTTGTCATAAAACACATGATAATGTTATGTACCTTAAAAGCCTGATCATGACTAGGAATTTTGAAGGCTTAGATCACTTTTTAGTGGTCAGTGCTGGGAGGGGTTGTTTGTTGGTCTTCCTTTTGTGAACTCTTAGAGTTTCTAGTAGGAGACAATTTCCTTTGAGGTGAAGGCCGAAGATAGACTTGTGACTTGGCTGGAATTGACTTGAACAATTGATCGTTTTGTCAGTGGGTGGACATTGTAGATGTTCATCTCAGTTCCCAGGCAATCACCTCTAACTGTAGAGGCTGGGAGAAACTTGCTTACTTTTTTATTATTTTATATTTTTTGTAGTGGTGTGTTCTTGGTTTTACGTTTTTAGCTAGTAGTTCCTGCCTCAGGATTAGGATGCAGTTCTCTCCATTAGCTTTAAGAACCATTCCAATTGGGATTGGTTAGGGACTCTAGCCCTGTGGTTATATAGGAGACCAATAATAAAGCATTCTTAGTGCTTCCTAGGAGTCTCCTTTAGAAAGTACTTTCAATAGTATGTGGAATTCAGGAATGCCCCGGGGAGAGCATCTACTGCTTCACCCACTGCTCTTGTATCTGTTTAACTCCTTAACCTAGATTGGATCAGCTTTCCTCACAAGAGTCTCTGGCCACCATCTCCTACAAACAGTCCTTCATCTGGAAAGCGTTTTGCTTTCCAGAGAAACAATGCTCATTTGTCTTTCTCCTCTGATATGGTCACAGCTGTTGGGGTTCTCTCCCCCCCCCCCCTCCTTGAATTCAGTACCTTTTCAGATGAACCATGTAGGACTGTGCAGCTGTATTAATTAACAGGAGAAGTGGAATTACTTATGTCACTCTTGTGAAGCTAATTTGTAGAATGTGTAATTAAAATATTTTTGGTTTCTTAAAAAACTCATACCCTGCTGGCAGGTCATATCAGGAATCTGATATTTTAAGTGTGACCTCTTTGTGCTGTTAATAAAAATAGATGGAAGATTTTTTTTTTTATTCTTGCATTTCTTTCCAGGGTTTATTGCTGCTTTAATCTATTTTGATTAATTTGATATCCTTTTCATTCTGCCCAGGAAATAAATACTGTCAATTTCCCTCCCTCTGATGAATGCCAAGATCCCATTAGGTGAAAACTTCCGTGGTCCATGCAGATGTGTCTGAATGTTACTGATAGAGCTGTTTCTGTCAGACAGAGTAACTGTATCATTTAGTCTATAGTTTTCAGTGTGAATTCAAAATTATGCCTATAATTTCTTTTAGCTCTATTAATTGAAAATAGACCTGAAATATTAATCCAAATGCATCTTGAGTATGTTACTTTTTTTCTTTTTGTTTTTTCTTTTTTTTTTTTTTTTAAGGAGAGTACGAGAATTGTCAGAGTGAAGGTTATAGCTGGAATTGGCCTGGCCAAGAAGGATATCTTGGGAGCCAGGTAAGAATATGTTGTTAATGTACAAAGGGACAGCTGCTTCTTTATTTTCTTTCTACAGCTCTTTAGTTCTCAGTAAGTTCTTCTGTGCCTCTTGCAAAAAAAGAAGAAAAAAAAATCCTAACTCTTTCAACTGGCAACTTTATAAAATTATTTGAGACTATATAAACATGAGATACCTGCTTTCTTGTCCAAGAGTGGCTTGGACAGATCTTATGTATTGGCAAAACAAAGTAGAGGAATGTTTTATTCTCTGCGTGGTAAAATAGCTCTGCCATGGAGGATAGATGCATGTCTATATATTTCACTTCAGGTAGGGTCGCAGTCAAAATAACTACAGTTTAGTTGTAGTCAGAGTTCTTACCTGTGCTTGAAAGGCTTGGAATGAACACAGTACTAAACTCTGAAAGCTATAAGACTGTTTCAGCTCAAATTATGTGCAGAGGAGCAGTGGCTTAACATTTAGCAAAGGAATGATCAGACTTGTGAGTTGGTAATTGAAATGCTTTTAGGATCTTGAGGAGTTGGCTAGTGGCAGAGTGCTTTTTGTGCTAAAGCCACTTTTGTTTCTGGCCTTTGTACAGAGGGTCTAGAAAAGTATTGATGTGTTTAGTACAAGTTCTGCTGTCAGCTGCTATGGCATATGTGCAGGAATATTGTTATTTTACCACTAGCAAAATTCTGTGTGTGACATCAGTTTAGCAATAGAAAAGTTTCTCTTGTGAAATTAGTATTTTCCCTAAAGCCAAACAGTCTTCTTTAAACTTTTTGTTCATGTACATTTTTTTTTCCCCAGCAAAAATAGGTCCGCTTTTCTCATCATAACTTAAATATGTGGAAACCATATGCTCTTTTGCTGTATGGCAGGCAGTCTTGGTCACCTGTAGTTACTACTCTGAATAATTGATTGTTCATGAAAAGTAGATATTCATATAATATCCCACAGGAAGGGAAAAGGCAGTAGGGCATTTGAAGCAACAATATTAGGACATCTTCATTAACAGAAAAATTCAGGTTAAGCTCAAACTCTGTCAAGATGATGGAACATTTTGCAAAATTGTTGCATGTTCGAGGAAGTACCTCAAATTCCAGATGTTCCAAAGTGTTAAGATATGTAATACTTCAAGGTTTTTCAGTCACAACTATTTTTTCCATGCATGTCTTGTTGAAATGAGAGGATTTATTAAATCTGTTCTCCTGAAATAACTGTGGAAGAGGACAGTGTCACATTGTACTGATACACACAATGGCATAGCTAATATGATCATTATCACTACTAGTGTTTATATTCGTTTTATCTCTAAAACTGTGTAGGAAATTATTGTAATTACAAATGTCTGTGGTATTTGTCAAGTAATTTTAACCCCTGGTTGCATAACTGCTATTAATTTAAGCCTTTTAAAACTTGACTGCTGATAATGGTGACCAAAAAGGTCATAGAGCAACATACTATTTGTTTGGTTTTTTTCCCTACCAGTGACCCATATGTGAAAGTGACATTGTATGATCCAGTGAATGGAGTCCTTACCAGTATTCAGACAAAAACTATTAGAAAGGTTAGTCATCTTATCTGTGTGGGTGTGGTGGGGTTTGTTTGGGCTTTGTAGTATTGTGTTGAGGGTTTTTTTTTTAAATCAGACTCCAGAGGAAAAGTTAAAGCTATAGGAAATGTGAGAATTCATGTCTTTTGAGTGAATGGAAAGAAGTGTTCTGTGGTCCGCTCAGCTTTTCTGTTTATGGCATTATTGTGGTATTTTCTCTTCAAAAATTTTATTGAAAGGTAGAGGAAAAACTGAGGAATAGAAGGTGAGTACTAATTCAAAGCTGCATCATTATTGGAAGCACTGGATTGTTCTGGTTTTTCTTAGATCTTTAATGATATAAGACTCTTTATTGTTGTACAGCTTTTATCTTTTTATGTTAAAACACAAACACAATTTGTTCCGTTTAAGCATCAAATTGCACCATTTACCTGAATCATGATACTACTTGTTTTTCTAGAATACATGCAGGAAAAGGTCAGTACTGCTAGCTTAGTTTAACTAAAACCAGAGAACTGTATATATGAGAGGGAAAGCACTCTTCCAAATTGTTGTTCTCGGATAGTGGCTGTGATTTATGAGATGGCATTTTTCCTTTCATACAGAGTCATGCATTTTTCCTTCCATGTGGATAATTGTTACGTTGCTCTTTGTAGCTAAACTATCTGTAGTATTTTTTTAAATAATCACAATTCAAAGATGGGTTTAGCTAAGTGTTATGCTGTGTTTGGCTCATCTGTGTAGTTTATGTTGCTTAGAGATTTGGCATTTGTTAAGAGTTTGCATGTAAGTAATGTGGGTGTTAAACTGAGAGGAAGGCGGTGATTATTACTGAAGGGACATACTCTAAATTAACTGTTTTCAAGTGTCTAATGCACCTTCTCTGCGTCCATGACATAGCCAATATCTGACAATACCTGCATAAGTTGTCTCCATTCTGCGCTGCATTAAACAGTACAAGACTTCTTTGACTTTTACCAGCAATATCTAGGTTAAAGGTACTTTTTTCTCAAGTTGATTTTTAAATGGAATAAAACGTGTAATACATCAAAAATTATGTACACTTGTACAGAATTATCAGTATAACCAATGCTCTTCTTTTTTTTTTCTTCTTCCACATGTAGTCCTTAAACCCTAAATGGAATGAAGAACTCTTATTTAGAGTAAGTGATTTTATTTATAGCCTTATTACCTGTTGCCTATTATACTGACACATTGGGAAAAACTACTCACTACTCTCATTACTTTAGAACTCTTCCCTAATTCAGAAATAACTCTACAATTAATGTTCTTAAATGTTCTAATTTCTAATGTTCGTTTTCCTTAGAAATACATTTGTTAACGCTGGCACGAATGTTACATTTTCAGTCTTGATGTTGCCTTCTTTATTCTGTAAATATTTAAAAGCATGTGCATGGATTTAGAAGCAGTTTGGGATACTACCAGTTATGGCTTATTGGTCCTAATAGAAATGCATTGCACAGTAGAATGGTAGCAAGGTATAAATTTGCTGTTTAATAGAGACCTCTGTTATTTCTTTCCTCCTGCATAAACATTGAGATTTTGCTGAAGACAAGTGCTGGAATTCAGTATATATGTTAATTATCACTGCACTCCTTTTTCATAGGTTAATCCTCAGAAGCACAGACTCCTTTTTGAAGTATTTGATGAAAACCGTTTGGTAGGTCTTCTTGTGTTTATTTTGCAGTGTATTAAAGACTTGAATGAAAGCAAGCCCATGAGGATTCAATGTGGAAAAAAATCCCACTCCAAACCACCTTAATTTCTATAATGAAACCTAAAGCTAAAGGCAGACCTGATTAGTTAATTTATCTAACATTGCCACACTCCTGAAGCTCTGAAGTTACATTATTACTGTAAACTTCTAATGTGCTTTAACTCATGAAAGTGTCATTCTTTTATAGTGCTGTTCATGTGATAGGACCAAATTCTTTGGTGATATTGCAATCTCTGCATTGGATGTTTATTTTTCCCTACATACAAAGCACTGTTGATATGTGGTGTGAGAAGCTTCTTCAGTGTGTGAGGAGTAGCATGAAAGAAATCATGCATGGATTTTCTTTGGAAAGCTCAAGGAGTGAACAGTGGATTGTAGTCTTGTAGATAGGTGTCACTCTGAATGGCAGGTCACTGGTGAAATAGGGCTAGCTTGTGCTTTTATATCAGTGAAGTCAAAATTCCTCCTCTGACCCAAGCCCTCATTGTGTGTGCAGATGTCTAAATACCTGTATTTGTGTTTCATGGAGTAAGCTTGTGTAGTCATGGCTTCACATTTCACTGAAGTTCCTGATCACTGGAATAAATACCTTTCCCTTCTGCAGGAGTTTGGAACTAATAGGAGGGATTGAGTGCTTTAGCACACCAAACACAGTTTCATTCCAAAGAAAGGATCTCTTTGTGCTTTGTGCTTGGGTAGTGTGTTGGCCATGAAAAACATTATTTTTCCTAAAGCTTTCTGCATGTGTTCAGTAAATCATTGTATCTTTTATCAAGGTGCTGCTCTTCTGAGGTTGGGAAGAGGGAAAACGTGTGTAAATATAAGTACAAATGGCCTAGAATAATGAGATTTAAGAAGAAGGAGGCTTGTCTCTTGGTTATAGGCATTACACAGTCCCCAAACCATTTACTACTTCACTGGTGATTTTACCTGTCGCAAGTATTTCAAATATGGTGTCTCTCTGATTTATTTAAAAGCAGTGTTAAAGGGGATCACGAGCACTTGTGGCCTGCAAGGGAGGTTAAATGTGGTTTTTCAGCTTGCTCAGATTTTCTTCCGGACATAATATGGGCTGCAGCATACATAATATGGCTACTCTGTCCATTGCATGTCTCGTTTGAGCATTGCTGCCACCCCCTGGAAGCCACGAGGCATGATTAGAAAGTAGGATTCTTGATTTTTTGGGGGTAGAAGGCCAAAATATTGTATTTTCCACCGGGGGAACTCCTTCACATTTTTCTATAATCTGGAATATATGTTGCTTGATCTGTTTGCTTATGGAAAGGAACCAATTTAGCATTTTGTTGGTATCAACTAGGAAATTATGCTTTGTTTCCCATGCATGATTATATTTAGAGATCCAAGTATCATGACCTCATCAGTCACTCTATAGTTCTGTAATAAAATCCCTATATTTTTCATTGTTTATATCTCACTTGCTGAATGGAACAGGCAATCTTCCTATTTCTCTTTAGCTTGCTCTCAGAAACAGTGTTTTTATCCCAGATATCTTGGGTGGTTTTAAATAAGACAAATTGGTGCCTTAGCTATGATTGTTATTTAGCATTGACAAATCCCACTTCTATTAATTCATCCTCACATGTCAAAAATCATAGGTGCCTTTCCAAATAGCTATGATCAAAAAGGTATTTAATCTTCTGTTATTTTAGAGTTTTATTTTCAGTGTTCTTTCACCTACCTGTCGTATGACTGTTTAAAGTCTAGATGTGAACAATCTGATAAAATGGAAATATTCTTATATTTGTGTCCACCCAGTAGTTAATTTCCTCTTTACAAAATTTTACCCCAAGTGCTTTTATTCCCTTTTACTTTTAGGCATAAATGGAAGCCAGAAATACCTGCTTGTTTTTAAGAAATGTGTTCTTGAATACCAGACTCAAAACTTTTCTTCAGAGCTTAGCTTAAATTTCGGGTCTTGCTGCTTTGGTTATTATCACCAATAGTCAGAGTTTTGAAATCTTTCTGTCATAGCTTCAAAACTTTACAGACTCACTTGTCTTGGATTTGGTAAAGGAGTGCTAAATCAAGTTTTCTCTTCTGACTTGCAAACCCTTGGTAGAATAAATAAAGGGTTTGTGGAGTCTTTAATTATGATTGTCTTTAAAAAAATACTAGAAAAATGTCAAGAACATTGAGATCACTTAGGAGATAAACCAGTGAAGGGACCACACCTCTTGCTATCTGCCGTGTCACAATTTGAGTATATTGCAAACTAAATGACTAAATCTGTTATTGATACTGAAGAAATCAATGACATTAAACTTAGAATGGTATTGTTTTTTTAAAAAAATACTAACTTTTAGTTTAGTTTTATGCCAACTCTAATTCAGCAACATTGAATTGAACACTTTAAAAGCTGTTTTACGTCACCTGACAAAGCTGTAGTTGGCTTGCAATACCTATACAGGTATAGCTAAGGAAGAGAGACATGTTGAGAAATTTTGCTGGAATTTTAAGGCTTGAATTACCAAATTATGTCAGTTTATTGCTTTGTTAGGATTTCTTTAGTGAAATTGAACAAAATATTTCCGATCATCCCCTGGGGGAGATAGTAATGATTTTACTAAAAGAAACCAGCATCTCTGATGGTTGCACTTTTTGTCACACTGTGTTACAAACTGTTTCACTAATACGTTTGTTCTTGGGGAAAGAAGAAGCTTTAAATGCATTTTTAAACTTTTTGCTCACATATCTTAGGGTCACTTGCTGATGTTTTAGGTTTGTGTTTGGTTTGTTTTATGGGTATTTTTTACTGTATTGCTTGAAGTTCAAATGTAACTTTTTGAAACTGACCAAAAGAATCTTTTATGGTATTTTCCTTTCCTCTTCTCTCCCCATCCCAGCACCCCACCAACATATAACTTTAGAAGAAGTCCTGTTGGTTATAATGAAATAAATGAAGTGTTGTATTTGTTGGCTTTTTATGAATAAGCTAGTATTCATTTATTGCTGCATTCTAATAATGGAATTCAGGTAATGGAGGTTAAGTAAGCCCTGGAGTATAATTAGAAAACAAATTTGTTGCTTGCAAACAAGGTACTGTGCATTTGATTCTTGGCTTTTTTTTGGGAAGGAGGCATAAATGTTAACTTTACTGCCTTCTAGCTTAAAATACAGTAAAGGTTAAATAAATATGAAGCAGAAAAAACTCCTAGTAGTATGACCTATAAAAGTATAAATGGCCTAGTGTTCTCTTCTGTTTGTACTCTTTCAGCAGCTCTAAGTAACTTCATGTTAGTGCAGTAGCATTCAGTGCTGCATTATATATGGCTTATGTATTCAAAAGTACATTCATAGCCAGATGTTGGTGTTTTTCAAAGCAAAACCCACAACAGAAATCCCACTTAACAGCAAGATTCGAGATTGTCTTTTATCAAAAGTCCCACTAGGTGCCAGCAAAGGACCTCTATGGATTATATGAGCCACTGAAGCATTTTGTAAGAATTCTCAATCCCTTTACTCTTGGAAGAATTGACAGTATATTAACTTTTTGACATGCTCATAATTTTATTTTAAAAATTAAAATTAAAAAAATAACAACTGGTTATGTATGTATGAGGTGGTTTGTATATAATTGTACAGAAATCTTTCCTGTAATTCTGTTTGGTAATGCTTTTTATCTCTGTGCATACGTGGTTCAGTGTTCTAAAGTTTGTGCAGTTGGGCACATATCTGCAAATCACATTGAACTGTAATGAATGTGTCCTTACTCTGGGCTTCCAGCAAACAAGATGAGGTAGTTTAATTTGTAAGAATAATTTTGTTTCTTTCTACCTTTAACAGCTGCAGTTAGAAAAGGTCAAACTAGAAATAAAAACAAATGCCAAATTATTAACCAGAAAAACTTTTTTTGGCTCCTATTCAGTTGCACCTCATTTAAAATGATGAATTAGTAAACACAGAGGGGTTCTACTATGTGCAAATCTTCAGAAAGTGTGATTACTTAGCAGCATGTGGATTGCAAGATAATGCCAGATTTCTTTCAAGTTTTATTTAAATAATGCAGAAAAACATTTTCTTAAGGGAGAGGAGGCTTATTTCACTAGTTTCTGCATAATTCAGACCTCAGCAGTTTGCTAGCATGGTTACTATTTGGAAATTCAATCCTGGACTTGATACTCAATTATATGGGACTTCATTCCTACCAACTTCCTGTAATTCTAAACCTATGGGTAAAAATATTAGTAGTCATACGCCGCTGAGGAAAGTGCGGACACATTGACTCAGCTCGTGCAGCCGCAGCAGGCGTTGCTGTTTGGAACTTGGAAGTTCTGGAAACCTATTATAGTATTCATTTATGCAAATTCCAGAAGGTATAATTGAAACAAAGTCAGTAGTGTTTGTCGCAGCTGAGGTCCTTGGAACATAAGTGCTTTCTAAATGAAGGCTGACTGCAAGCAATCAACGACGGTCTAGAAACTACAGTTCAAGGGACGGCTGACTTATTTCAAGAGGTACTTTCTTTTAAAATGCTAGTATTTTGTAGAAATTAGGAAAAAGACTGCAACTTTTATGGGCTTTTACTGTTGCAGTGTACCAGCTCTGGGTTCTGCGTAGCTGCCTGTAGCCTTTCTGCTGAAGGGTTTTTGTGGTTTCATTTGCTAACATGCATGGAAATGAGAACAAATGGCACGACGGTTAAGATTGCATTTTGCTACTCAAAGAAGTAACACAGATCCATTATCAGAAACCTCTGAAGATTTTTTGGATAGTAATAATTGTCTGTACTTCAGAAAATCGCAGAGTTGTGCACCTAGCGTTACACAAGTGAAACTAACTCCTAGACAAGCTGCTTATGCACCTGTAGCACAACAAGTAATTAATCAAGAGAAAAGCACAACTACTTCTTCACTGCAAATAAAGAAGAGCAGTTCACTGCACATTTCCTTGCAGTCTAGGAAGCAGAGTGGATGTTCTCAGTTTGGTGATGCCGTGGCTGCTGGTGAAGACCCTTCATTCATTGGTGCTGGTAGCGAAGGGAGCTGTGGCACTGGAGCTGTGGCTGATCATCGATCTAATGACAGCCTTCTGAGCAGTGCTGCTCTGGGCAGAGGCAGCCTCAACAGCATTGCAGCAAGTGACAGTGGCTCGTTCAGCAGTGCTGGCAGTGACTACGGGTCATGTACAAGTACCACAAGTGATGGAGGCTCATACAGTAACAGTGTAATCAGTGACAGCGGCAGTGGCACGCTTTGGACAAGTGACAGTACTTTCTGTAGTAGTGTTGCACATGGTGACTCTTCATATAGAATCACTGCAAGCAAATGTAATCCTTCTAGGAGCAACTCATCTCAGGAAACACTGTGTAGAAGTAATACTACTTTTGACCAAGATGCTTTGTCAGTGAGGAAGAAAACTAAAATTCCTTTGCGACGTTGTTCATCACTGGTTATTTTTCCTAGGAGTCCTTCCAGTACTCCTCCAGCTTCTCCAGTAAGCTCCAGTCAGCTACCACACAGAGGCACCTATCAAACATCTCATAAATTGATTATTTCTCCTAGTGAGCTGTCAGCAAAAGAAGATCAGACCATTTCCAAGGGATTCCTTTCAACAGCAGTCAATGGACTTAGACTGTCTAAAACAATTTGCTCTTCTGGTGAGGTCAGAGACATCCGACCACTTCATTTGAATGCATCATTACAGGACAAAAGTCAAATTTTGAATGGTCCTCAGCAGGCAAATGGTGAAGAAGTACCTGATGGCTTCTCACGCGTTTCAGTTCATCTCACACAAAGAGTATTTGGATCAAGCAGTGAAATAGTTAATGGCTCTTGCAGTCCAGAGTTAAATCTGAACTCTGGTATAAAATACCCTCATTTAAAACTGGAACGTAGCACATCTGCGTGTCTGCCCTCAAAAACAGATTCAGAATATCAGATTAACACAAATGAGCTAGGAAGACCAAATGCACAGATGAGCAAAACTCATCATATCTTACAAAGAAGTGTTTCCTTGGAGGGATCACGTCAAAAAGTTTCTTGCTGCTTATCCAGCCTGAAATACAAGTGTCATAGTGCAAGGACGTCTCAGTTGCACATACAGTTCAAAGCTGGGAATGAAGGAAGAACAACGGGTGTTAGGAAAAGATATGGAACCTCTAGAAGGGAAATGTCTAGCACTTTGTGGAGGCCCCATAAGGTGAGTGTTGTGGTTTATAAAAAAAATGTGATGGTATTTTACAGTTGAAATTTATCTGGAAAGTAATAAAAGTTTGCAGCCAAGACTTAAGCGCAGTGATTTCAGAGTTTCCTAATGGTGTCAAATTGCCACCATTAGGAAGTTAATTTTTTAATTAGCTGTACCATTTGGGTTTTAGATTAGTTTCTTAGAATATGGTACATACAGTAGCACAGGTGAATAGGTGTTACTGTGAAATATGTGTATTTAATAGATTTCAAACAATAGTTTGCTGTTTACATTAACCCGGAGGGGTTTTCTTGTCTAGTTATTGAGACATGGGAATCATTTAAACTTCAGACTAAATGCAGTTATAAACACCTAACTTTTCAGTAAATAATAGTAGTTACTGAAGTTGTTTGCTTATAAAATGGGTAAAAATGAGTAATCTTTTAGTTTTATTTCAGATAGGCTTTATTTTACAGAACAGTTTTGTTGTATGCAGAATTAAAGATAAGTCATATTTGAGCAGAGAAACTGTAAATACCATTTGTTTCTGTATACACCCTGAACCACAGGAATTTTCAGTTTCCTCTTGCTCTTTTTTTTTCCCTCCTTCCAACTACTATTTCAGCCTGAGCAGTGCAGAGTAACTTAATACCTCTCCCAACAACATTGCTGTTCAAATTATAGTACTTGAGTCTAGAAGGCTTATATTAAGGCTTATAATATATTATATTTAATATATGTTTTTTGTAGTGAAATTAATGTCCAGCTAAACTGCAGAGGTGTCTACTCTTATTAACTCTTAAGGCAGTTAGTAAAGCATAGGCCATGTGAAAGGTGAATTTTGAGCCTTGTTTAAATAACATTGTGAGGACTTAAATTATCTGACTATTTTTAGTTGAGTGCTGATACAAGTGCAACAATTGATGGTTACTAAAATTGTTTTAAGAACTCATTCTCATTGATTTGACACTATTGCCATATAATTAACATGCTTGTTTAAGTGAAGGGCTTTTTGCCAAAGACCTTATAATTATGACAATCCCTTTCTAAATTAGTAAGACAGTTACCTTGGAGGTGTTAGCCTGGAATTTTTCTGTCTTTTGTTGCCCTTAGAGTAGTGCCTGATGATTCTACACTTTCTGACTTCCTTAGTGCTTTTTGGTTAGAGTTTAAAGAAAAATGCTCTTTCCTTCTTGGGAAACTGTGGTTTATGCTTAAACTTCTTCATAAAACTCACTGTGGATCACAGATAAACACTATATATGTTGTTTGGTGATTCTTCCCAGAATCACACTGTGAAGTGAGGGATAAAATCCACAGTAAGCACAAACAGATTGGATTCAGACTAATTAAAATGTGTCAGTTATTTTGAAAATATGCTAGCTAACATTTCCAGAAAACCTCCTAGGACACTGGACTGGTAATAGTTTGTTTTGGTTCCCAGGAGCAGTATTTACAATGGATTGACATAAACACCAGGTATAGGAGCCTTTCAGTCCTCAAATGGCTCTTTTCAGTTTTTAAGTGAAACCAGTAAATAGGTAAATATTCTCTAAAACATCAAAAAATTTAAAAGCTTCCCCCACTGAACCAAGGAAAAAACATAGTTGACTTCACAGAAGTTCAGCAATTCACTGGAATAAAATGGATAAATACCATTGTATTTGTTATTAGTCTTTATCACCAATACCAAAATAACAGATTCTATGGCAATCATTTAATTACACAGTCCAGTTAATTATCATGGTGTATTGTGACTCATTTAAAAATAAACAACTCCCAAAATATTTCTCTTGACTCCAGTTAGTCTGGCCTAGTATATTGATATGCTGAGTCTGGGTTCAAATTTAACAAGTTGATACTGGAGTAGCATTTAGTAATGTCAGCTATCTGTACAGGGCAGCCATGAAATCAAATCAGTGCTGTGGTCAGACTCCAGAGGCTGAAGCAGCAAAAGGTCTGTGCATTCTTTTCTTCCATGCCTTGCTACCAGCCTTCAGCCACCTCAGATCACATTTCCTGCTTTCCATAATCAACAGCTTGTTAAAGGCTGGCTTTAAAAAAAAAATCAACAGAATTTCTATGACAACTGGCCTTGGATTATTTTTAATTAAGTTACAAAATGGGGAATGGTGCTGGCCAGTGTGCCACTGCTGGTTCTTACTGGAAACATACTGAATAGGTTCTATAGTAGGTATTGGAATTTCATTTATGTGAAGCAGGAGGAAGAGATAAGTCCATGGTTACAGCACTGAAGGTTGTCCTTGACTATGGATTTCCGCTTTAATGTTTTGGGTTTTTTCTTTATGTTGGTGTTGGGGTTTTTTTCAGTGCATCTCTCTGCTTAGGGCAGAAATAAATCTGCATCTAAAGCTTTTTGACATCACAGGTGTGGATTGGGAGGGTGGGTGTGAGTAAGGGAACAGGTTACTTGTCATCATACATACATAAACTCCAAGAGCTATAGAGAAAGGCAGAAACAGTGAAAAATTCCAGTTTTTGTAGAACATAAACAAATTTCTAAAGAAATAAAAGTTCTGTTAATCTCGTCCACAAGAATAATACTATGTTGACATTAGCTGTTCCTTCCCCATCAGTATCACTCTCTATTGGATAATGTGAATATTGTAAATGCACTTGCAAATATGTTTTAGCAGCTTGCATACCTTTAAAATAATTTCTTATACAATTGAGGGAATCAATTATGTTATAGGCCTTTTGTTTACAAGTAGTTTTGCTCAAGTTTTTGTCTCTAGTTATTGAAAAGACATGTTTTGAAGCAAAACAAACAAACCCAAAAATTACCAAAAAAACCCTCAAACTTGAAAGAAGTTGTAAAATAACCAAACTGTTTTTCTACTGTCAGATTAATGTAAGGGAAACCTTTTAGTTGGAGCTCTTGAGCTTTTTTCACCAAATTCTGGAACTTTGCCTTCATAAAAGATGCTACTTGAATCTTGCTGTGCTAAATTTAAATTTAGTAAAACAGTAATTTAAGGGGGCTGTGTGTGAGGATTTCTCTCTTGAATAACTTTCCAGCTGATCTGAATGTGCTGAGGGGACCAGAACCTGCATCTGGAATATTGTGATTCCCTTGATAAATGCTGCACCACGAGTTAGTGCTGAATAGTCTGAGGTTGTCTTCCCTCCTGCATTCTCCTCAGGCATAGAGCTTCTGTTGTAGCATAACTCCCTCTCAGGAAATAGTGATCCAGCCAAGGAGAAGCACTAAGAGAAGGGAAGGACAGCTGTGGCTTAGCTCCAGCTTTGCACATGGACCAAAGGGCTGCATGTGTATCAGTGTCCCATGTGTGTGCAAGGAAGTGAGGTGGAAAAGGAGCAGCAAAAGCAGAAGATTATGGAGCCAATACCAGGCAAAGCATAAACTGGCATTGCTTGATGCTGCTGTGCTATGGTATCCTCATAATCTACCCATTTTCATTCAGTATTGCGTATCTTGAGGGATCCCCTTACAGGACCTGTGGTGTGCTGCTGTGTCATGGTCTGTCCATCCAGAGAGAGCTGGGGTTGGGAGGAAGGTGGTGTCTTTCTGAGGAATCCTGGGGGTGATCTCATTAGACTTAAATCACATAAGAGTATGTGTTGTGTCTCAGACAAATTTTAGAAGCTGAAGTATACATTAGTACATTGAAGGGAAGACAGTGGAAAATGTGTTAATCATAATTATGAACAATTTATAATTAGTTGTAGGTAACTTCCTGCTTCTATGCTTCAAGTGGCAATGACCTGTAGTGCTTTAATAGTTGGTACTAATTTCCTGTTTCTCATGTTGCTTAAATGGAGAGTTCTGTTACACCTTCTTTTCTACCTTTCTTCACCGTTTAGCTTTTGATTAGCAGTGCTTCTTCAGGGGAAGAAAAAGATGGCACACAAAGGATTGGATAGATCTTACAGCCTGGCTATGAATGGTTGCTATGTGGATGCATTAGCAAAGGAAGTGATCAAACAGTATTATTTGGTAACAATGTGATCCCTAAAGTTTTTCAGGTTTTGCAGGTTTTATTTGGCAACTGTGAGCCATATATAACTTCCAGGATATCATCATACTGTAAGGCAGCAGGTACTTGAATATACCAATATATGAAAGCTCTAGCACTTTGTAGTCCTCAGCAAACATTACATCTACATATTAAGGAGGAGTTTTATTTGATTGTGTTCTGTGGAGATTGATTAGACTAATTCTGTTTATAGTCTGCAGCTGAACTGAATTTGGGCAGGTTTCTCATGCCAGAAAAAAATGGGGAAACTAGAACTGCAAAACCATGCAGAGCAGGCCTCCTGACACAGCTTATGTAAATATGTAATTATCCATCCTTCAGGGTGATTCATGTCCTTTTAATCTGCCATGAGAGAGGGGGAAGCATTGATGCTGTGGCTTCTTTAATGTTGCCACAAGCTATAGTTATTCTGTTTTTTAAAACGTGGTGTACCTACAAGAATGTGTTAAAGTAAAACTTGTTCACAGGACAAGCTAGAGACATTCTTCCTTTACTCCTGACTGAATAACTTGCAGGCTTTCAGATATGAGATCATGATCATTGCTTTAATTTTTTTTTTTTTTTTTTTCCCAAATAGACAATTTGGAAATCAGTGCTGAAAAATGCCAAGTATTGCACACATGAAAAGCAGCTAATGATGCATGCTTGGTGATGGCCTCCTATACTGGTCAGGAAATGGTTTGTGTCATGGGGAAAGACTTGCTTAAAGTGTCAGCTCAGATCTTCATGGCCGGCAAAGAAAACCTTAGGATTTATTAGGGAAGAAGTAAGTCAATAAAATTAAAACCATCATTGTGGAATTTTACAAATCCACATAGGTGCATGGCATGTATGTTTCTGGTTGTCCTTTTTCAGGAAGCATGGATAACAGAACTAAAAAAAGCAGTGTTGCAAGGTTGGGGTGAGTTTCATGTGAGGAGAAACAGTAAGTAGGCCAGGGGCTTTTCAGCTTTGGGGAAAAAAGGTGGTATAGACAGAGTTTATAAAACGGTACTTTAGGGGAGGAATTTTTCCATTCCACTTCTAAAAAAAGGTTTTCTTTAATGTGTTGCTGAGCAAATTGTCTCAAGATTTGCTTATCAAAAGTAGAAATTGATTTTAAGAAGCTAAGTTGAAGAAAGGTCCGTCAAAGGGTATTACATTTTCAATATGTATTTTAATGTTGGGATCAAGAGGTCCATGACCACTTATTCATTAGAAACAGGAGGTTGTATCAAGGGAAGTATTGTTCTTAATTGCTATTATTGTTATTATTACTTAAGCATCTGCTCTTGGCCATTACATGGAAAGGATACAAGGGTAGGCAGAGTGTTAATCTGACCCCCAGGCTCTCTGGTGCCTGCTCAGCCCTTGCAGCCACAGAGGATCAAGTGGTAGAAATGCTCTCCCCTCACCCTTGGCAGAGAGTGCTCTTCTGTGTTCTAACATGTGTTTTCTCATCTTCCAGAAGTGGATGAATTTCACAGATTAAGCAAGTAAGCAAAACTGAGTGGCCTTTTCACTCAAGTCATTTGCTTATGACTGACTTTCACCCTTGTCTGAAGGGTACTGCCCTGCATTTCTGTTAAGTGTCTCTGTTTCAAGTGTACTTTTTTCCTTATTCCCTGTGACAAACAGAACATGCTGATTTGGGAATGCAGCCAGCAAAATATTTGTAGCTCATTGCAGTGTTAGTTTATGGATCTGTAATCATCTCTGTTTCAAGTGACTGCATCATTCTTTTTTTCTGTCATGATAGTTTACAATAAACTGAAAAGTCTACAGATAGATGCAATTATTGTTTGAGACCTTGGGCTGCTTTCAGCTGTATCAACTGTAACATAAGCAAACAGAATTTAAGAAGGACATCAGCAAGTTCCTGGCTGAAATTGCATACAAACTTGAATTGGAGTCATTGAAGTTAGGGCATATTAAAATGCAAATGAGAGACTCCAGCTACTCAGTAACAGCAATGTGGTAAGAAACACAGAACTGGAGTCTTTCAGACCTAGATGATTTCTCTGGCAATCAGTGATTTTCCTAGCATAAGGGAGACAGCCTGCTCTCTAACATGAAAGTACAAGGGCTTTTTGAAGGAAAAGGAATTCCAGTATTTATTATGAACATTACTTATTTTTCAGTAGAGGTTCTACATTAGCCAGTTACTCTACTAATAATTGTTTCTATTAAGTTTGCTTTGGGACAAATATTTAGCTTATTAATGAGAGATCTAAAGTGGTTAATATCTGGCAAATTGTAGGCTAATAAAACCATGTCTGAGATGGGAAGTGTAATATCATTTTGGCAGTGTCATTGAGCTTGTCTGAAATAAATTGTAATACTGTTTTGTTGGAAAAGTAATTGTGGTTGGATTGTTTGTGTTGGGTCACCTTTCGTCATTAGATTAGAGGTTGAGGCATCCAAGGTCAGTTCATGCAGACTGATTTTGGACAGGTGGGGTTTATAGCTTGAGCATAGCAGACCTTAAGACAAACCCAACCAGCGAGTTCTGCTCCAGCCAGGTGCTGTGTCTGCCTTTGCACCTGGCAGCAGGAGGTCTGGGCTTGGGGCTGGGAGAGGTCGAGAGGTGGGGCTTGAGACTCCTGTTCAGCAGTGGCTGAGGACTAAAGCTGAGTGTGGAAGAGCAGGCAAAGCTGTGCTGTGGCTGGCAGTGGCCACTAGCTGCTGGTGCAAAGGCACTGGGCACTCCTGAGTTAGTGTTGATGCTGCCTTTGTACCAACGGTGGACTTAATGCTTTTGGAAACTGCTGGGCTGCCTTTGGAGCAGGGTGAGGCCATGCAGCCTGCACCCAGCCCTGTTCCAGGATCGTTCTCTAAGAAGTTGCCAGGTCCCTGTACAGCCCTGGCCAACTGATTTAATTTAGGGCTGAAAAGCACCTTCCAGGTTCAACCTGACTTTATGCCTCTGTGTGATCCTAAACTGGATCAAGTGAACTTCAGGGCAAGTTTTCCTCTGAAAAGCAAAAAGTTGATTAACTGTGTCAAGTCCTTCAGCTGAATGTGTTAATTAGCCACTGTGCTAAACATGTGCAATATCTGGTTTAAGTGTTCTTACTTCTGGGAGCAAATCACACATGCAGTTCTGACATTTGATGAAGTTTTATATTTCTGTGTTTTAAACTTAATAGTGTTAAATGGGAAAGGTAAAAGTGTGCCTGGAATTGTTACTGTGAAAGTTTGTTTTTCAAACTTTCTTTGAAGTCTTAAGATTTGGCCAGAATGCTTTCTCAAATAGATGCAAGAGTTCTATGTTTTTATACTATTATGAAGATAACTGACTTGGAAGTCAAGAATGACTCGTTGAAATAGTACCTAATTAAATATTTGGTACTGTTTTCTAAATCTTTTGTGGTGAATATTGGCAGATTTAAGACAGGAGGACAAGTCTGGATTGGCTTTTGACTTTTCTTAAAATGTAATATATTTGCTTTTTATATGGTAGTTTGTTTGGCACATGCATACATCAAACAAAGGAACTCGAAGTCCTGATGAATAAAATCAATGCATTAATAGCTTTTGACATGTTCTTTGTTTATGTTGTTCTGAAGTGTGCTTTGGTTATATTAGACAACTTGCCTTCCTGTGAACTGTATACAAAAAAAAAAAAGCTATCTTAAATTGCACTGTTAATGAACTTTTAAGGACAAGTTCTCAAAGCAGGACACATTGAGTGGACTAATACATGAATGTTGTAAAAGTACCATAAACTAAACATGAACTCCTAAGGAAGCAGTAAGATTTTGGTGCCGTATAAAATGTGTAAGCTATAAATGGAGAAACAAAAGATGATTTCTCTCTGGTCTTTAGATAAGTAGCAGTCTGAAAATATCTTTGGAAGTGAGAGAGATTTAGTGAAATAACTTCAGTGTCATTTCTGAATGCTGTCTGTTAAGCAGATGGTAAAACTGCTGAGGCATGTTGTGCTGACACCTTGCTGTTGAAACTGCCAGCAGGGCTGAAGGTCCTGCAGAAACACATGTTGTGTAATAACCCTTGATCTAACAGTATGTATTCTCCCTATTTTGAAAATGCTGATAGGGTCTTGTATCTGTCATAGATGCCAACTCTAAAGAAATGCCTACATTGCCTACGTGTCATTTAAAAAACAAAATCTCCTCACAATCCACAGGTTCCCCCTTAAAAATACAGGAGACTGGGACTGTAATGAATTCCATGCAACCAAGTATTTATTGCATTGCAAGACAGGGAAAACATTACTTGTGGAATCTGTGAATTTGGTGCAATCTTAATATCATAATTGAATCTTGTTTTTTTGAAACTGTTACTTTTCCATGATGAATAGCATATGCTGGCAGTATTTTATGGAAGAAAAAAGAACTCACTTTTTTCAATTTAGAGTTTGAGGGAACAAAATAATACACTCAGCACAGCATGAAAAGAAAAATACTTGAATTTGCTAGTGTAGCTCAGGAAAGTTTTTTTCATTCTCATCAAGCTTGCAACTAATGTTGATGTTTGGGTGTTTAAGCAAGAAGAATGTTGAATTTATAAGGCATCTATTGAGCTCATGTTTTCTTAAACAGCAATAGTCCAGATTGCTGTTTGTTTTTGCAATTTGAATTGATACTTATGTTCCCTCCAATGAAAGCTGTATGCTTTCTTGTTTTGCCATACAGCTGTGAATTTCTGTGCAAAGACCAACCTGTGCACAACTAGCTGCCAGTTTCTTCAGAAAAAGACTGAAATATGCTTGGATTCTATAATGCACTAATACCACCAAACATTTGTCACAAAAATTGGTGGAGAAAATACTTGTTATTTCAACACCCTGGTCTTATACAAGAACTGTTTCAAAAGGCTGTGTGAGGAATCCAGCAATTAAGAAAGATACTAAATTTAATGACCCATTTTCAAACCTGATAAATTTTGGATTATGTTGTCAGGTGAGTGTGTCTGTTTAAAATCTACTGCGATTTCTAATGGGAATTGCAGGAAAAAAAAGTCCAAAATCTAAAACTTACTAAGCATATATTCATAAAATAGATGAAAATGAGTTTTGAAAATAATTACTGTATTTTAGTGCTTTTTCTTGAATGCTTTGGCATTGCACTGGAGTTCTTCAAATGAATTGTGTACAGCTGCTGTCTGTCTTCACCTGTTTTTAATAACTCTCTATAGACTAAACCAGTGAATCAGTAAAATACAAGACCTCTCTGTTAGTGCAGTATATATCATTAATTGAGGTTGATGCCAAGCAGAAAGTTTGCATTCTCTGGCTGTTAAGAAGTTAGAAGTTGACAAGAACAACTGACCCACTTGTGTGTGTTGCCTGCTCTGATGAAACAGAGATCCAAACAGTTTCAGCTCCAGTGGCATTTAGTTGTTCATGTGTGCAATGTCTGTTGGAAGCTGCTTTTGCACCTCTTGGCAGGCAGTTAGTCAGCTTGTCATAGTGGGGCACATCACTGGAGGTCATTCCTGCTAGCTGATTTATGTGTTAGTTGTTTAGAGGTCGACAAAAATCTCCACTCAGGGTTTTGCTTTCTAGCTGGAGGAGAAAGTACTGCTGAAGAGTTGGTTATCGACGCTAGCTCTGCTAAAAATAGCAGGAGAGACAGCAGAATAATAAAGTGAATAACAGGAGCCCATACTCAAATTATACTGGTAACAAACACAATGTTCTGAGGGTTTCTAAAATAGAGCAAACTTTTGTCCCACATTCCAATAATTTATTTGGAAGGCATGTTCCACTTCAGGATTGCCAAGAACTTTACAAATACTAAGCCTTTTAACATGTCTGAAGTATGTGCTATGCCATTTTAAAAAGAACCTCATAGGCAAAAATGATAACCTATTTTTTTTCCAGAATCCTGTGGTCTATAACAGAACAGAAAGTTTTCTTTCAGTAGTTCAGGGAAGCTTCCTCAGGTATGAAACCTGTTGTAGCTTTCTATCTCAAATGAGTTCGTGGACTAAAAAGGTGGATGCTTTGTATATATTTTCATTTTTGTTCCCTTCAGATCTGAACATGATACCCATACTGCAAACTGAATTTGAAGTGACATATCTCCAGATTTCTAGCATTTTATCACCTGTGACAATCTACTTGTACTTTCTGCAGGTGTGAAAAATAGAGGCCCATTTTAGACACTGATTCTCCAAATACATATATGATTTAAAAGTTAAATGGATAAACTTAGGACAACAGAGCTAAGGGAAAAAGGTACCAGAATTACGAAGGCAAAAAACCCACTTCCAGAAATACCTATGCTTTAATGTCAGAGGGACCAAAAGATGGATAGAATTGGACTGGAGTTTTAATGCTGTAAAACATTTGAATTGAAAATTAAAGTAAGTTTTCCAGAAGAAAATTGAAACACATGGTTTTGCCTGAGGTGAAGGAAATAGATGTCAGCAAGCTCCAGAGCCTTGTGGTGAAAAGTTTTATGGACAGACATTAAAGTTCTGGAGTGATTACTTTGAATATATGCAGCAACAGATGTAGGAAAGAATAGGCACTGAATCTTTTGTTAGCTGGAGAAATCAGGAAGCCTAGAATTTCAGAGGTTGCACAAGCCACAGAGTTGAAGACTTTTACAGCTCCTTACTCAGTCTGTGCAAAGAAGTGTAGTCTTATTGTAGTGTAAGGTTTTTGGGTTTTTTTAAACCATAAGCTTATACATACCTTCAAAAAATTCCATGCTGACTTGAATTTATTGCACAGGCACTGATACGTCTTCATGTTAAATGACCCTTAGAATACATTTTCCTGCTTTTGTGGAGGTTCACAAAGGTTTTCAAATCACAAGTCAATTTGAAGCAACTTGGCACATGTTCTAGTAATCCAGCAGGAAGTGAAGTACTGCTGGTGGTGATTATTGGTGAATAATGAATGCAATTACCTATGTCAATTACTGAAATTTTAATTTCTTCAGCAAGCAAGAATCCATGATGAAAAGTCAAGCATGCAGCATTACTGTGTATTGTCAGTCCCTGCCCTGGTCTGACAGCTGCTGTGTTCATAGTCTGGTCCCAGTTGGACAGTCCAGACGCCCAAGTCAGGGTAAAATCTTTTGGATGGTCATTGTTAGAACTAAACTCTGCAATGTGTGTAGACAGAAGGTATTTTTTTATAGTTCTTACAGATTATCGTGCCAAGCTTGGGACCACTGGAATTGCTGGAACTTCCAAAGCACTTACCACAGATTACACTTACTTTTGCTTCTTATTTTTAACAGTAGCTGTATGATTTGGAAAATAAGAAATGCTTATACATGCCTGTTTTAAACAACTGTCTAGGTTTATGGAAGTTGTCAGGTGTTCTTAGGAGGGGAGGGTCCTTTAGGACAGTGTTTCTACTGGGGATGCTGACAGTCTCAATCCTGATGCTGAGCAACTCTCCTGTTGGTTGTCATTAGTCTGTATAATTTAGTAAACAGTCTAAATCTCCACGCAGCTCCCTCATTTTGTTTTGAGGAAGGCAGAATGTCCAAGGCTCTGAGTGTTGGGTCAATCAGAACTTGTTCTGTACAGGACAAGTTATTGCCTATAATTCAAAAATGCCTTCAGGTTCTAAGAAAGCATTGCTATGCTATCAGGGTGTGGGGGATAATGTTTCGAAAACAATTGGCAGCTTTCAACTTGCTGTGGTGTTTGTTTTTGTTTTCTGTAGACTCGAGATGATTTTCTTGGACAAGTGGATATTCCTCTTTATCAGTTACCGGTTTGTATTTTGTGTTTGTTTTTAAGACTCTGAAAGGGAAAAAATATTTCTGTATGCACTCTATTAGTCATCTGAGGAAGTTAACAATACTGAGAATAAAATGATTAAACTCTCTGGCTCTGTGGGTTCTTGGTTTTCTTTTGTAGATCTGTTTGGGATTTTTCAGTGCTGATACATATAAAACAATGTAGGCTTCCTTGTTTTTCAATACTGGGATGCTTTAGCTTTTCCATAGTTTTACAGTCTTAAAGATAAGAAGATATTGTAATTATTGTCATGTCTTAAAATATTTCTTTGAAGTCTGTAAATTTATTTTTACTGTTCTTTATTCACATAGATACAAAAAAGCGAGTAAGTGGGAAATAGAGCTAGTGTTGCTTTGATCAGTTTTTTTTGTTTCTTGTATTCCTTTAGCAAAGCAGATAATTAGTTTTAAATATTACCAAGAACGTTGAAAAAAAATAAGTGTTTTCATTTCCTTCTGAAGTCTCAAAACATTAGCAGATACCAACAGATTTATCAGAAACTGTCTCAAAAACAGGGTAGCAACCATGGACAAACCCTTTCCAAGAGCAGGTGTTTCATTCTGTAATGTGCATAGACCCTGAGAGGTAATTTTTACTTTCTTGAACCAGAGTATTGGTCTTAGTGCTAAGATTAAAGCTGATATTGCTGTTACTGTACCTGAACCTGTAATTTAAGTTTTAAAATGTTATAAGGCCTTTAAAGAAATCGGTTGTAAATTTCTGATAGTTTTCTTTGATTTCAAGTGCTTGATAAGATTTTTTCTTGAAAAAAAACTCTTATTCCAGACAGAAAATCCAAGTATGGAGAGACCGTATACATTTAAGGATTTTGTTCTACATCCAAGAAGGTTAGTAAATACCAGATGGAAATTTTAATTTTTATAGCTACACAATGGTCTTATGTAATTAGTTGTAAATACGTATGCATTTTCTAAGCTTTCCTGTTTCCATCAAAGACATTTGAGCAGCCATTTCTAAGATATTGATTATCTACTAAAAAGTCAGCATTATTTTAAATACTTACTGTATTCAGAAGTCTGAAGCCTCAATGCCATTATAGAGCTTAATTAATTTTGATTATAAAAAGTCAAGTTTGTGTTGGAACACTTAAGAATAATCCTCTAGCTGTGCTTTTTCAGCTATTTTGTTTTACAAGTGTGCAGTAAGATAATTTTATTTTCTTTTCTGCAGCCATAAATCAAGAGTTAAAGGCCACCTTAGATTAAAAATGACTTACTTACCTAAAAACAATGGGTCTGAAGAAGAAACCACCGAACAGGCTGAAGAATTAGAGGTGGGAAAAAATGTGTTTGCTGCTGAAAAATGAATGTTAGAAATCACTAAGCTGTAAATAGTATTTTAGAAACAAACCAGTTAAAAGTGGTTGCTTGTATTGTGCATACAATTTAAGGTGTTTAAGTTTCTGTTATAGGTACTGTTGAACGTTGTTTGACTGCAGACAGACACTAACATCTCTGGTTTTAGAATTTCAACTCTCTCCAATCCATAGGGGTGGTTTGGGCTTACCTACCATATATATGTGATCTCTTGAAGCACATCCAGTGTATATTAATGGATTTCTTTTCCAGATTTATATCTTATTCAGAATTAACACCTTTGCTGTAATTAAACTTGTTACAGAAGGGTGTGTTCATCTGCCTGATACATTTGCAGCGTATCTATGAAATGACAATATTTAAACTTTTAGTGTATTCTGTGAATGCTGTTTATTTTCCTGGAATTAACAACTTCTGGTACTAATGTATTTAAGCATCTTGAGTTAAAAATAAGGTTTTTGTATGCATAATATGCCCTGTCATTGTTTGGAAAGAAACACACTAAAGCCAGAGTCAAATTTATTGACTTAAGATGTAATGGAACTACACCTTAAAAGGGGGAGTGGCTTGATAAATTAAGATAGGTGTTTTTCAACTTCTGTAGTATTAGTTATATGATGTCTTTCAGCCTGGGTGGATTATATTGGACCAACCAGAGGCTGCTAGCCAGCCACAGCAGCAGCAGCAGGAATCTCCTCCACTGCCTTCAGGCTGGGAAGAGAGACAAGACATCCTCGGCAGGACCTACTATGTCAATCATGAATTCAGAAGAACACAGTGGAAAAGACCAACTGCACAGTATGTCTTTTAGCCTGAAAATTCAAGTCTTATATTAGCTAGTGTAATTTCACCCTAGTTACATTGGAAGCAAGGAGAAAATGAGTAGAGAGCTTTCCCTCACTTAATTGAGAAGCCCTCATATGGTGGTCACTGGCTAGTGATCATTTTGACTGTACTGTGCTATGGAAGTATGTGTTCAAATAGAAACTGGTTGCAGTTGGAGGGATAACAACTGTGGGAATGGAAAGTAAATAATTTTTCATTTTTCAGCCTGGTCTTTTCTTCCCATCGGGGCCTTCATTAAATTGTTTGCCTTATTTGTTTTGGTAGTTCCCCCCCCCCCCCGAATGGTACCTGGTTCTTCAGCTTACACTTCACATTGACATGAATGCTAATTCATTTTAAAGAGTTTACATTCATTTATATAGTCCAGACTGTTTCTTTTTCTTCTGCCAAAATGACTATGATGTATGTTTTTGCTGTTAGCCTGGCTTACTGTTGAAAGATAAACTCTGGCTGCTGTTTGTTGACTTCTCCCACCCTGCCCCACCAGGGACAGTGTGGCTGTTGCAGATCTTGGCAGTGTGCAGCTGGAGGCCCAGCACGTGTTTACTCACCGGCGACAGATATCAGAGGATACAGAAAACACAGACAGCAGAGATTCCCCTGAGGTAAAATAATAAATCTCGAAATGTTGCTGAAATGCAACAAGTGATTCTTTTTAATCTAGCCTACTCAAAAAGCTTGTCTTAACTAATTGTAACTTGGAACTTTTAAAAAATGTTTTCCCTTTATTTTCCTCTTAAAGAGCTGGGAAATTATAACTGAAGATGAGGCAACAATGTACAGCAGTCAGAACGTTCAAATACCTCTCTCACAGAGCAGCTGTGATATACAGAGTCATCTTGCAGAAGAATTGAGTAACAGACTTACTACCTCTGGAAGTCCAGCTGCTGGCCAGTCAACAGCCTACACTGTAAATTATTTTTCTCATTGTTCTGATAGAATTAGATCCATAAACACTTTATTTAGGAATTATATTTTTAATTTGATCTCCAATGCACAGACTTTAATCTCTTTACTGTAGAATCCCATCTAAGCAAGCATCTTCTTCCTCACTGCTTTGCTTATATGGATTTCTGCCTGAGTTTGAAACAGATTTGTGTGAACTATTTTTCAGTCTGTAAATTTACCTCTGTTGAGTGCTGAAAGCTACGAATGAAGAAATCTGTTTGTATCCTGAAAGCTTACTTTTCCCATTAGAATTATTCTAACATTTACCATTTTTCATTGTGGATATTGGGATAAGATTTTATGATTGTGTTGAGTAAACCTGCTGCTTCCTTAGCAGCAAAAAAGGGAGCTTGCTCATACAGTTCCACAGCCCTTGTGCCAGCTGTAAAACCTGCCAGACCTCTGTGTGAGTCTGTTCAGCTTGCTAACCCAGCAGAAAACTACTCTCTTTTCCTCAACTCATGCAGCTGAAACAGCATGCTAGGTTGTCTGACAAATGCTACGGTAGCAGAGGGAAAACAGCAGGAGTATGTAGCTGGGGTGAAACTCGACTATTTGGTGGTAGCGAGAAATTAAATAAGATCAGCTGTCCTGTGAAACCCGAGCTCCACAAACAGCTTTGTTACCTGACACATGATGTGAGAAATCCACTGTCCATTGAGGAAAGCCTCTAGAGGTGACCTAGGCCATGTAGTGTGTTAGATTTTGGTATTGAAATCATCATAGCTTTTGTGATGTTAAGAATGCCCTTCCAGATGTAAATTTGATATTGACAAGGTTTATCTGAGTTTGTACAAATGTATCACTGGTGTTGCTGGAAACAGTCAAGTGAGAGTAACAAGACTATCTCTGCTATTCAGCATCAATGGATAGCAAGGAAGCTGTTATTTCAGCTTGCTTGGGTAGTCTGTGCAAAGAAAGAGGCTGATGTTCAAATTATTTGCAAGTGTCAGCTGAAGTGGCAGTCTTGCCTTCCTTCACCTGCATTATACCCTACCCCTCCTCCACTAAAAAAAATAAATTAAAAGTTAATAATGCTTTTTCTTTGAGGTACTCCAATAGTATGTGGATAGGGAAAAAGCCTTCAAATAGTTGTGGAAATTCTGAAGCAAAACTAATTACAGGTGCCTAATTGTAGCAAGTGAGATCTAAACGTGGCTTTAGGCATGATGGTGGACACTTATACAAAGTCCAGGGATTGAATTGCTCTTCTCAAACTGGTTCTCTCACACTCTCATATCCTTTCATTGTTGACTTAACACAACTTTGCAGTGAGTAGGTTAGCTTTGCTCTATCACAAACTTTACTGACAACACAAAAAGTTCTATACTGTAAACTCAATTCTACTGTAACTATTTGTAATTAGTGTTTTACATGCCAAAACATCTATTGCTAGAGTTTTTTGAACTTTGACAAGCCTCTGTCATCCTAAGATTTATAATAGATCCTGTCAACTTGATGTTTCTAGCTGTTAAAACAAGAGTTTGAAAAATGTCATATTGAATCATGTTTCAAAACAAATGCAACTCTTTGCTCAGGATGGATACTCTAATAGCTTGAAGTGTGATAACCATTGTTGGCTGTTTGCTGCCATCCTTAAAGCTGCAGTAATAGCTAATGTGTCCTTTCTCTCCACTCCTTCAAGAACCAATCCAGCAGAAGAGGTAGTCTGCAAACATACAGACCTGAAGAGCAGCCTGCACATCCAGTGGTAAGTCATTTTTCAAAACAACACAGGCTTTTAGCTGTGTTAGCTGCTGACATTTTAGATGAGATTTGACCTTCCTTGCCCAGCAGCTGTCCTGACAAAATGGCAATTATGAGTCTAGTTCAGCTGTAAAGCTTTCATATTTCAGCTTTGTTTAGCATTAGCTTGATACACAGCCTGCAGAAGGAAGTAGTCTTGCCCTGATGATAGGAGTTTTGTTTTTCGAATAGTTTGCCTTATAATTATCTACTTCTAATTAAAAGCTATACCACATTCCATTATGTTTTTATGGGGACACTGTGAACTGTGATCTAATAGCCAGAGGTACTAGGCTGGATCAGCCTAAACCAGGTATATAAATGCATCCTTTACATGTGGAGTTTGAATTTTGTTTGAAACATACAAATAAAAATCTGTTACTTCATACTGTACTTAGATACTTCTTATCTATTTTATTCAGTTCATAAAAGTCATGAACCTTCTGGAAAATAGTTTTGTTGTTTTAATTTGACAGAGGAAAACCTTTTCACAGTAAGTTTCATAGTTTCCTTAATTGTTTTCCATCTGTTACCACTAATATTTAGTTACTGCCTACTTCATCTGGATTGCCCCCAGGCTGGGAAGAACGACAAGATGAAAAAGGAAGGTCATATTATATAGATCACAATTCTAGAACCACTACCTGGATAAAACCAGTTGTACAGGTACTGCCTATCTTTAATTTACTGATGCTTGTATTCACTGAACCTTTTAAACATCTCATGTAATAGAAGTGCAGAGATGGCTTTGAAATAGAACGTGCAAAAGGCATAAACTGTGAAGTACCACATGAAATATCTGAGAGACTGCATGGAGAGTTAGGAACGGTAATGTTTATCATGTTTATGTTTATGGTAAGTCACTCTCCTTTCTGGAGAGTGGTAGCTGACTGAGGAGGTTGGGAGGCTTCCGTAAACCTTCAATACAATCAGTGATTGTTAGTCAATGTGGTTGATATTATGAAATCTGTCAGGGACTACTTGCTTTATGGAACTGCTTGCATGAGTCAAAAATATAGGTTGATAGAAAAAAGATCTTGCTCTACAGGGCTTTGATTTGATAGGATGTTTTTTGGTCATTTACCATAGATTGCTGTGGAAACAAGTCAGGTGTCAGCTGCACAAGGTATTTCTGTAGGAAGACTGCCACAAGCAACATTAAGTGATTCATCACAACAGTCTTCTCAGCAGCAGCCTGAAATGGAGCAAGGATTTCTCCCTAAAGGCTGGGAAGTCCGACATGCACCCAACGGGAGACCATTCTTTATTGACCACAATACCAAAACCACAACATGGGTAATGGAAAACTGTTCTCATCAGCTGAAATTCTAGCTCCTCTTGAATCAAAACATTGCTGCTTTCAGCAAGCTTCCCTATGTTTCTTCAGTGCCAAGGTAGCTGTGTGTGTCTGTTCAGGAGCATGGTCAGAGCATGCTAATAAAGCCAAGGTAGGGAGTTGGCCCTTGTGGGCCCCTTGCAACCCTACATATTCTGTGTGAGTCTGAGTGATATGTAGTAAAAATGCCAAGTCATAATACCTGTCATGAGTGGAAGATTATCAGTTTTACTAATTGTATTGGTACTTGAAAGTTTAGCTTGGAAGGAAGAAAATGGGAATCTGCTTCACAGGTGTAAAGCCCCTCCTAAATGACACTGCAGAACTCTGGTAGCTGTAAGTTAATATTGAGTTCTGTGACATACCTTCAACAGGAAATCCATTACCTTTCATTTATCACAGGGCACACAACACAAATTTGTGTGAATGCTTAGAAAAGCAGACCAGGTGCAAGTACCATATTGGTGAGGGAGCTGTACAGCTGCAGTTCCACGGAGGGGCAGTGCACACCACTTGGCACTGCCAAGATGGGCTGAAGCATCTCAAGACTAAGTCAGGGTTACTGTCAGGTGAAAGGGAAAGAGAAGTGCATTAAATTGATTTAAAATGAGTGTTCTTTTCTCCAGGTAGGTGAAAGGAACTCATTTAACACAACCACCATCATCCTTGCTCCCACAAAAAAACCCCAACCTATCAACCAAACAACAAAAAACCCCACCAAACCCCAAAAGTATAAGGTGTGTCAGAAATCGTGTGGAGAGAGTAACTCGACTCAAATACACAAAAATTGAGTTGAGTGAGGGATTTATATTTGTACACATGTAAATAAAATATAGTGAAAAGTTACTAGAACATGATTGTAAATAACTGGAGGACTGTGAATCCACAAGGGTTCCTCTGGCTGCAGAATATGCAACCATTACCTAGTTGATACTAGGCATATTCTTTACCAAATTATTAATAAAGGCAAAAAAAAAAAAATGAAAAGCCAAACAAAACAGAAAAAGGATTTTAACGTGCTGCTTGTTTCCTTTTCAAAGGAAGATCCAAGACTGAAAATTCCTGCTCATCCGAGGAGAAAGACTTCCCTGGATCCAGTTGACCTGGGCCCATTACCAGTAAGTAAACCATTCCCTACTTGTTTTGCAGATGAAACAATCTAACTGTTTAAGTTAGCATTATTGTAATTTGGACATGAGAAAATGCAGCCTGCTCTTTTCCTACAAAATATACTGTTCTGAATTTCAATGCTGACAGTAGATGGGGGAGGAATGCCCACAACTGCAGATCATGTTGAGTTCTAAGCACACTATATGATCAGAAGTTTATAATAAAAAATTTAATTAAAATGTGTAGTAAAAATTTTGCCTTCTTACAGCCAGGGTGGGAAGAAAGAACTCACACAGATGGAAGAATATTCTTCATAAACCACAGTATGTACAGTGTAGTATTCTTCCCTGATCATCATTTTATTTGTGAACATTATTTAAATTAATGAAACAAATTAAACAATGTTTTGCAGATACAAAGAGAACACAATGGGAGGATCCTCGACTGCAGAATGTGGCAATAACTGGACCAGTAAGCTTTCCTAATATAGATTTTCATATTTTTCAGAAATACTGTTAATAGAATCTAAACAAACTCTTGTCATTTATCAGTTAGTCAGTCTAAAAAGTGAAACTTTTGGGGTGTCTGAACAAAGCATTTTTATTTCTTTTTAAAGACTGTTTAGAAAGCTTTCTGGGGAAATGATCTTTAAATGCCAGAAAGAAAAAGCAGTTCCCATGGTAGTAAAAAGTTTCCTTATAGACTGGGAGGAGGGCTTTGAAGTGGGTAAGAAAGTCTATTTTTTGTCCACACTAGCTCAATTCATGAAGTAAATTTGAGAAAAAAAGAAAGGGAAAAAAAAGAAAAGCTTAAAGAGGAATTAAATTAATTTTCAACTGAAAAATTACTATCCAGCCTCAATACTTAATCTGTAGTGCAAAATTACCAGAACTAATTGCAAAGATGGTTTGCATTATAATTATAGATGGGTTTTAGTGTTCAGCTGATATCTGTGTTTATTAATAGCCTGCGTATGTAAACAACCTTCCCTGTCCATGGAAAACAGAGGTGTTTGTAGCCAGGTCTCTCATGATACAGCAGGGAAATGGACATTATGGACGTCACCAAAGGCATTTTGGTCACTTTGATCTGGGCCACTTGGGGATCTCAGGCAGTTACATCAGCTCATGGGGAAGTACTGCATGAATGCTGTGGAGCTGATCTGAACAGAGAAGTGCTTTTCATTCCTGGTGTTTATAAATTGGAAGTCTCCCCTGGCACTCAGTAAAACATGCATTCCTGTTATCTCAGAATTTAAATGGGTTGTCTGTGTTTCACAAGATACACGAGAGTTTTTTTTCTTTTTTTTTCCCCCCAAAGGCTGTGCCTTACTCCAGGGACTATAAGCGGAAGTATGAATTCTTCAGAAAAAAATTGAAGAAACAGGTTAGTAATCAGTAGGAATCCAGCAGAAGGTTTTGAAACTTAAGGCCCCTAAACAAGGGAAAGCTTAGGTTACAAGGAAGGTAAATTTACTGTCTGATCACAAATATGTTTGTGAAGCACCAGCTTGATAACAATTAGCATTTACTGTTAACAACAGGGTTTGTGACTTTATGCACTGATGAGAATGCAAGCAGTCTAATTAAAAAAGTAGAAATTCTCAAAGGTTAAAACCATGAACCTGAAAGAAAGACTGGAAACAGGAAAGTCTGGAAATCGCTGGTCAAGCACAGAATAATTTTTGAAAGTCAGAATATGGAAAGTTCTCAGAATAAATTTTAGTCTGTCTGTGTAGAAATCTGTACTGTCATAATGATCAGGCTGGATGACTGCAATAAATTGTTACAGCCTTAAAATCTGAAGTTTAGGAATCTTGTTTCCAAACTCTCGTTGGAAGTGGCAGTGCCAGGTATATTTATAACATGTAACATAAAAGACTGTAAATAGCATCTGGATAGCCAGACAACAATGAGTCTGCACAAGTTCAATCAAATTTTACATCCTTGGGAGATACTTTACATATTTAATAATAGCCTTTGAGTTTAGATCCATGCTTCATCTTCACCTGCCAAGTCTGCCTATGCATTTTGAGCTGATGTGTAAATTGTACACAATTATATATGCACCTTGTTTTTTGTGTTCCTAGTCAAAAAATATTGACATTCATTCAAATGTCAGTATCTTAATCTGAGAAGTGATAGAGACTTGAGCCACACAATACAATTGTGGTAGTTTAAGAATTAAATATAACTGCAGATTTTGTCTTAAGTAAGAGAACAGGACACCTAGGTTCCTAGAATATTGAACTAGAAGGTGGAATAAGTCAGGTAGAACGGTTCCAGATAATTTTGTGTGTCAACTGTGAGCTGTTTTTAATCAAGTGTGTAATATGATAAATGCTCAGTGTCAGAAGAGACTCCATGCCATGCTGCATGCAGAACAACTGCCCATATGCTGTTACTAGTGAGAGCTTACTTTAACTGTATTTTCTTAGCATGAAATAAAAGTTAGTATCTGAAATTCTCTTTGCTAGTTGAATTGTAGGTAAATAGAACCTCTTTTCAGTCATACTGTGTTATGTTTTCAGATTGTCTGAGGGTTTCTGTGCCCTCTTTGTCTATTTTCAGAGTTTGTGTATTCTGCAAAACTCTTAAGATGCTAGGTTTTGTTTTATTATTCTTTGTTTTCATATTCTCTTTTTTAGAGTGATATTCCGAATAGGTTTGAAATGAAAATTCATCGCACAACAATCCTTGAAGATTCTTACAGAAGAATAATAGCTGTAAAGAGAGCGGATTTCCTTAAAGCAAGACTTTGGATTGAATTTGATGGTGAAAAAGGTTTAGACTATGGAGGAGTGGCCAGGGAATGGTTCTTCCTTCTCTCTAAAGAAATGTTTAATCCCTATTATGGATTGTTTGAATATTCAGCTACGTAAGTAGTACCACTCTGGAAGCGTGAAAACTTAGGAAAAGAAATTGTGTTTCTCATACCTTCTTTAAAAACGGGGTTCCTGCTGCCCTTGCAAATGTATGGGAGGGTTTAGTTGATAACTGCCATAATCTGCACACAGTTGCTTGGCAGAAGAGTAATGTGGAGACAGTCCTTGTGGGGTTTTTTACAGCAGTCTAACATAAGCCATGGCATTTTTGCATGGACAAGCATGTGCTTGCAAACATCTCCTGCATACAGAAGAGGCAGTATGTAAACTGTAATGCAGAGAATGTTACTCTGCTTGAAAACAAATGGGAGTTAATGCCTTCCCTTTGGTTTATCTCTAACTTACTAAGGTAGTTCATGGTGGTTGTTCCTTATTTATCAATAGTATTCTATTGTGTATTGTTTAATATATCATCATGAAAAGCAATAACTGATTTAGTAAGTGATATCTTTCAGATCTGCAAATGTGAGACTGTTCCAATAGTACAAAATTTTGTTTTTCTTTCTCTTCCCTGCTCTCTCCTTCAACTTCAGAGATAACTATACTCTGCAGATCAATCCAAACTCTGGACTTTGCAATGAAGATCATCTCTCTTATTTCAAGTTTATAGGTCGTGTGGCAGGAATGGCTGTTTACCATGGCAAACTTTTGGATGGTTAGTATTTATCTTACGTAATGTTGTCATACTCAGATTAATAGTGAGCATGTTTTGAGTCCTAAGTTACATCTGTTAAATTTATTTCTTCTTCTTTAAAGCCTTTTTTATTCGTCCTTTTTACAAGATGATGCTCCAAAAACCAATAACACTACATGATATGGAATCTGTGGTATGTAATTTGCTTTATCGTGTAGATAAATTTCATATTAATTTATAATTTTTATGTATACATGTATATTTAATGGCATTTTGAAGGTTGAAAATGCATGACTCAAAGATCTCTTAGACTACATCCTTTATAATCTGTAAATTGTATAGGAATTAAAACTTGCAATGAAAATCCAAGGCCTAGCCTCAGGTTCAAGTCAGTTAAGCTGTACTGGAAACTTGAACCTAAACTTTCTATGATGTTTTCTTAAAATGTTTTATAGACACTGAGATTATTAAAATTGAATATAAATACTTTCAGGATTATTCCTATCTTAACCTGTATTTTAAACTATATTTTTCTTAGATTATAGAAATTAGTAATTTCAGGAACTGAAAATATTTGAGTGATACAGTGTAACGTTTTTAGAGGATCAACATGTCCCTTAGACTTTTCTTGTTTGGTTGGTTCCCTGGTAACAGCTCTTATCTGGAATACTTATGGACAAAGTGATTTTTATTCTATCTTTTTAATCTGTTACTGATTTAAGATTGCAGCATGTAGTTGCTATCTGTTTCTGAGTAATAGATTTATAGATGTGTCCTGTTTTTTTTTTTTTTTCCTTTTTGTTTGGTTTTTGTTCAGTACTCTAGAACGATGGTGTGGTTTGGGTTGTAAGGCAGGGACACCTTCCACTAGGCTGGGTTGCTCCAAGCCCTGTCCAACCTGCCCTTGAATGCTTCCAGGGATGGGGCAACCACAGCTTCTCTGGGCAGCCTGTGCCAGTGACTCACCATACTCACAGGGAAGAATTTCTTAATATCCAAGTTAAATCCACCCTCCTGACCCCATTACTGCACTCCCCGATACAAGTCCCTCGTCATCTGTTCTGTAGCTCCTGTATTGATACTGAAAGGTCCTGTAAGGTCTCCCGGAGCCTTCTCCAGGCTGAACACCCCCAGCTCTCCCAGCCTGTTTCCAGAGCAGAGGTGCTCCAGCCCTCGTAGTATCTTGGTGGCCTCCTCTGGCCTCACTGCAGCTGCTCCATGTCCTTAGGCTGGGGTCCCCAGCACTGGGCACAGCTGAGCAGGGGGACAGAATCACCTCCCTTGACCTTCTGGTCACACTGCTTTGGATGGAGCCAGGATGTGGTTGGCTTTATCTTAATTTTCATTTCCAAAGGTTCTTTGTAGTAATGCCTGACACTAAAAAGAAGACAAATAGAGGATGAAAGAAGACAAGAGAAGAATCCAAAATATATTACTTCAGATAGTGCTGTACCATCTTACCAATGTTTTGCTATGTGAGACATTTACATAAATTGCTGAGCAATCAGGTTTCAAAGGTCTTCAGAGCTTTGTACAACTGCAGGGTCTCTGTATCCAGTATAGGATTACCGTAGGCAGAAGTGTTCACTGGACTGTCATGGAACCTCTTGCAGTTTATAAGGTGGTTACTTTATTTAGTGTTTACTATTCTCTCTTAGGATAGTGAATATTACAATTCTCTGAGATGGATTCTTGAAAACGATCCAACAGAACTGGACCTCAGATTCATAGTTGATGAAGAACTTTTTGGTCAGGTTAGTATGTTCATGTAATGCAGAATAGACAAAACATGAAAGAAAGTACTTGACCTGTGATTCTATCTATATGGTGTTAAGAAAACCCCTTAGCTCATTCAGCTCTTTGCACTCGTTCAGTGCTTTCAACATGGTGTGATGAAGGACTTGGAAATAAGCAGAGCTTTAAAAAAATCGCTTGTGCTTTTTTGTTGAATACTACTTGCATTGAAATGTAGCTGTTGCTGTGAAAAAAACCAAGGCTAAAATATCCATAGTCCACTATTTGATCTGGAGTAGAGGTTGGGTTTGTATGATTGGCTGGAAAGGATGAGCTCCTTTGGAAACTGCTGGAATCACTGGGAGATAACATGTTTCCTTTCTCTTAAGATGTACTAGAAACCTATAGAATAAACAATTTTGTTATTGCATACAAAGCTATTTAAGATAAGTCATGTAGAAATACCACAGGTCTTGAATAAAACTTCCAAATTACAGTTGCCAGCTAGATCTAAGGATAATAACCTTTGTGGCCTTGTGTAACAACAGTGATCCTAAGAAGCAATGAAAATGTACATCCATCATAACTGAAAATGAGATATTTCTCTTCTGAGGTTCTAAAGTGACAGAAGTCACTTTGTAAGAGAGATGTATATTGATTCACTTAGTGGGATCATTGCTGAAGTGGTTTCTGTAATTGTTTTTCCTTGAGATTTCGAATGAGGGCTGGGTCATGGAGTAATGCAGTTAGAGAAGTGTACCTTACTCTGAACCTGTGTGCAGTCTTCAGTGGTGTGTTGTAGCAGGTCAGAAAAAATGGAGCTTTCCCATTGCACCCCTCTTTTTTAAAAAGTTCATCTTTTTTAAAAAAATGTACCACATGCTATTTATTAGGTGACCTGTGTGGCTGGATCTGTTTCTCATAGTTCTCAAATTCTGCAGTCTTCAAGAGTTGCATGAATTACCTAATATTAACATAGGAATTCTGTTACATATTCACCTTATTTAAGACCTGTTCTGTGCATTGCATTTAGACCCATCAACATGAACTGAAAAGTGGTGGATCAGAAATAGTTGTCACCAACAAGAACAAGAGAGACTACATTCAGTGAGTAGTGGTTGCTGTGTGCAATGTACCTCACTGGATTGCCCCCTAGTACAGGGGCTCTGTGTTGGCTTTATTTACAAAAGGAAGTTGTTGCTTTGTATATAAATCACTTTTATCTTAAATGTGATATGTGTTTGGGTTTTTTTCTATTTTTTTGCAGTCTTGTAATTCAGTGGAGATTTGTGAGCCGGGTACAGAAACAAATGACAGCCTTTAAAGAGGTATAGTTTTAATTACATGATAAATTCATCTAGGAGTTTGCATCTGATATTAAGGTTTTTTGAACACCCTGAAGACCCACTAATAATGTTGTTAAAAGTGTAAAAAAAGAGAAAGGCCGTGATACTGTTTGTAGTGTTAGCTTTAAATTATTTCAGAGTCAAAAATATTTTGGTATGTTTTTACTGAGATGTTTCATTAATCTTGAAATATTTGCTTATTTCTCATCCTGACTGACAGCTTTAGCTGTAGAGCAAGCTATTTAATGGCCTCTGCAGAAATTAAACTTAATTTGATCATATTAGTTTGATTTAAACTAGGCAATTTACTCTTTTTGTACAAATTGTATTACATAGATGATATTCAGACTTCCATACTCATAACTCAGTGTGGCACAGTAAAGATGTGAGAAATCAATTAAAAGTACTATAACAAAACTGGGGACTACTGGTGTCCAAACATCTGTATTTGATATATTGCTTTGGCTGTGTTTACCAGAGTCTCTAAATATCCTTCTCCATGGCTAAAAATGCTAAAGTAATGTTGTCTTGATTTTTACAAAATTCCCTCATCTTTTTTTAGGGCTTTTTTGAACTAATACCACAGGATCTGATTAAAATTTTTGATGAAAATGAGCTGGAGGTAGGTGTATCATGGAAAAGAAAACAAATTATGTTGGAACTTTAGTTTACTCACTTAAACTTTGATGTTGTTTGTTTGATTTTTTTTTATCTGTTTAGTTATTAATGTGTGGATTGGGAGATGTGGACGTGGCTGATTGGAAACTACACACAAAATACAAAAATGGCTACAACATAAACCATCAAGTAATACAGTGGTTCTGGAAGGTATCATAGAGTTCTAATATTTTCTTATTGAAAACATGTTCAAAAGCTGGTGCCTTTTTGCTAGTTTATAGTTTGATTCATTAAAAGGTTAGGTAAATATTATTTGACCATTAAAATTCCTGAGTAAATAAGAAAACTAAAGATGAGATGCAGGGTAAGAATGTAAATGCAATACTGATGCTTGCTTTTTCAAAAAAAAACCTGTCTGACTGGGGTTAAAAATATTTGTGTAGGTTTTCCTGGCATGGTTACACTAAAGAGGTGTTAAACTCTTCTGTTTAATAAATTACAGGAATTTGGTTTCAAGTTCATAACATCAAGAAACTTCAAAGAAAATAGGGGGCCAAATCTTCAAGGGAAGCATTATAACAGCCTGCTAAGCCAGTAACCATACTCTTGTTACAGTGCCATTAAAAAATGGACTTCATAGTTTTAAGCAATAGGCTGAGAAGTAGACTCTGTGTCAGTAAAAAAAATGCATGTGTGTATCATAGATAATGATTTAGAGGTAGATACTGTGTTGCATGAGTCTACTAGCTTAAAAACTTAATTTAAAAATAAATCTTTAATTGTAATCATTATCATACATAGGCAGTCTTAATGATGGACTCTGAAAAAAGAATAAGATTACTTCAGTTTGTTACTGGCACATCACGTGTTCCCATGAATGGGTTTGCTGAGCTGTATGGTGAGTACTTAAGATTATCTTCACAATTAAGTAACAAAGAACCCGATGGCAACATTGTCCTTATGTTTGATTTCAGACACTGGCAAATTATTGTTCAAATTTTATCTTAGAAATTAGTATGTCCTGTCAGTTACAAGAAGCAAAGTTAGAGAAGAATCACTTATATCACAAGTTTCTGATGTTCTATATGGGGACATACTGTTTTAATTCTGGTTTTGGAAGTTTTTAAATGTACAGAAGTTCTCAAATTATTGTAGATTTTTAAAGTCCTCAGAAGCTGCAAAAATCCCTGTTTAACACATCATTGAGCTTGAAGAAAATTCTCAGTTATCCAAGATCTGATTACAAAGACATGCTGGCATCAGCAGTTAACTTCAGTTCCACAACTGCTTTTACCAGCTCACAAGGCATGGTTGTACAGATGCAGTTGTTTGTAAGGATATACTCCTATGGAGACCACTGAAATGTCATGAGTTAAACATAAAGTCAGAAAAAAAGTGTTGAACTTAGAATGCAGAGACTGAAATGGGCAGAGGACAGCAGGGAGAGGACTGTGGGCAGAAGATGGAGCAGCCCACAAAGGGTGGGGATGCTTGGCTTAGGGGAAGTCTGTTCTCAGCTGCCATCAGCCATTATGTTTTCTGCTGGACTGCTTTATTAAGGCTAAAAGTGCTTGAGATGCTGTGCAAATGACTGAATAGCCTAACTTGCTTCTTGGATTAAACATTTCCCTTTTTTATAAACAAGACATTATTTTTTTATAAAACAGAAGGATTGTGAGCAAAACCACCCATCGTATGTTCCCATTTCTCCATGTCTTCACTTTCATTGTAAATACTTGGATTATTTTTTTCTGTTCCATCAGTGAGTTGTGAGTTCCAGTGGGAAGAACAGTGTGCTCAGCAGGCTTAGCTATGTGTCTGCTGCTACTCCTGAGCCTTGGCATTGTTGGTGTTAGAGCACGTACTCATCACAGGGGAACCCAGTCAGAATTCTGCTGCCTCAAGGAGCTCTGCTTATATATTTAAGAACACTTCTAGAGACAGAACTAAGAATTGATACAGGCAAAGAAACTGCTGAAGTTCTTGGCTTCCTTCTGCCCAGGGATTAGGGTATCCCTGGGCAGTGTTCTGCAGTTGTATTCACTCACTCATTTATGAGAAATTCAACTGGAAATTGTCTTGCACAGTGCTTTGTTTCTCGTACGGTTATTTCTGCTTTACTATGGCCAGCATGCTGTCCTTACTAAACCCCGGTTAAAATTCTATTTCCTGTACCTTGTGTTGAAGGAGCCGTAGTGGTTTTTCAGCGTTTTGCGCTTTGCTGCTGCCGGGCTGTTCCTTCCCACGGCTGCTCTGCAGTCCCGGAGCCGCTTCCTAGCGGAGATCTCCCTCTCGTGGCACGGGCGGGCGTTTCTGCTCCTCCAGCTCCGGTGCTCCGGGGCCCACCCGGAGCGAGCCCACCGCGCTGCAGCGCTGCCGCACTGAACAGATACTCTCTGACAAGACACTGATTTTTTTTTTTTTTTTTTTGTCTTTCTTTTTGAACTGCACGGTCTTCTCCCAGCTTAAGGAAACGGTTATGAAATGTTCTTTGCATGTACTTGATGAGAATTGAGAAGTCCTGTTGGAACCCTGGTAACTAAGAATTTTAGGCTTTCTGTGCTGACAGGCACTGACCCCCAGAAGAACACTCTATTTGACCTGAGGCTGTGTAGAAGGCTTCCAAAATTGAATAATAGAACAGGGATTATGGGTGTGTAGTTTGAATAGAAGTGTGTAATATCATGTGGTGGAAAACCTAGAGTTTAGGGCTTTAGAATATAGAAATATATATAAAGCAAGGTGGAGATTTTTAGGGAGGAGGGTAGTCCTTCTTCACCTTCTTCTTCATGGGTTTGGGTGATACTGTATGATTGGATAACAAGTCCACACTGTGGACCACAGGTGGTTGGTTATTGAGTTAAAAGCAAAAATAATATAGGTGTAATTTTGTAAATTGGACAGTTTTTCCTTAAAAGGCCTTGTAAAAAAAGAGATACGACTTCATTTTTAGTTTAACTTGAAGTACTGTAGAACTTACAGTTGGAGACTGTAGTAAAAATAAGAACTAATAAACATCTGAGTCCAAACAAGAAATACCAGCTCACTCAGTGAATCCTGACCCTAGCAAAAAGAGGATAAAAATCAATAAAGCCCAAGAAACTTTGAGAGTTGAGATGCTCTAAGACAGCTGGTGAAGGATAGAGGGAGCTGGGGCTGCCCTTGCTAGCCAAAAGATGTTCTCTCAGGTGCATGAGAACATCCTGGGAGTCCACATATGATTGTCATGTGTAAGTTCTTAGTTTACTCTACTGTGTTGTTGCTTAGGTAAAGGTAGACATTTGCTACTTTCTTCTGGGTTATAAAACTTGGCATATGGTGATAAATGTGTGTAAGTTTTTATGCAAAATTTATAACGGTATACAATTGTCTTGTCCAGAAAACTTTAATGCCAGCTACTATGCATATACATTTAGGTCTTAGGCTTCTGAGCTTAAGGTATAAAAGTCTCTTGAAACTGAGGTATTGCAAGAGATAATTAAAATACAAATGAATGGGGATTATTGACTATTACTGCCTATGTATTTTATTCATATAGATAGCTCTTAGTGTCAGAACTGGATTAGAAACCCCCCAAATATGTCACAATTTGAATCTCTGATTATAAAAGGATTTCATAGTAGGGTGAAAATTGTTGTATTCTTTTCTTCAGGTTCAAATGGACCACAGTTGTTCACAGTTGAACAGTGGGGTACCCCTGAAAAGCTGCCAAGAGCTCATACCTGGTGAGTATTTAATTTAGATAAATTAGGACCTCTAGTAAAAGTGATAAAATACTCAAGAGTTTTTGTCTGTTTTTCAGCTTTAATCGCTTGGATTTGCCTCCATATGACTCGTTTGAAGATTTATGGGATAAACTTCTTCTAGCAATTGAAAACACTCAGGGTTTTGATGGGGTTGACTAAGACACAGACATAAATTATGTTGGTCCAGTGCTGCAATTGCATTTTAAGGGTTTACAAACAAATTTGAATTTTCCAGGGACTACCATTGTGTTTAGTCACATGGCTATTGAATCTTCACAGTACCACATGTAAAATAACTAAATATTAAAAATCACTAAGTTTTGAAAATGTATTTTGTCATTTCCATAGTTTTGTGTATTTGCTGATACATGCAATATACACGTTGGATCAACCGGTGCCAAGTAAGTCAAAAACTAAAATCTTTTTAGCAGTTGCTTCTTGTACAATATTTGAGACTGTCCTTCAGTAAACTACTGAAGTAAAGCTGGGAAGAAATCTTTGCAGAGGATTTAAATCTGATTTGCTGCTTTAAGAGGAGCAACTGAAATTGTTAAACTGTTTAAAAAAAAGCCCAGCTAAATAAAAAAAAAGTCAGCAAACTTCATGTATTACAGTATCATAATCTGTGCTGCTTCAGGCTCTTTGCAACAGATCTGCTCAAAGCACCTTATAATTCAGCATATTGGATAAAACATTGGAAAATATTTCTTTGCAAAACACTGACTTGCTGACACAGTTGTTAGACTTCTGTTTCTGACTTGCTTTTGCTGAAACAGTGTAACAAACCCAAGATTTTTATACAAAACAGATAAGCAGCATAATTCTGAGTTTTAATGAGAAATTATATCCATTTTTTGTTTGAATTTGTATACTGGTGTTGATTTATTGAGTGTTCATCACTTATTTTGATAAATTTGTAGTTGAATAATAATATTTTCAATTCAGCATTTTGCAACAAACCAATTTTAAAGTGAAATTTGTATGGATATCACTCAGTATTTACTGATAGTTAGAGGCCTTTATTATCCATTCTTGCAGTATTGCACTACATAACAATAAAGAACATGTTTACAGGGTTTTCTGGGCCAAATTCAGCAGTCTGTTATGTGCAAACTCCTCTGAACTGCAGGGAGGTTATGCACATGTGATCAGGTGCAGAATTTGGTTCTGTGATATGTTTACAGGTTGCTAGTTTCTACAGCTGCATTTTTGTATTCTTTCCTCCAGTGTTAGTCTAGAAACCAAATTTGTTAATACAGTATAACCAAAGTCATAACCAACAATGTGCAATTTATTGTAGATCAACTTGTCATATATAAATATTAGTTTGATGTCTTTTGTAAATGTGGGTATTTTTTGTATTAATGTTAACACTTTTTTTTGAGCAGGTGCTGGTTAAAATGATTAGCAAAGTTGGTTCTGAAAGAAAAAGATTGGTTTGCATACCTGGCTTGCTCAAATTTTAACATTTTATTACCAATATGATCTGAGGAAATGACAGTACCTAGCTTTGGCCAGCAAATTTCTGTTTAGTCACAGTCTTTATAAATATGCAAGAAGGAAGTGTAGCACATCTATCCCTGAAGATATGTAAATTATGTAACAAATGTTAATGGGTCTTAAGGGACATTTAAAATCCCGATTTGTTTTATCCTTTGACTAGGTCATTAGGACTGAGAGTATTACATGTAAATAAAGGTAACTTATACAAATTTCCCAAATCTATATGCAGTTTTGTAAAACGTGAATGATATATCAGTAAATCTGTATAGATTTGAATGTAGCAGGTTTTGTTGCATACTTTAAAGTATAAAATAAGGATCCTGAGAGCAGTAAATAAAAGTTTATTCTAATAAGCTGTGATTCAGTTCTTTGATGTGCAAATCAGAAATCTTGAAAACAGCAAGACTTGAGTAATTTTTATACTCCTTGGTAGGCCATGGCAGTAGTTCCACCACAACATGCTGCTACCTTTGCAGAGCTGTGAACATGCAGCAGTGTTGTTCCCTGGTGTGCTCCTGAGACATGCAGCCTTGGAGAAGTGTACATTGTGTTTCTCTAGAAGTTCGAGGTCACTGTCAGCCTTCAGTGCATGGCCAGCCTGGGGAGGCTATGGGGAGGACCCTCAGCAAAGCCACTGAGCAGGTGAGGCAGGGCCAGGCTCCTCCCTGCTCTGAGAACCTTCCCAGCAAGTGCACAGCCCTAGCAGCTGGTGGGGAGTGGGGAAGGGGTCCTGAAACCCTGCACCAGCAGCAGGGAGTGCCCAGCAGCACGTTCTTTCGGTGGGCTTTAAACTAGGTTTGAGGGGAGTGGTTGCTGAGGGTGTTTGAGGGTTGGTGGTGCTGAGTGTCACAGAATGGCCTAGGTGGGAAGGGGACTTGAAGTTCATCCTGTTCCAACCTGCTGCCATTGGCAGGGCCACCTCCCACTAGACCAGGCTGCTCAAAGCCCCATCTGTCCTGGCTGTGAGCACTTCCAGGAATGGGGCAGCCACAGCTTCTCTGGGCAACCTGTGCCAGGGCTTTACCATCCTCACAGTTAAGAAGTTTTTCCTGATATGTAATCTAAACCTAACTCTCTTTCGATTTGAACCCATTCCCCCTTGTTCTGTCACTACATGCCTTGCCCCATCTATCCTGTAAGTTCCCTTTAGGTATTGGAAGGCCACAATTAGGTCACCTTGAAGCCTTCTCTTTTCCAGAGCAATCCCAATTTTCTCAGACTTTCTTTAGAGGAGAGGTGCTCCAACCCTCTGGTCATCTAGGGCACGGTGACAGGAGTGAGGCAGCCTTTGTGGAGGATGCCACAGACTGAAGGGGGCCTGCCTTGTGTGTCTGAACACAGAGGCAGCCAGGGAGGAGTAAAAGACATGGCCTGCATTGCTGGATGCAGGGGGGGACTGTGGAAGGGGCAACAGGCTGATGCAGACCCTTGTGGAAACATCCTGGTCAGGACTTGCCCTAGGCTGCAGTTTGTCATGAGGAAGGGAGCAGGGTGGCTTTTGTAGCTTCTCAAGGAATTCTTCAATTGTAAACCCTGGCTCTTAGGGGTGACTAAATTCCCTCACATCTGTGGGCAGGGCAATGCAAGGGGAAGCAACCTGGGAGGCTTCTGTGGGGGGATCATGAACAGCCAAGCAAGAGTGCAGTCTTGGGCAACTGGGGAGATGCTCTTTGGGATCTGCTGCATGTCCCTTTGAACTTGTGTTTTCTGCACATCAACCTCTGTATTCCCTGAAGCACGTACACAGAGCATGGGGGGGGGAACTCCAGAGACACTCCTGTAAACACCAATTTTTTTTTCACCAAAAACACAGTTTTTCATGTCAGCTGCAGACTTCTTACTGTGGAATTGCAGAGAGGTTAACAGCTGCTTCCTTGTGAGCCAGCAACCAGCTCTGTGCCACTGATTCCATTGCTTTTAACACCCAGCAGTGCCAGGTAAGGGGTGAGGAAGAAAAGTTTCTTAGGTAGGTAAGAGCTAATCTGCTGGGGGGGGGGGGGGGGGTAGTGGATGTAGGGTTGATGTTTAGCAAGAGATTTTATGCAGGTCTGGTTAAGAAACATTGATCTATGAAAAGACTGAGAGATGAGAAAGATTTTGAGAAAAATGTGCGTTCTAGGGCAGGGGATGGATCACAACAGGAGGGAGAGGATGGCTGCAAAAGGAATAGTTTTGCTTTCCTCAGCTTTAAAAGCACCACACTGAGAATTCAGGGGAGTTTGTGGTTGCAGTTTTCTGGGCTGTTCCAAGCTGGAGAGCTGTAAGCAAAGCAGTTTGCTCCTGTTGGTTGTGGTTTCTGCAGGCCGGTACTGATTCCAGCCATCCTGTGTAGAACACGGAGACTCCGGTGGAAGCTGTGCCGGGATTTGGACTCCTGGCTGGGCTGGGAGTGGCTGCGGAGCCTCCCTGGGCACTGGAGATGGCTGGGCCAGGTCCCCTGTGGTCAGTGGGTGATGGGGCACAGCAGGGATGTGAGCTGCTGGCACAGGGGTTAGATGTGTTAGGATGGTGTGTGAAACCTCCGGGAAACTTTTCAGGGGCTGAGCTTCCCAAGGAAGTTAAACTATTTCTCTTGCTTGTTTAATGAGGCTGCTGGTGGTGTTTGTTTGTGTGTTAATAATTACAGTTATATAGTAAAGGGTGTTTCTGAATAAACAATTATGCTTTTGAAGAAGGAAATTTATTTAGCCTAAAAAAGGTAAGTTTATAGATTAATCTCAAAAAAGGCTTGCAGGGGAAACTTTAAAATTGCCCCTTTACTCTGAAGGTTATGTCTGTGTAACAGCTCTGCAGTCAGCTGGTAGGGAAATGAGACTTTAGGCATGAACAAGTCACATTCAACACTCACTTGGAGGTTTGGGCCAGTGGATGCTGTGGGCTTTTCCCTTCAAAGTTAATTTCTCTCAACAGACAAGTTTTTAGGTGGAGTGTTACTTGTACCAAATCTCTCACTTCTCTAAGTGGTGCAGATGATTCTTCAGCATTCTGGCTGCATCATGAGGTAGAGATGTGGATTTAGGGGAAGTTAAAAATAATTTCTGTAGAAAGTGCCATTAAGTCTTCACTTATTCAGTTTGAAAGACACAAGACTTAAATTCTTTTTAATTACTATTAAAGCATGACAAATCTGTAGCGTATCAAACAAGTTTGGTGTTTATTTTTTTTTTTTTTAGAGACAAGGACTAATGCATCAAACCTGAGCAAAATACATGAGTGTAAACTACTAATTTTTCTTCTTTGTCCTGTTTCTCTCCCTCTAGCCTCACTATTTCATACATACACTTATTTTGTATGCTATCTAGTGCCTTGACATTTGATTTGTTCTGTAAATCCATAGCACAGTTTGGTTGTATTTCATTAACTGATGGCTTCTTTACAAAAATCTGCACACGTGTCCTTGAAATCCACATCAACCTCTGGCACTGTCAGTGTGGAACATGTGTCCTGGATCAGCACAGATTTCCTTTTTTTTTTTTCCTTGTGTACTTTTTTCAGTGCAATTCCAGCATTATTTACCAAATACTTGATACTCATCAATTCCCTAGGGTGGGAATTGCATCATGGCAATGGTAACATAACATGCTAAAACATAAGAGATAGTTAAAACTGACTATGTGTGCTTTTAAATATTGTCTTAATTTTACTGATTTCTTATGTGGTCAAAAATAATGGCAGCTGTTAGGATGCCAGATTCTTCTGTCTGTCATTTTTGCTGCTGTTTATATGTATTTTCTTTTCTGTTTCTCATTAATTAGTTTATTGTGGTATTTCAGTTCTTTACATAGGGTTTTATGATATTATTTTTCTATTACATTCTGCTTTTCATCAGGCAGTTTATTTATTTTAATATCTCCACTTTTTCAACTATTAAAAGACTCACTGTGCAGTTCTTATTATGTGAACTCAGGAACTCATCTGCAGTCTGACCACCACAAAGGATCCATACCTCTGGTGTCATAGAAGCATGCTTTTGAAATGTCTATACTTTAAAAACCCACACCTACCATCTCATCTCCAAAGTTATAAATGGGAATTAAGCATTTAACAGCTGCCATTTTGCTCTGCAGCATCACAGAATCAGTAGATGTTAAGCACAAGCTTTGGTGCTCTTACAGTGAATCATTTTTCTTTGAAGTGGAGACTTAATTGCTTTTTCTCTGTGGAGCATATATCATTAGCACGCTAATCAGAATACAAACAACTCCCTCATTATCCCCTTTGTGAGAACTTCCATGTAATGCTTAGTTTATGTCCACGTGATTCTGTAGAAAAATGTTTTGTTTTGCTGAGCTGTCCTTAATTTGAGGCTTCTTGCTTAATGAGACTTCAAACAAATTTTGCATTGTAGGTTTCAGGTTCTTATCCCAGAGAGAGGCTTAGGATTTTGGGGAGGGGGGAGGCCAAGCAGCTTGGAAAATCTAAACAGACATTAAGTAAGTGAGCCTTCCTCTTGAGGAAAGACAGATAAGGCAGCCCTCTCAAATGTGACAGAATGTAAAACTTGCCGTTAAAATAGACCACAGGCTAAGAACGTACATTGCAATTTGTTTTTCTTAACCCATTTTGAGTTCAATGTAATGGCAAATGTTTTCATAATTGTCTGTTAGCTTTTCTGATATTTTCTACAAGCTGAAATATTTCTGGTGGGATTTTGTTTTGAGGGCTGGGAAGTATGATCTTCTAGAGGCTGTGAATATACCTCCTTCTATGCACTTCTGCTTGGGAGTATGCAAAATACTAAAGGTTTAAATCAAATTGCCCTGAGGACTGCTTACTGACCTTTTGAATGCAAAGCTGTCAAAACCTTCAGCTAGACATCAGCTAGAGAAGAACACTTAAGGCAGATCAATGCAAATAGAAAACAATGTGGGTTTAACTTTTGGTAATTTCTAGTTACTGAAAAACAGTTCCTGTGCTGCAAGGACTGCTGGAAGCAAACACACACTGTGAAGGAATTGCTGCGAGTAACATGTAATAGCTATTTTTCAAGGAAAACCTTTTATAATCTACTCGAGAAATTAGAAGTTTTCATTAATTGCCAAATCTTGATACAGTTATCTGAGCAGGATGCTTCATTGACTTCAAAGGGATTTTTGTCTGCTTAAGGAATGCAGGGTCAGGCCCTTAAGTAGTGATAACTTTCTTCAGTGGGTTGTCAGATATGACAAACTATGCCACTTTAATAGAAGTTACCCTGGCCAGGCCATGTCATGCCATCCCTTTGTCTGGAAAATCTGCTTTCTCCCTTTGCCCAAGTAAAGGAATTTCTCTATAGAAGATATTAGAAATTACTCTCTAGCTGAAGCTGTGGTTAATGTGAATATATTTTATTTACTGTGAATAGCTACAACACATTATTTTCTAGTTATGATAACTATATAATAAACTCAGTTTCAGAAAGTGTTTGATGGAGTTATGAGTCCCCCCCCTTCTCTCTATTGCTGCCCAGCAATTACTTGTCCATCCTTAATGGATTTATTCCTAATAACTTGTTCATGCACTATTGCTTGCTGTAATGCAGAGTTTTAAATAAATCCCTGTTTTTCTATGTAGATCCACAGAAATGGGCCCAAAACCAGGGGACTGAGAAGCTGTTCATTCCTATTTTGGGTCTCAGTCCAGAAGTTATAGATATCCTGTGCTGAAGACACACTGGTTAGTCAAAAGTAATTCTCTGTGCTTTATCAGATTGTTATAAGTGCTTTTTTTAGTATAATTAATGGTTAGCTATCAAAATGTGAGGTGCTTCTTCATCCAGTATAATATAATTGAGCTCTGTTAACATGTAGCTAAATTTTGCAAATTAATTCATTTTGCTATTCTTCACACTGAGAATTTGCAGTCTGATTGTAAGCCTAAGATCAGATTTTCATTTATATAAATGTCTACAATTTTTAAAGATAAGAGGTGAAGTTGAAATTTTGCATGTTTACATAGACCTGAATTTGAAAAAAGAACAACATTTTGGTCACGTAAATGTTTTCTGTACTGGAAAAGGTCCAGCTATTTAATTGACTCTTAAAGTGCAAACAGGATGGATCAGTTGGTCTCTCACTGGAGAAAGAAATTATTCCTGATTATGCTGTATCAAATTGAAACAGCCCAATCAGTTGGTGTGGGGTTGGGCCATGCTGGGGAGTGGGCTCCAGGGTGACTGGGGGTGTCCTGCACTGGAGCTGTTAACAGGGCAGGCTCCTCCTGAAGCCAGCAGGAGTTTGAAAACCCAGCAAGATTTGGAGGGCTGCTGTCTGAAGGTTTGCTCTAGTTGGGTGCTGCAGCTTGCTGAGGCTGGGTGGGGTGGCCCCAGTTGCTCCAGATGGGAATTCCACCCAGTGACTTGCAGCAGCCTGGTCCTCAGTTGAGCACATGAGGCCAGTGTAACTCCCTAATTTGTCATAACTGCCCCACACACATGGCACACATACTTTTTTTCCACTAGTTACTTAGCATGAACATTTTGCTATGTATTCCATATGTGTATTATTTAAACAATACAAGTTCCATCATGTGCCAGCATCTGGCCACTGTGATCTTACAGAGGTATCTGAACACAAATGACAGCAAAATGTTATTTAGCATTTAGCAAACATAATCCTGGACGAATGATTAGCAGCACAGATAGCCAGATAGTAGAACAGTTACTATGAGCAGTTTTACTATGAGCAGCTTTAACTGCTGGTTGCTCTCCTGATGAATTATGCAGCCATACCTGTGTATGCCACATGCTGAATTGAACCAGGGGGTTAATTCCAGCAAGACAAAAAAAAAAGCTGTAATTTGCCCCTCAAGTTATTTCCATCAGGATTATTTCTCTTGATTCCTCACTTGACCACACAACCTCTTTGCAGCTGGCAGTGCCTATGCTGGGTTGGCAAGTGCTGAATTGCATTAAACTGAGGGGACCTGTGGATGTGCTTCCAGCAGAGCTTCTGATCTCCTGCTCTGCTGTGCCTGGGCGGAGACCAGGAGGAGACCTAAGCCAGGTTAGTAATAATGCAGGGGAAGGAAGAATTGGTGTGGGCTGCTTTGTTTCCCCACATTCCCTTGGGCCATGCAGGGCACTGTGATCCAGCTGTGTCTCCAGCCTTCATATCCTGTCCAGCGCTGGGCAGACAGCTCTTCCAGAGCCTTTAAATAGGGGAGATCCCCCCAGGCCCGCAGGTGACTCCCGCAGCCCAGCTGAGATAAAATCCCAGCAACTGCAGCTGATGGAGGCAGCAATTTGAGCATCAAAAGAAACCAGCCCTGCAATGCCCGGCTTTTGGCTCCCCTCGGTTCACCCCCCTTCGCTCGCTCCTTGCACCAGGGTGTTGCCTTTAGCGGGTCAGCCCAAACTCTTGGCAAAGCCGTTTTGGTGCAAGTCACAGCTCCGTGTGGCCCTTCAAAAACATCTCAGCCTCCATCCCTAAAGCCGCCTTGTGCACAGGGGCATTTGCAGGCCAAGCCTCTGTGTGCATGTGAGGGGGAGGAGGTGCTGGGAACATGCCTTGAAGGCTTCAAATCTGTTTATCTTCACACTCCTGAGAGGCGATCCCTCTCCCGTGACAGGGCAGTGCGCTGGCGGGAGCAGCGCTGGCAGCACCAAGATAAACCGATGGGGCACAGCCTGCTTTGGCCAAGTGGCCTCTCCCTGACCAGCAATTCCTTATGTCTCTGTGAGATGAAATGGGAAAAGAGCAGCAGGAAGCCTCCTCCAATCCTTCTTTTTAATAGTTCCTTGGGATAAATTGTAGATAAGAGGAGAGACCGCATTGTTAACATGCTGAGAATACAAAGACAAAGGAAAGGCAATCTTTTACAGCAAAAATAAATAGGTATCTGTAGCATGATATATTCAGCAGTATGTCCAAATAGCTCAGCTAGCCTCTGACTTGCCTTGTTTTTAACTGATTTCATTTCTAATATTTGTTTTATCATTGCAAACATATAAAGGAAAAGAGGAAGAAATAATTTGCCTGTTTCCTGTTGTAACAGCAGAATGAAGGTAACTTATATAGGGATGAAAGGAGACCATATTTCATGCCTGTTGCAAAACAAATAGCTGCAGAACAGTGAGTTATCATGATAAGCATGACAGACTAACAAAAAGCTGCCTCTGAGAGATTCCTTTGTAGATTCAAACATAGAAAAGGGTAACCTAGGAGATATTTCCTTTTTGTTTAGTTATTCTTGGTCTGATACTTACTGTATTGACCCAGTGGCTAAACACTTTGATTTATGGAAGATAACATCAGAGTACAGTACTGCAGCATTTCCAGGATTTTGTTTGTTTCCTTATTGGGGAAAGGGTTGAGAGAGGGGGCTGTACTGAGCCAATTAAAAAATATATACATTGCAAATGTATTTTATGGGACAGCTTCCATAAAATGGGAGTCTCCACTTGCTGGCTATTCCTGTGTCTCACGATTTCTACATATACATAAACCCTTTATGAAAAATATTCTGTGTTTCACAGTACAAGTTCTAGCTGCTGTTGCCAGTCTGTTGCCACTTTGGTCCCATGCCAGCCAAGTGGTGAGAACTTTCCTTCCAGGAGTGCTGAGCATCCCTGAGCTCAGAGGAAGTAAATGGTGCTTAACTCCTTTGGGAGCCCAATCTGGCATGGCAGAAGTGTGCAGGCTCCCTATTCTGGGAAATGTTTCTGGTAGTTTGACTGATCTGAGCCACTGTCCCATGCTATTGCCATAACTTCTGCTCCATGTTGCAACCCGTGGTGTTTTTACATCTAAGAGCCAGACTAGGGAGATTAACCAGCAGAAAACAAGCTCTACTGAAAAACAGAAAGGATTTTCTGACAGGTTATGTGTTCAGAGAAATTCACTGAAGCAGAGGAACATCAGCTGTGGCACGAAGGCCAGAAGAGAGAGCTTGGAACTGCAGTAAGTCCAAACTCCACACCATAAAGTCTTTACACTGAGAGAGCATGTATGTGAGAGCAAGAGTGCATCTGGGATCAGCTATGTCCCTTTCTCTGTAGCTGGGTGGTTTGTTAAAAGTACCAACAAAACTTGGTGGTTTGCATCTAGGAAACAGCAGGCTGACTGAGCAAAAATATTTAGGTATTTTTCAGACCTTCCAGTAGCAGAAAATAGGCATGAGAGAGTAAGAGAATGCACTTTGCCAGATCCCTGTGAGATTGCTCTTCCAAAGTGCCTGTGGTTACTTCCAGCAGCAGGTGAGAAGATATTGGGGTGTAATCCATCTCCTGCTGAAATTCATGGCAGAGTTCCTCTTCATCTCATGTGACAAGCCTTCAAGGGTGGAGGTAAACATCTAGAGGCTGCCTCTGGGACACTGTGAAACAACCTGGCAAAGGTACACCACTGATCTAAGCCATTGAAACACTGGAAGGTGGCTGGAAGGGGAAAAAATGCTAATATAGCAAATAATTTTATTGCTTTCACTTTGAAGTTGTTGTTTAATGACGAGATCTATGTTAAAATCCCTTTGTCAAGGTGTGCTTTTACTGTACAGGAAGGCTCCCTGGAGAGAAAGTTCATTAGCATAACAAGGGCTCAGCCTAAAATGTGCTTGCCCATCTGCTCAAGGAAGGAGCGAATCTCCTCTGGGAAGGCAATGGAGAGGGGAACTGTACACAGGTTTAGAATGAAACAAGAATCTACTAAGTGACCAAATGTGCCAAAAGTAAACATATTTATGGTGGGTCTTAATAGAGTCAGTGTAACACACTTAAAATCCGGGAATACAGTTGTAATTGGGTCAGGAGTTTGGCACAAGGAACAAGTGTCTAAACATGCTTACAGTGACACCAGATCAAAAACACTCGGGGCAAGAGCTATAAGGACAGAAGGGTCTACCCTGAGAAGAGTTAATGACACCCTGCCAGGAGTGCAGCGTCGTGGCAGCCCCTTAGCTGGGCTTTGGGGATTCTGTCTGAAGGCAGAGCTGGCTGGTGGAAATTGCTGTAATTCCCCTGCAGTTAATGGGTCTCTGGCAATTACCACTGCTCCCAGCCTGCCCTGGGCTGCAGCTCCTGTACTGCCACAGCCACACTCAGCTGCCCTGCTCTGCCTGGAGCTCCAGCTTCCTCCACACTAGCAGTGACACCCAGCAGCTCCTACCAGCAGAGCTGGAGGATGAGCTGGGACCTGGCCTGGTGACTGGGAAGGGCTGAGCCTGCGGGGGACCAGGATAATGATTATATGTCCGTTTGAAAATGGATTTGGGCTCTGGGACCCCACTACATCTTAGGAGCTATAGCTAATTGAGGATAGTGATTGCACTTATTCCAATGGGGACACTTTAAAGTGCTGTAAGTGACTCTCTCCATTCCCCTCCTTTTCTGTTCCATGACATTACGGTGTTAGAACACAGCCATATGAAGCCAAAACAAGAGAAAAGAGCATGTGGGCAAAACCACTTTCCCATTTCTGAGCTTGTTAGATCAGGTGGGATACATCAGCATGTGGGAACCCAGCTCAGGCCATTTGTAGCCACACCAAACACCATCCATGCTGTTGTGACAGCTTTTTCCAGACCACAGGGATGAAAGAGCTAACATGATGCTATTCATTTTCTCAGATAGGGGTGAAATGCTCAGTGCAAAATTGACAACAGACCAAACAGGACTGTTTCTGGTTTAAGCTGAAGGAGATGTAAATGTTCTAACACCAGAAAAATCTTATTCTAACATGGAAAGAAACTGCATTCTCTCATCCTGGGTTTGGGGCTAAAGTGATCTCATAAATACAGAGTTCACCTTGGTAAGGTCTGGTTAGTGAATTTTCAGCTTCTTTCCTTTTAATGAGACTGCTACATTCCATCCCAGGGAAGGATGTTTGCTTTCTAGAGATGCTGGTAACACTTGAAACAAAGCGTATAAGCACCTCAATCATGAGATTTCATTTATGTTTGGAAAATCCCTCTCTTTGGTTTATAATAGTACCAAAATTCTGGATTTTATAGCTATAGCTCAGTTTAGCAGTCCTGGATGTATTGCCAGCTGCTCATGGAGCAAAATGTTGATCTGTTCAAGTCAATCTGATTTTTAAAATCTTTCTTTATAGGAAGCATGTAGATTGGTCTGGCCAGGGCTGATGCTGAAATGCAGCATAAGGTAAATCAGGTTATTTACAGACAGCAACCTTGACAGCATGCTGTTGTTCCAGCTGTTGATAGCACTTCAAAGAGAGCTTTTACATAGGAAAGGGTTTCTATGAGTGAAAAGAACCACAAAAACTGGGGAAGTTTGGATAACCAAAAATACAGCTCGAGTCAAGCAAAAAAAGTCCGTGTTGGTGACAGAAGACAAATTGCTGCCTTGCAGCAAAGCAGGCATGTCTTTGTTTATGTTGGCTGGCAAGATCTTCTACTCCTGGACTTTCTGTCTTTCCCAAGATAATGCTTCTGAAATGATTGGCCAAGTAGATAATTGTGTTCATTGGCTGCATATTTAGAAATACTGTGTATTTGAGAAAGTTACAACTGGCAGTGCCTTTAAATTGTGGTTCAGTGAGTTTATCAGTTATGTATGAATTTAGATAAGTTATCACAAGTCTGCACTATCTCTTACCCAATTAATTACTGGGAAATGTGTTAAAATAATGCATCTTGACAAATTGAAGAGGGAGAGTTTATACTCATCTAGCTATTGAACTGCTTAGTTCTAGTAGGAATTGTATTACTTACTTTGTTAAATAGAAATGTGAAAATGAAAATATTGGTGTTTGTAGCTGCCCAGACACAGGCTCGAAGAGCATTCCAGGGGGAAGCACTTTCTTTGTTAAGCCCATTTAAGACAAATATTGCATTTGATCTCATGAGTCAAAATCTCCTGCTGGCACAGTGTTGTTCAGGGAGACGGTAAAGCAGTTTCCTCATTACAGCAGAATACAGCAGTGAGCACAGATGACACAGATAAGGCAAACCAGCCCACAAGTAGGACAGTACTAAAACTTGCTCTCTCTCTCTCTCTCTCTCACTATTTTTTCTTTTTTCTTTGTCCCCATGTCAACTCAGACCAACTCCTCCTTCAACAAAGGCTAGTGAATTGGGCAAGGAGGTGTTCCCCCTGGGACAGGTGGGAAAGTCTCCCGTGCTGGGCAGTACAGTTCAGCCACCTACTCATATCTGCAGGAGGCAGTGCCAAGGTGTGCAGGGAAATGACTTTACATCTCCCTGGGAGGGTTCCAGCCCTCCACCAACTGACCAAGGCATCTGGCATAGAAATGTTACTGGATATTGCAATCTCACTTGTGTTTTTCTTTCTAGGTGTGCTGAGCTCCTCTAGTAAATTTTGAATGCAGGTCACACTGATGAACCAGTGTTTAGCAGGAGAGAGTACAGTGCCAGCATGAGGTGCAGATGAAAGTTGTGAGTTTACCACAAGAAAGAATGAATATTTAGTCATTATTGCTCAAAAATAATACAAACAAAACTGCTTGTGATTTTTTTTTTCATAGTTTACACTTTTCGGATTAGATAAAATTAAAACACTGAGGAAAATGAAAAAATATTAGGTCAAGTGGGTCCTGTTGCTGTATTTGGTCCTATTTGGACATCAAAGCAGTGCATGTGCAGTTCTGCTCTACAGAGTGACTGTGAAACTGTCTGGATGCTTTTTGGGTAAGTGATTTGCATGTAAAGCAAATATTTCCTAATTACCTTCCCTGAAAAGTCTGCTTGTGTGTTTTTGACAAGTGAGGAAGGTGATGTAGATTAACCTTACATCACATTTTAGTAGTTCTGATTTTCTCCCGAAGACTTGCAGAGGAGTCACTGACTCAGGCTGTAGCCAGTCCCGGTGATGATGCAGCAGAAAGGACTGGTTTGGTTGCCAGCTCTCAGCTCAGTGAGCTTTGCAGTGCTGGCTGGAACAAAAAGCAATAAAAACTTGCCTGTCACTGAAGTCAGCTGCTCTCACAATGAATGCAAACATAGGGCAAATCTGCTGAGTAAGAAGATGCCTTCCTACATGGTAACTGTAGAAATCTGAACAGACAAAAAAAGAGACTAGAACTTGCTGGCTGCAAGCATGGGGTAAAATCAGGGGTGGAACCGAAAGCTTAAATGATAGCTGCAGCCTTTGATGGTATCTCTCATATTATCCAGAGGGTGCTGATAGCATAAATTCTCAAGCTATGTTTGCTGTTTAGGTTGCATTTTTGCAAGCTACTTTGAGGCAGATGTAAACTTAAGGCTGTTTTCTAAGGATGTAAGTGAAGGGCAGCTCATCTTCGACAGCACAGCGCTGTCCCATGCGGCCAGCTGGAAATGGTTTTGTTGGTGCTGTAGGACGGGCTCAGTGAGAACCACTAACAAAACTGGCTTTTTATTTTGATCAATGCCCATCCTCAAGTCAAACGTTAGTCTGCATGTGTGGGAAGGCTAGTTTTATCTGGGTGTGAGGATGCTCTGGCACACCTGGACAGTGCCGCACCTGCGCCGGGTAGCGAGTGCGGGGTCCGGGGCTCAGCACCTCCCCCGGTTCGGTGCTCCGGGCAGGGAGCTCTGCGTTCGGCGCAGCCCTTCGGTATCGCCGCGCCGGGTCCAGCGCACGTGCAGCCGATGCTCGCCCGCCGGTGAGCCGCGCGGCGTCCCGGGGGAGCCCGGCATCCCGGGGGAAGGCATGGCCGGCGGCTCCAGCCGCGGCTGGAAGGCTCAGCCCGCCCGCCAAGTCCCACGGCCGGCAGCGCCTGCCCGGCTCGGGGGTCGGCGGAGCTGCCGTCGGGTCCCGGTGCTGCCCGGGAGGGGCCGCGGCCGCGGGGCCGCGCTCGTGCCCAGATGGCGCCGGAGCCCGCGGCCCCTCGTGCTCCGGCCGGCCGGGCCCGCCGCCCCCCGCATTGTCCGCCGCGACCCCCGCCCTGCGGCCCGCCCCGTCCAGCGCCGTCCCTCCCTCCCCGCTCCGGCCGGCCCTGCCCCTCGCCCCTCTTGTCCCCAAAGGCCAATGGAGACGAGATGCAGAGAGTAGGGCCGGGACGGGCGCGCCGGGGCCGCGCCGTCCGTCCGCAGTCTCCTCCCCTCGGCCGCTGACCGGTGTGTGGGGCGGCCGGCGGGGCATGCCAGCCTCGTCCCGCTGAATGGCGCCGCTCCGCCGCCGGCCGCTGCTGCGGGCGCTGCCGCTGCTGCTGCTCCCGCTGCCAGGTGAGTCCGGCCGGCCCAAGCTCCATTGTCCGGCCCCGCTGCGGCCGCCGCACGTGGCTTTATTTATCCGGCAGCGGCGGGACCGGCGGCGGACGGAGCGGGAACCGGCGCCGGCTCCGCGCTTTGTTCGCGACGGAGCGGGGGGGGGGGGGGGGGCCCTCCGCGCTCTGCTGAGGGGTTTTCGCTAACGATTCCTTGTAAAATCAGCCTTTTTACGACGCGCCTCGCTCCGGCTGCTTTGGCAGGCTTGTAAAATTAGCGAACTTGCCGGGCGGAGCGGTCGCACCTGTGTGACCGCCCCGGCGCTGCGGCCCCCGCGGTCACCGCGTCCCCAGCCCGAGCCCGTGGGGAAAGCGCCGCTTCTCCGGCTCCTGGGCTTTTCCCAGCCTGTGGGCTTCGCGCCGCTTGCAGTCGGTACCGAGTTTCCCCGGAGTTGTCCGAGTTGGGAGCGCCCGGAGCGAGTGGCAGCGATGGCTTCACCTCGTGCTGTGCGTTCCGCGGGATGACTCGGGGCTCGCAGTGCGCCTGGGAACTTGCACGTCTCTGCTTACATGTCTGTCCTTACAAATGAATTCTTTTTGTTTGTTTGTTTCCTTTTCTCTCTTAGGAGTGTGGTGCTTTAGTGAACTGTTTTTTGTGAAAGAGCCTCAGGACGTTACTGTGTCAAGGAAGGATCCGGTGGTTTTAGACTGCCAAGCCCGTGGTGAAGCTCCTATAACTATTACATGGCTGAAAAATGGAGGCAAAGTGTCTGAAAATGAGCGGATCTACACTTTATCCAATGGCTCGTTGTATATCAGTGAGGTGGAAGGAAAGAAGGGAGAACTGTCTGATGAAGGATTTTACCAGTGCTTAGCGCTGAACAAATATGGGGCCATTCTCAGTCAAAAAAGTCACCTCATGCTAGCAAGTAAGTCCCAGGTCCTGTTTATTAACCTGCTTCTGAGTTTGTGAAGGCAATTCCCTGAATAGCGTACAGCAACCTATCATTTTGATTGTGTACATGAAAAGTTAAAATGCAAAATTATAGAGTCATTCTAGAGAACCTTTATTGCTTTTTAGATGTTTAAAGATTATGGAAAAAACTTATGGTGGTCCCTTTTTCAGTCCCTGACGTGGCAGAAGTGGCGCAGGCACCTGTGAGACCTCTTGGGCAGTGGTGCCTTGTGTGGGTGGCTTATGTGTGTCACTAGTCCCTGGAGCAGGTGGTGATGCAGAGTCATGCTGGCTACAGAAGTCCTAGGTCTTGTTTCCCAACTGCTGTTCTAGCAGCCTTGCAAAGGTTATCTACAGGTCTGATTTAAAAAAAAAAAAAAAAGAGAAAGAAATTCCTTGTTCAGTTGCTTGATGTTGTGTTGTGCCATCTTGGGTCAGGGTGGAATGATTAATGTAGATATTTTTCTCTGGGAGAGGAAAGAGGGAAAAGGTTTTCTGGGCAACTGTAAGGTCTTGCTTTTCTGACACATGTTCAACTGAGCAGATGTGGGTGCTGTCCCTTTTGGTTCCTCTGGAACCTCCTGTAAGGGTCTGTTATGTGGTTCCAGTGGGAAGGGAGAGTTGCATTTCTGGAGTGACTCCCTACTGCTGGGGGAATGGTGAAGGAAATAGTTGTGTCTAAGTGCCTTTATGGCTTTAACAGACTGACCCCGGGTGTTTGTTGCCCTCCATTTTCCTATCATCTTTAAACATTGAGCAAGAGATGCGTGTGAGGAGAGGAATGCTGTGCCTTTTTCCATGGCAGTGCAGAGCTTTGCCACTAGACTACTTCTACAGCGTGATCTCCTTTGGCTTCCCAAAAGTATATAGCAATGTACTTTTCAAAGAAAAGTAAATTTTGGCAAAGTAAAGAAAACTTTCCTTTCAAAGAAAACGTAACACGGAGAGTACACAGTTTATGTAGTGTTCTCATGTTCCCTCTATAATAGGACTTAACTGATGAACTTAATCTAATAGGGAAAGACTTCCTTTGACCTCTTCGACCCTGTTCTTAGTAGCAAGCTGAATCAAACTAGTGCTGGTACCTCTGTGAAAACTTGACATTAGTTCTAAGTCACAGATTTTACTAAATTCAATCTGAAACTAGTAATGAAATTGGTACTTTAACTTACATTAAAAAGAGTGCAAATGTTAACATTTGTTAGCTTTTTTTCTGTGTACTTCTGACTTGATTGTAAAGACTGTCCACGAGATGCCCCAGGAAGGTGTGAAGAGCCTTGTTTGGTGACCCAGAGCACTGGGTGATTCAAAACCATCCTGGAAGCAGGTAGCTCCAAGTGAGTGCTGAGTTTTCACATACTGTAAGAATGTGAAACTCTGAACTCCCCATTTCAAAAATCTGCCTGCATATTACTTTTTGTCTTGCTCATATTGTTGGGCTAAGTAATTAGTGGGTGCTTTTGGTAAAATGGTGAAAAATGAAGTATTAAAATTTTTAACATTTAAATTCACCTCACTAAGTTTCAGAGTGTCAGCATGATTAAAAATTAGACAAGAAAAGCCTCCTAGAGAGGATAGGATTGTTTTTGTTGTTAACACATAAAGCTAGGCAGCGGCTGATGGATTCTGTGGGTAGCACTGGAAAATTCAGGGCCTGTTTAATTTGGAGACATTGCAGGATGAGCTCTGTGCTTAATACCAGAGAACTTCTGGAATAGTACAGAGCACTATAGTAGAATAGCATAGTAATGCAATTGTAGTATTTGGTTTTCTTCAGACCATACTGAACTTCTGTAAATGTTTGTTTCTTTCTTACACATTATTTAATCAGAAAGGTGGTTTAATTTTGATGATTTTCACGAAGAAATTCTTGTGAACTAATAGATTGCGTGCTGTGGAGATTCTTGTTTCGCAGCCCCTTTTTTTTTTCTTCCTCCCCTTCTCTGTGCGACAAAAGGTTTCTTTTTCTTCTTTGAATACTTGAAAGGCTTTCTATGGCTGTTGGAGAAAACTGGAAGAGATAGCGGTTCCATAATGATCACAGTAGGTGTTGTTGACTTAGTGATTAAGTGGTTAACGAGTGGCTAACATGAAGTTATCCTATGTAGCCGTCTCTTCTCTTTAGTCATGCACCAATCTGAGCCGTTTCAGAATGTCATCTTTACTGTAAAGCTGTGAAATTGGGCAGTAATTTGTATTGTGATGATTTGGAGCCCATAAAACACGTGCAAAATGAGTTTTCTCTCTCATTTGCACAGTGTTTCTGCCCGCTCTCATGAACTAATTGAACTTTGCAGACATTTTAGGTGAAATAAATGAAAGTCTTGTGGGGGATTTTGTAGCCTTACAATTTTTCTTTTTAGAAGCAGTTGTTGGTTGCTGCAAAGGCAAATTACCTCGTGGTCAGGGTACAGAAGGAACTATACATATTAAACAGGTGGAGAATAGGCATTAAATGGGCATTCTTTCTTTGGAGGAAAAAAGCAAATGCTCTCTTCAGTTGCTGGTAGCAGCAGGGTGTGAGGATGTTCTTTTACTTTGCCTGGTCAGAGGTTTTGCCAATAAGCTTATCTTTTGGTTCAGAATTGTAATGTTTAGTGTTGCATTTGGAGATCAAAAACTTTAATCTGTCCAAGAGTTTAAGATCTGAACACACAAGAAGATCAGGTCTTGGTTTCTAAAGTTAGAAACTGGAAGCTTAAGGTTGCACTCTTGGCAAGAATTCCATTATTCATGTGCAAATTAAGAATTCACAGGGTTAAAAGGTTAGAAACTGGCCAGGATGAGGTTTACCCTTGTGATAAAGAGCAGATGACCCTCATTCATTGGCCAAAGCTTTCATGTAGCTCCTCTGCAAAGTTAGTGATTGCCATGAATTGTTCTTGAGGAATGCAGAAATTCAAATGTGAGCAGGCCTTTCCTTAAGTGTCACTATGGAGCCTTATCTCCCGAGCACATCAGAGTAGGTCTGCAGGGACAGGGTTCCTCCCCAGAGGCCCCAAGGCTTTGCTTTCCTGTTGTTCATCCATGCACAAAAGAATTTGACTAATTTAGGGCTTTTTTTTTTTTTTTTTTTGTGAGATCCCCCTACTTTTTGAAAGGAAATTCTGGTGCTGAGGTAGTGGTTAGGTAAAACTAAATATTAGTTTCAGTACATGCTTGTAGTTACTTCCAAAGCTGATTGATGTGGGGGCAGAGGAGGAGCTCCTTTGTGAGGGAACGTGTGGAGGGGAAATGGTACTGCTTAAGAACACGACTTATTCAAAATTCAACTTCTGCCACTGCTACTGAGAGAGAGATCTCTTTTAACAGAATCTAAAGGGAATATAGACTTCAGAGAAAGTCCTTGTGGTACAACTTTGAATCAGCTAGAAGTAAACAAGCTGAGATTTTTGTTTTCCTGCATTTTAAAATTTTGATTAGTCAAGCCCAGGTAACTAAGAGTCTGCCTAAAAATAAAGCTAGACTTCCAATAAAATATTACTCAGGAAAAATGGAGAAGGTGGATCATGTTCTGAAGGTGGTAACATGGGCATTGGGCAGGGGTTGGATAGGTTGCTCACTGTTAATGTCCTTTTCACAAAAGGTACAAATGGAAGTCTGATGGTTGAATGGTATATGAACAGCATTCCTAGATAACCCTTTTTCCACTTGTAACTTGCCTGAATTGATTTTAATGTTTGTGAATTAGAAGAAATGTAAGTCTAATTCTTCTTGTACAAGTTTCTACATTTCACAAGAGTGCAAGGTTATGCAAACAGAAGGTTTCTGGGAACATGCTCCTGGAGGGAAACTGTGTGTGTGCCCACTGCACTGCAGCTTGTTTGGAATGCTGGGCCCTTTACACATAGCAGACCATACTTGGTGGAAAGTTCATAATTTTGCTTACGTGCTGAGGCAGCCATGTGACTTCACTGTCACATTTTCACAGTGACAGTACTGTCACATTGTCACAGTATTGCCACTGTCCTGCCAATAATTGGCCATATTTACGTGTTTATAGCCTAATAGTGTCTTTTGCTCTGCTTTGAAATATTTGCACTGAAGGGTGCATCCAGCTGAGCCTCTTTCTGTACTGTGACAATCACATTTCCTTTGCAGTTCCAGTTGTTTGTTTCTGTTTTTGCGTTGTGCTGTTCCTTGTGTGGGCACAGCTGCATGTGTAGCTAACTCACTAGGTTGAAATAATAGAATTAAAACAAAAGATGGTGTTTAACCCAGGTGAGTTCCCTGATATGGTTTGTCTTGGAGCCACTCAGTGATTGTACTGGTGTAACTGAGAGGACTGAAGTGGAGATGGGAAGACTTAGTGGGGACAGGGGAAGGTTAATGAATTTACACTCATCAAACTAAGGCCTGTGTAAAACGTGTAGGCAAAACTGTTGCTCCTCTGCTACTGATTTTTTTAAAAATAATTTTGTACCTTGCCTTGAAATAACAGGATTAATAGCTGTGGTCTATCAATACAGTTTTCACTTTCTATGGAATCTGTCATTTCAGGTGTCTCCCAAATGCATATAGAACTCAAAGCTATGTTTAATTATTTTAAATAGTAGTGGAGAGAGGTACAAATTGTGAGAAAGAAGGGTGGTGTTAGGAGGCAGAAATGGGTTTGGACTGAGGTGGAAGTGGTATGGCAGATGGCAGCTGTAGGCAATAGTCTTGTATTGAAAGAGAGTAAAGTCTTAATGCTGTAGAGCTGGTGTGGCTACAGACAGCTCAAGGAACCTGGTGGTCTGGGTTTTGACAAGTGCTGCCCTACTGCTCTTGCTTTGATTAGTAGATTTGAATATCCTGAGAGGAAAAATTGTTTCTAAGCTAAGAGTGTGCACATAGCTGATCCTTAGTGCATTTAAATTCCAGTATTTTTAGGTAGGAGAATGAGGCTCTAATGTCTTAGTCAGCAATGTCAGTTGATAACAGTGAAAAACAGATTTTTTAACTGAGATATCCTGAAGAAATAAGAAAACTGGGAAATACTATTTTTCTTAACCCTTTTAATGTAAAATTCTCCTCTGCAACTCCTCAGGTATCTTTTCACCTGAAGTCCTGCAGAACCTTGATAGAAGACAATTGTCAATGTCCTTTAAAGACATAATTAGTTACTTTTTTTGTTGTTGGTGGTGCTAGGGCATTCCTTCCTTTTTTCAACAATGACTGAGCTGCACTTGCAAGAGCACTTCTACACAATAAGAAGTGGGCTTTTATATCGTTACCAAGATTAAAAAAAAAAGTATAAAACTTTGCTTGGTGCACATGAACAGTGTTTGTTTCCACTTCCATGTCACTTGAGAAGTGAGCTTTTTATGGGTTTCCTCCACACCTCAGTTTCAAATTTGTGTCAAGCCTAATGCCAAAATGAGGCCTTCCATGCCCTTGCTTTTCTTCCTATCTGGATAGACCAAAGCTGTTAGGGTTTATTTACTGGTTTTTTATCAACCAAACTTTACAATGTATAAAGTTTTTACTAGCTTCTTTTTTAAAAGTATGCAGAGTCTTTTTGGCAGTGCACTCTGTAGCTAATAAAACCTCCACCTGCATGAGAAATGTTGAAGGAAAACACGATGCTGTGCTAAATGTTGTTCAGAGCTGTGGCCAAAAGTATTCACTCCTTACCTGGTGCTAGTTCTGCATGTGCTGTGTGCACAAACCTATGGAGATTCCTTTCCTTGCAAAGCAATGTATGGCAGCAAAAGATGCTGTTCTGTTCCTGCAGCGTGGTGCTCCCCCCCCACTGCTCCCTTTCTTCCCCCTCCCTTTTTCTCTGCGTTTCTTGGTGTAGAAATTGTTGAAAGGGCATTCAGTAAGGCCCCCTTTTGTCAGCCAGCTCTGATTATCCTAAAGAAAAGGATCTCACTCTGAGCAGTTGTTTGCCTAGAGACTTGTTGTCATGTCTTCACAATTTAACAGCTGTGGCTATTGATGGTGTGCAGAACAATTTAAGACAATCACAAAAGAGAATCTTGGAGGAAGAATTTAAATGTTACTAAGCATTTTCCTACAGAAATATGGTCATGCCCATTGTAGAACTAATTTGTGCTTTGTATTTGTTTGCTTTCCTCAGCATTTTGTATTTTTTCCACAGTTTCTCTCCAAAATTGTGAACATAATCTTTATTTAGTTTTGGTGGGTGGTTTTTTTTTTGTTTTGTTTTGTTTTGTTTCATCAATAGGCCCAGCTGTTAAATTTGGATTGATTGCTTCCAGTCTTTATAACTGGTAATCACCACCTAAGTGAAAATGTAATCAACAATGTCAAGACTCCACATTTTGTTGAGTAAGTGTGGGTTGTATGGTCAACATTAGTTACTAGGGTCAACCTCTAGGTAGCTTTTAAGCAGCAGCATTTAGGCAGTGTCTACATTTTAAAGCTGATTGTCTCAGCAATTGAGTTAGAGCTGGAAAAAAATCACACTCGATCATTTGTGCTGGGAGTTAGAAACCCATCTGGCAGCCTTCCAAAACCTGCATCTGTAGTGGAAACATTTTTTTAAAGACGTAAACAGCAGGTTTAGGGAAGAGATGTCTGTGAAACCACCTGAGTATGGACAGTTTGCCTATGACTTAGTGCATGGAATTATTGGAAGTTCCTACCCTGTTTTTTCTGGGTATAAAAACTTTGGCAGTAGGTCACCTTCCTAAATTATTAGAGGAAAATATAAATAAGCATTACTAGACAGTTTTTTTTTTTACTGCTGCTTTCACTTTATTTTATAACACTCAATAAAAATTCTATTGGTTTTGTTGTGTTTTTTTCCAATTAAATAAAATTTGGACTTAGGGTGAGTGGAAGTTTGGTTTTGTTTTTAACAACAGAAACACCCTCAAAGACAAAATAAACCAAGTGGTATCTGGATAATGCAGTTAGCATCTCAAGGCCCTGTTCAAAGTGCTTGTTTCTCAAGTGCCCATCTCTTGTCATTCTGGTGGAGGTTTCTGACACATCAGAACATCTGCAACGTAGGGAAATAGAATCTAGGTATCATTTCCCCCAGAGCCAGACAGGTCTCCTCCTGAAGTTCACTTAGAATCTGATTATCAAAACCTGACAATGACAGAATGTGTCATCTTTCTATCTTGTGGGGTAAAAATTTCAGGGTTTCTGAGTCTTTCTGTGCCAGTATTACACTAAATAACTTTTAAACTCCCACTGTGGCCAGGGTATTTTCTGACTTTGGCTGATGAGAAAACTGTAAATTTTTTGGTAGCTAAACTGGAGCAAGTTTGTTTCTAGCCTGAGCATCGTAGCAATAGTATTCAGTAAGTAGCTGCTTGTTTACTGCATGACAGAGCAGTAGAGTGCAAGGTGAGAAATGGAATAGGGAAAATGAACTTGTTATGAAAGACACAGGAATGTTGACAACAAGCTTTATAGCCAAAGGTTTTATCAGGATTTAATCATTTGAGGCAAAAATTGCAATGTACCAAGACACCACTTCACCATCTCTGGCAGGGTTACTGGGGAGTAAAAGTCAGCAAAGAGTGCAGTTGTTTAACCTTCTGTAGTCATGATTCTTGCATTTATACCTGTTTTAACTGACTCCCAATTAAAGTAGTGAGAGTATACCCTTATCCTCATAAATTATTTGAAAGTGTTTTTATGACATTGTTTCTGCATGTGGGCAAAGCTCTGAGGAAAGGAATGACTTCTGGAACACAAACCAGACAGTGACAATCAACTCTCTTCCTCTTAAGACCTCACAACTACATTTTGACTGGTATTCTACCATTTTTTTCAATTGTAGAATACTGCTGAGCAAATGGTACCTCCAGCCTTGGAGAAAAACTGTGTTTCAAAGCAGTGTCTGCCATCAGAGTCCTGGTACAATTCTCCTGGGCAGTGAGGAGTAAGATGGTTGTTTTAGAATGGTGGCAGAAATGTATTGTGAAAAGCATGAAGACAACTGCAGAGAGGGTCTTTGATGTATTTAGGAAGAAAACTGCTATCAGGAGACTGGTGGTAGGATGAGTTTTATCTCAAAACATTGCAATTCACTCTCTCTGTATTCTGATGTGGAACGTCTTTGTCAAGCACATGTTTTAGGTAGATGGTGGCTTGGGCAACAAATTCCATTATGTGCAAGACTTGGAATTGCAGCTTTAGGTGGAGCAAACACAGTGTTTAGAAAGGAGAAAATTCTGTCTTAGCTGCAAGCTACTCTGAGTGGTGTATTGATGACAAAGCAGCAAAATTTGCCTTGTCCTGGTCCTCTAGCTGAAGAACATGCTAAAATTATGATTTAGAATTTAATAATAACAATAATTTACCTTAGCTTAGAAGTGTTAGAAACTTGCTCTTTAGCTCTGAGGTAGCAGTAGTTTAATTTTGAAATTACTTGCTTATGAGAGAGAGTTTTAAAAGAAACAATTAATGATTGACCAGGCATAAGAGGTACTTTATAACAAGAGGTAATAAGAGGTAAGTTATTACAAGCATTAAACATGTCATCTGGTGTTCTTTTAATGCATAGCTGGGGGGAAAGTTAAACGAAGTCTTTAGAGCTTGTGGTGTGCATCTTGTTTATAGTGATGGATGGGTGTTGGAAACCAGAGAGGATCCTGTGAACAGAAGCAACTTGATATTTTCAAATTTAATTTTTAGTGTCTTCAGATAATAATCCTGATCACATTGAGTGATTACATTGTTTGTTCTCATTCCAGTAGATCGGAATTTATTGTGTAAAACCTTCCTTGTTTCTGGGGCTTTCTTGGCTGTACTTTGAGCCATTTCAGATTCAAGTCCAAACACATTAAAATAAGTTTAGAAAAACAGCTTCTATCTCAGCCTTTGCAGCGTGAGCTTCTTGTGTGAAGTAGCAATGCTCCATCTTCTCCCTCTAAAGTCTCAGAAGTTATCTATCACCATGTCCATATCACCATATTTTACAAAGTGGGTTTGTTGGCTCCTTTAAGCTGTATTGAGACACTTTCTGTACACCTTAAAATGGAGAGGAAAACAAACACATCAAATAGCAAAGCTTTTCATTTATTTGCTGATGTGTTCTAACATTGAAAATTTTCTCATCATTTGTCCTCTCCCATGGTCTCACTCTTTTTTTCTTTCTCAAGTCAGGTGCTGGTTGATTTTTCTGCATTTAGTTAGTTTTTGTTTTTTTCCTTTTCTCATAAATTGTCACGTATGTGCTACATTATTGCTTTGGATCTGCAGAGCTGCTTCTGGTGCCCCTCCTGCCTCATTCCTGTGTGATGCCTCTAAGGAGGTGCTGTTTTCCAGTGCTTATTTTCACAGCTGTGGCAGAGAAGGGAAGTGTCATAAGATACTTTGAGGTCAGTTTTGACCCCAAATTTATATGAGGTAAAAATTATTCTACACAAGTATAATATCTTGTCTCAGGTGGTCTTCCTGTCACTTAAGATCAGACAATAATTATGATTAAGAAAAAGCTGTTTTAATAGCCATTGCAATGATGTGCAATAAAACCAGGTCAGTGTTACACAGTATTGTTTTTCTTTACAACTTGTTACTACTGGAAGTTTTCAAATAACCCGTTATCTTTTCAAAGAAACCTTAAAATTAAAGTCTTTGAATATGCAGCAGAATTTAAAATGCTTACTCCTGCTTGTACAGTCTTGAACATATTAATAAATTGCTTAGATGACTTATCAGCAAATTAACTAGGGTAAATTATTAAATTACCATCTCACCATCCACATCAAGATCTGTAGCAAAGCTCTAATAACTGTAACATGTGCCTCGGGCAGAGCTGTGCATTATGCATGTTCTTTGTAAGGAGAATTCGTTGACTTTATGAAGCCATGGACAGACATTTATCATTTTGTTCATTAAACTTGTCCGGGACATCCGGTAAATTGACGTTAACTGGAAATATTCTCTGGGAGTTCTGGCACGACTCATTTCGCCTGAGGAGAAACTTTGTACCTAGCGTGTCCCAAATTACAAGGGTGAAACTTGCTTCCCCCACCTCCTCCCCCAAAGCCTAAGTGAGCATTTGACCAGCTCTTTCTTCCCCTCTTGCTTTTAATGCTTATTTATGCAAACAGCCCTGTACCCCACGGTTTGCAAGCACATTTATCACTGATCTTCAGCAGAGGCTGAAAGTGGATCCTGCTTTTATTAGTTCAACCAGTCTGTGCCAGGAAGGCAGCTCAGCTTTATCCCACAGTGTACAAGAAATTAACTGTGGAATTCTCGGTAGCATTGGTGGGGAGTTTTGTGACATTCCCAGCACGTGGCACTCAGGATTTGCTTTTAGTGGTCATAATCTTTACCCAGTGCTGCCTGCTGCTGGTGCTTACAGCGTTGGGTAGGTGGCCAAATGCATTGCTGAAAGCCTTTGTAACAGTGCTTTGTGTGGTCTTTTGAAATTACTTTGTTTGGAATGATGAACAATGTTTTCATTTTTTTTTTTTTCTGCTCTTAGGCACCCATTGTGGGGAAAAAAATACACACTTTTAAGATCTGCCAGTGTTTGCTTCCTGTGGGATAGTCTCTGGGAGTGGTAGAGGTTGTTAATAGGATATCTGCCTACCTTCTAGTGTTCCTGTTGTGCTACCTGAATCCCGCTGTACTGGGGATCTCTCAAGCAGAAATGAATGGACTAAAAAATTGTGCCATAGCTGACCAAAATATTTATTAAATATTTATTATTACCATCAAAAAATTGAATATCCAAAAAATGCATTACATAATTTTTTTGTCTTTTGAGAGAAAGAGTAGAGCAGTTGGCTCTTGAAAATATATTGTGTCTCACTACATAATAGTCCACTGGATTAAATGAATTTATTGATTTCTGCTTCTTTACTGACACACATTTATGAGCAGTTTCTTTGGCACCATGGCCACATGTCAAAGGTCATAACTTTCCTTCACTGTGGAAGAATAAAAGCTTTCAGATGGTGAATCCCTGAAATCTAAACAGGGCTTTATCCTCCCTTCCCCCCTCAATATATAATTACTGATTTGCATGGATTTATTTAAGATATACAATAATAATTAAAAAATCTATACATACTAAATGAACCCCTATATTATCTATCATAAAATAGCTGCAGGAATTTTTATACATAAAAGGCAGCATATCTAATCTACTAATGGGTATCATTATGGAGCTCATGGTAGTATATTAGACTCCTTTATGGTCAGAGATTTTATTGAAGATGGTTAGTTTTTAAACAGAATAAATATTTTTCATGAAGAATTTTATTAGATATAGTTTAGAAACAGTATTTCTTTCCTCTTAGAGTTGTGTATACTTTGTGCACCAAAGGAAATCCTGGAAGAAGATCCTAGTGAGAGAATGAAATGTTCAAAATCTGTGCTTTGTGTTTAGATGAATATTTATAATGTTGACATTTCCTTTAATGACCTTCTTTAGTAGCCTGTGGGGCTTTTTGTGCGTACTAGATATGAAGGTCCATTAATGGTGCAAAAATGAAGTTATTAAAAAAGGAAGCTGCAGTGAAACATAAAGAAGTTGAATCAGTCCTCTAGTTTGCTAGAGGCAACTAGGCAGGAGCAGTGGGGCTTTGGGTCTGTCTGGGAAGAGTTTGTTTTCTCTTTTTGGCAGCTACTAGCTGGTACATGAGCTCTGACCATCTCAAGGAACAGCAGTGTGAATGAAGGTTACCTCACCAAGGTGTTGATTTAAAATAATTGAAATGTTTGTGCTTGGTAAGGTGGCGTAGGTTTGAATTGTTTAGTCCTCTTAGCAAAGATGTTTCTGAAGGAACAGCAGAGCCCAGAGTTCTGTCAATGGGAAAACATGATTTTCTAAGAAGGCATAGAAAGTCACCCCACTGCCTGCCCAAGAAAGAATTGTCTGCCAGGCTTTATCTTTGCATAGTAGAGATGAATCCCGTCGATGCTTCTTGGAAAATAAAAAATAAAAAATCAGTGGTAGACTTTTCTTCTGCTCTATTTTGTGTGTGCATGTACAAATGCTCTTATTCTAAGGGTGCTAGTGGCTCTCTGATCTTAAATGTGCCAAATATTTATATTGTAGAAGTGTAGTTGCTAATTTTCTGACATGTTAACATTCTGGATAGAAATCTATCATGTCAGTATTTGTCTCTGTTTATCCTGTTCCCTAGAGCAAATTGAAGATGAAACTGTTTTTTCTGTATTTTATTTTCGCTAGGACAGCATGGAAATGTCTACTTAGGGAACAGAGACATGGAACTTATTGGGGTTTTTGTGTTCTGGAAGTAGCTTTTATTGTTGCTGTGACTAGAATTGGTTGTCCTGTAAGTTCTGAGGAAAAAAATCTCAATTTTTTTTTTGTTTTTTTGGCATATGTTCACACAGCTTTACTCAGTTTGATTAGCTCAAGCCAGGAGGTGATGTTTGTGCTGAGCCTGTTGCTTGTGAACACCAAGCTGGGCTTTCACTCTAAGCAGTCCTGGACAGATGTAGACTTGCTTTTTTTTCCTGTTCTGCATTAATGAGGAGCTGAAGTGTGATCTAACACTGCCTGGAGAAACCAGCTGGAATGGAAGGCTGGAAACAAAGCTCTAATTACCTGGAGAGGAAGTTTGGGAGGGGCAGGGGATGAAGTGGAGGTGTGAGTGGTCTCATGTGTCTAGAGGTCAGGAAGGGTTTGGTGGGAAGAGACAGTGCTGAGGAGAAGCTGGTGGAGTGGGGGGACCTGGGCTTGGCTCATTTGCAGATTGCCATGGGTACAGGTTCAGAGTGGAACAGGACTGGGGATATGGCAAAGACTTACTCAAGAGAGTGTGCCCATCAGAGCAGCTGATCATTCAGGACATGGAAAGTGCACCTGAGAGACCTGAGCTTCCCTTGGGAACTTCAGAAAGACAAAGAATAATCTCCTACTCTGGGGATTTTTAGAGTATTAAAAATGCATTTCTGCTTCAGCCAGAAGTTTCTGCAATATGTAATGAGTCCACCTGTCCCGATTTTTCATGGGAAGTCTTTGATTATGTGTTTCTTACAGCCTCAGTATTTGATAGGAAGTTCTGAGGTCTGGCCAGTTGGAGCTGCAGCAAGTTGGGGGAGCTGTCCACGATTGAAACACATGGAGTACTGTGAAGGAGCAGTGTTGTGTCTTGGATGTCTAAATTTAGTGAATATTTCATTTCCCCGTCGAAATGTTTGTCCATAATCAACAGTAAAATTAAAATAATAATAGAACGTAATATCAAGGTGTGAAAGTGGATGCAGTAACATTTGTGAAGAACTGTAGTGCAGAGCCCTGCAGGGAAGGCCAGAAGGAAGCTGGAAAACTGTTCAGGGCAGTGCTTAACACAGTGTAACAAACAAGGAATGGGGCCACACACTGAACAGAGAGGAGAAAACAAGATATTGAAGAGATTCTCATTATGTGAGCACCATCCATTTGGTGCTGTGAATACTGGGGGAAGTGTGATTGTGCACTTGTGTTGTTTCCTAAAGCATGTATATAAACAGAAAAATCAGTTACATAAACAGCATCATTTCTTCAGTTTCCCAACTTCTGAGCATTTGGGAAATTTTCATGTGTATGTATACATACATGTAAGAGATATTGAATGTATGAGTAGGAAGGGTTTTAGGGATTAGCTTCATTTATCTCATGATGTATGTAATTTAAAAAAATAAGAAATAAGTATGCTTGAAAGTATTAGGGTTTTATATGGGCAGGATCTAATGAAAAAAAAAGATTTGTAACAGAGGGTCTTTTGGCAACTTCTTGAACAAGTAAATTTGTCAGAACATTCTGATTCAACCAAAACGTGGGCTGGTATCTGGGCATGTATTTAGCAATAAATTTAACTTGATAATAATAGTAGTCCTCAGGTTATATATATACATACATACACACACACACACACACACACACATATATATATATACACACACACATACGTACATAGGCTCATCTATGCACTCTCTGGTGTTTGTCAGTACAAAATTTACTCTCCCTGTCATCTGACTGAGATGAAATTGGGTGTATTGCTGGTACAGAGAAGAGTTGTTTTGAGGTGCCAGGCAGGACTGTGGGCTCCAGTGCTGTAGAGGAGTTGACACCTGTGGATTTCACCTGCTCTTTCATCCGCTCTGTCTCTTCTCTCAAATATTTACTCCCCCACATAGCCTAGACTACCACCTGCTTGTCAGGCTACAGGTCTTATGTTGAGCCATAAAGTACATTTTTGTTAATAACAGCCCTGTGGTCATGAACAGAGAAAAGCTCCAATACTTGTTTTGTTTTGTTTGGTTGGTTTGGGTTTTTTGTTTGTTTTTTTTCTGTTGTTGTTGCTTTTCCTGATACTTTTATGTAAAGAATATCAAAGGCAGCAGAGCATTCAAGACTTTGTGCCTTTGTTGCAATGTGTGCGTCTAGATCCTCTTGGGGATCTAGATCCTCTTGTACCTTTGGGTGTTGGGACCTTCTTTCTCTGAGGATGTTTTCATAGGCCTGTTTAGAAGCTGGAATTGTGGGGAAGCGTAAAGCATTATTTTTATTTATTTTGATTGCTTCTTTCCTCACTATTTAGTTGCTGCCGTGTTCACCATTTTCTTCCGTTTATCTAAATAATGGTTGCCTGGCCTTTCACAAACTTGTGGTGGCGAAAGATGGTGACCACCTGAAACAATAATATCTGTGCCAGAATAGCCTGAGAACTTAAAATAACCAAAGGGGACCGTTTCCAAGGCAGCTAAGTGACCTTTGGATCCCAGGAGTAGACTATTCATAGAGGCAAAGCCTTTGTCCTGCTTTGACCAGTGGTCAGTGAACTCTGCAGGCCCCTCGGCTCACCATCTTGGCCCTAGACTAGCAGCTGGTGATTGATTCATTTAACTGTCCAGATTCACATTCTTCTGTCAAGGACTTGTCAAGGAAGAAAAAGGTTCTATGGAGGGCTATTCATTTTACTAAAAGGAAGGGGATGCATTATATGATTGAGTGGATTACTTTTGGGTCAGAAGAGTTCCTGCTTTTCTCTGTTTTAATTCGGCCTTCAATCAAAGAGAGATTTAGTTTATCAGTGCAGTGTGGTGCTCACGTAGAAGGACAGATAATTTCAATTCCATCAGTGCAATAGGGTTATTCTGTTTTGTTTCTTTTTTGTTGTTTCCCTCCATCCTTTCTGTGATTGGTCCACCCCGCTATGTTTCTGCCAAAAAATCCATAGATTTTTGTGATTGGTTCATATGACAGAGTTAAGAATATCAATTACTATTAATCTCACTCTTACATTTAATGTGTATATTACAGGAGTATTAATGTTTGTACTACCTCTCACATATGGTTTTGAGCAATCCAGGAAAGAAAGCATCAAGTAAGTAAAAGATTAGAGTGTTACCTCTGTTTTGGATGAAGAGAGAAGTGAGAAGAAAATTGATTTGACAGGATCAAACTAATAAATTACTTTCCCCCAGACAACACAGGCGATGGTAAAGCTGAGGGTAGAACTTCATGTTTTCTACCAAGTGCCTGTTTTCACCTGAAAAAATAGCTTGCTGTACAAACTCAGCATTTTCTCAATGCTCAGGAGAGCTGCTTCCTTCTGCTGGTTTAGAATGCCCTTTTTTGTAAAACTAGGAAAGTGTTTCCATTCATTACGAAACTTTATTCATGTTTCCAGTTTGACAATTAATATGTCCAAAAAACCAACTTTGAGTTACGCTGGGGAAGTGTGTTTTAGCTTCAGTGTGTTGCCAGGCTCCTCTTTCCATTTTCCCTCCAGCTGGGTTGTGTTTCCTTAGCATTAGGATTTCCTTGCTGGTCTCCTCACAAAGTACTGAGCAAAGCACGTCGTTGCTTAGCTCCTTCCACTGGAAATAACAGGCATTAGAGAGCAGATCCTGCCAGTTAACCTTCTGCCTCCGTTTGAATGAACACCATGAGCTGCAGCAGATGAAATACGACCTTCAAGTTTCTTTTCCCCACTCTCATAAGCTATGTACTGTTTTGATTTGGCTTATTGAACGTATTATGAGGGATTTCTGATTGGCTCCAGGCCAAGGTATTTTATTTCTGCTGATGGAAGTACAAGTGCATAATTTAGAAGAAAATACACTGAAGCTGCTGATGTGTTGTATCCTTTTCTCTCCTTTTTTTTTTTGGAAAAGGGAGAATTTTGTATTTGTCAAGATAAATTAATGGCTTAACTACCTTAAGAGCACAAGGGAAAATGCAAGTTTGAGATAATCTAACCTTGCTAACATTTCTGTGTTATACACCTCTAAATGTGTGTGAGAAATCTGGGATAAGTAAAACTCTTGTTGAATAGGCAGCCTTCTTTCACAGAGGCCTGTGATATTCCTCTCCTGCCAGCAGCTGCATTAGCCAGGGTTCAGTCCCTTTGCTTGGGACTTGCTTGTTTCAGGCTGGAATAGGATGTGTGAGATGGGGAGAGCAGCTTCTCTGGGCCCCTGATAACACTTCTCTCAGTGCTTCCCTGGTGGCTTTGATTCATGGCCTTGAGTTGGAGACAAACAAGGAGCTTTTAAAAATGACCAAAAGGGAAAATGGGTTGTCATTGTGTATTGGAAAATATAAGTAATCTAATAACTAGATGTATTACCTACTTAGAAGAACATGGCTGGTTGGTTGTGCTATGACTGGGCAAACTGGAAATCCAGGAGTCCAACAATTGCCTCCCACCCAAGCAGTCAATAGCCATAGCAAGATGACTTCCTCTAAAGACATTGAAGGCAAAATAACTTTATCTGAAAACTGCACTTCTGATTTGTTGCATTTGAAAATTGCAAGAATTGTAAACACTTCCCCCTCTTATACCTACAGAATTTTTCAGGTAAACATCTAATTAGAGGATTTAAGTAGCTTCGACAATGACAGTGTCTTTTGTTGCCTGTTTTTTTTGTGTGATATTTGTTTCTGATTTTCTCCCTGCTGCTCCCAAAGTTTAAGACATTGAGATTTTAACTGTTAGTTACTACCCTCTGCTGAAAGACTGTTCTTGGCCGAGATCTCTGGGCTGTGTAATGCAGTAGTGGGGCATTTGGTGACAGGGAAATGAGCTGCAGGCATTTGGCCCTTGAGAGTGGAGGCATTTCTTCTTTCCCCGTGGGAATGAGGAAATGTTGACATTTGGAGAGGGGGATGAAGGGCTTGAATTCCCAGCACCCCTGCTCAGCGTTTTGCATTGAAATGGTCTTTCATCCTGGGATGCTGATTCTGAAACACTGTAAGCGAAAAAATGGAGAGTGTTCCTATCTCTCAGGAATAGCATTTCTGACAGTCTGGAGATTTAACAGCACCACCATATCAACTTACACTCATTCATATGGGGATGGTGTCAGTTTGCCACTGTATGAAATGAAACCCCTTCCTCTGCCTTCCCCCAGATGTGAGGAAAGGCTCAGGGTGGGTGGTGCAGCACAGGAATGTGTGGGGCCCCGCTCCTGGCCTGGGATGTGCTCTCTGGTGCTTCCCCTGATTGATGAGCTAGGCAGGGTGAGGTGAAGAGTGGGTTTTGCATTCTGCTTAGGGTCTAGTTTTGTTTTAGCCAGGAATAGTGTTATTATTTTTTAGAGATATAAGACCGATAAATAGAGGTCTTACCCTTCTGCTGGCATCTTCAGTAAAATTCATTGTTCAGAATGGGGCAGATTCATGCTTTCAGTGCTGCACACTTTTGTTGCAAAGTGCTGAAATTATCTTTTCTGTGTTGCACTGAGTGATTATTAAATCTTTTCTCGTTCTTTGGGGAACTTCAGGATCATAGCAGTCAATATTTAAATCTTTCATGTTCTATTTTGATTTGTGTGGGTTTATTTTGGTTTTGTGGGGGTTTTTTTGGTTTTTTTTTTTTTGGTTTTTCTCTTTGGATGCCTGATTAGGTTAGCTGTGAAGGGACATGTCTTTTGTTGCAAAATCCTGCTTGTGTTCTGATCTTTGTCTTCATGTTGTAAAGTGCAAAACTGTGCTGGATGTTCCCCACGCAACAGTTGGGCTATTAAGCAGAACTAATTCTTCACAGAATGGCAGCAACTCCAAAGAAAGGCATCCGTGGGATTAAGTATAGATACTAGAAGGCAATCACTGGGCAAACTGCTGAAGGAAATCAGTCCTTGCAAGGGAGAAAGTGGTGTGTTCTTTCTCCTGAATGCATGCAGCCACACAAGTAGAACAGCTTTGAAGCTGCTTAATGTGGCTTACTGTGTGCCTTTTCTCTCCTATTTCCTATGCTTCTTGTCTGCTGGAGAGCAGAGGGGAATTCCTTGATAAGTGCATTAGCATTTATTGTACCTTCTGTGGCCACACACTGTTGCCTGGATGATAGATAGACTGAGAAGGGAAAACCCCAGCTGGGATGCCTTCAGAAGTGAAAAGATCAAATCTCTCGTGCTTGTTTACATGGTTTGGTAAGGAATGTCAGTTACACCATCAATAAACTGTTGAATATATAGAGCCACATATTTCAAAGCCTCAAGCTTTTAATTCTTTCAAAACAGTGCTAGTGATAACTCCTGAGGTGAGATGTTTGTCTGCCTTTATTGGGAGGGGTGATAGTGGTATATTTTTTTCACCCTATTAAATGATTTAAGTGTAGTAAGGCAGTATGTGTACTCATGTGAGCAGCTTGCATGCAGCTGCAAGAGTGACAGTTTTGCAGTATTGGTAGCTGCTTCTCTACCAAAGTAAAATAGAAACACCTGGTACTTTCTTCCCTCACAGACTGAGAATTCTGATGCATGCCCTTGCATTGCAATATTGGATTCTCATCTCAGTGTGGCTCTAAGAGCACCTGATGGGCAGGAGAACAAACTGTAAAATAAGGCATTCACAGGTTGGTAGTGTCAGTGAGGATCCTCCTGTTATCTTCTCTGGCACATTGCTGCTGCCCAGGTTCCCATTAATTGTCCCAATTATGTTAATATGCCATGGATAACAAGCTCTTTGGTTGTTCCAGTGGTTTGAAGAAGTGAGGAGGGAACAGTACATTCCAGTAGTCACCTTGTCAAATTGTGCCTTTCCCTTTCTTCATGTGTGTTTCTGCATTGGAGAGAACTTTTTGATGAGTGATCCACTTCTGAGAAGCCAGTTTTCTTCAACTGTTTTGAGATTTTTTTTTTTTCCATAACAAACAGAGCGGACATGCTAATTATGAACTCTTTCTGTTGCTAAGGTTAACACTTTCCAAAATTTAGTGCTACCTGTTCAGCAAAAGAAAAGAGCATCTTTATTAGAGTACAAAACATCCTGAGAAGAAATGATTGCTTTTATCCTTGAAAAAAATAATCAGTATCAGAGAGATTTCTGATGCATTGTGATGATGTTGACGTATTTTTTCTTAACTTTTCAAGGTTTTCTTCTTTTCCTGTGAACTGTCTTCAACATGCATCCACTTGAGTCCTATTCTCTTGATTTTCTGCACTGGAATAGATTGGAAACTTGATCTCAAAACTTCCATTCTGTATATGGATATTGTGGTTTTAAGCTGAAACTGGGATAGTAGAGATGACAATATATTTTCCTGCTTTCTGAGGATACTGTAAGAATGAAGGAATAAGGATATAGTGTAGTGTAGCAAAGAAAGGATAAATGAGTACATTTCCCTAAAAACTTGGTCCAGAATAACCTAGTTGACTTCCAGGATTTCAGGAACAGAAAATACTATATATGAAACTTCAGACTGGTCTTGGCTTTGAAAAGCTGGTGGTGAAAACTGCCTGTGTGTGGCCATAAGCACTTTTATAGAATCTAGTCCCAGCCCAAACGATGGAGAGCTGAGTGATCTTCAGTGGACAAATTCAGAGTTGGTTATTCCTGTACAGGGATTTTTAAAATGATCATTTGTCAGCCACTAATTTAGGAGCTTTAAAGAAAGGAGCAGGGGAACCTGAAAGTGTTAGAGGAAACAAATGAGATTGCAGCTGACATCTCCAAGGGAACTTTTGTTCGAGGGTGCTCAGGCTGTTGACCTCTTTGCTTCTCCATTTCATTGCCTTTAGATTATAGCATTCTTCAGTACCAGAAAAATAGTGGGTAGTTTGTGAATGGGCAGTTTTAAAATTTTTGGTTTTTTTAAGCGGAGACACTGGACAATGCTGTACAAAGATTTTAATGCACAAAGAAACAGCTTTGCTTTATATTTTATAAATATTGATTTTGTATATGAGGCTAATGATTTCTTTTCTCCCTTCTCATCAGAGACTGGAGAGTAATTCCTGGTGAGCTGCATCTTATTTTGGAATTAATCTACGCTAAACATTCTACTTCTTAGATATCTGCGCAAACTGGCAAGAATACGAGAGAGGAAAGGAAAAATGAGAACATACCTTTGTTTCTTTTCCATTGCATTCTCTATTGCATTTCTCTCTCATTTTTTAGTTTAGTGTGGAAGTAAGAATGTGGTGGGCTTGGAGTAATTGTTTTTGCAATAAGGGGACCATAAGTTTTAGCAGAGCAGCTTCCCAAACTGTCTGGCACTATGTTGGAGGCAAACTGCAGTAAGCTGTGCAAAGGAGCTCAGCCTTCAGCTGAGCAGTCAGAGCCTTGGAGAAGATTTGTCCAGAGCAGAAGTAATGAACTGAGAATAGCAGAAAGGGCAGATGGCCCAAATCCTCACTCATCAGCTCATCTGGGGTCTTCTTGGTGTTTATCAGTGAAAGCTTTCTGTAATTACCCCTCTGTGCACAACGTTTTCGGGTCCCTCCAAAAGTGAGAATGTGATTTTGGAAGGGTTTAGCCTGCAAGGCTAATACCTCAGAAAAATTTTCTCCTTAGATACAGCAGTACTGTTCTGTGAACTGAAAAGTAAGGAGCACATGGTGTGAAGGATCAGTTTTGTCTAAAGGGAATGTCAATTTTCTGAATGTCAATTTTCATGGCCGGATCTGGCTCATATTATATACTTGTGTCTTTCATGGTGCAAAAATGGGGTTTCTAATTTTGTTAGCACTTTGCAATATTGGGGCCTTTAAATTTATTATTATTGTTATTATTATTATTACTATTATTACTACTATTACTATTATTACTACTATTATTAGTATTATTATTATTAGTAGTAGTAGTAGTAGTATTTCTGTTTAAGTTTGTGTTTTCAGGAACCCAAGTTGTTGTGCTAAGCTAGCAGATCATAAAAATGTTGTTCTGTAATTTCCCACTCTGCAGGGTTTTCCAAAGCATCAGGAGGATTGCTGTAGAATATCATTGTGTTCTGTGAAAACTATAATTCTGATCCACCTTCTCTAAAATGTTAAAATGCCTGCTAGGAGATTCTAAATGGCAAATGGTTAAACCAATTGTGGGATAGAGAGATTATTGGGTTTCCCATATCAATTATTGATAGTGTCTAGTCAATGTGGCAGTTTCAGTCTAATTTAACTTCTCTGTTATTGAATTGTAAGGTAATGATTTGAGTCTGGACTCCTTTTTCAATGGAATTCTGAACCATCATCCTTAAAACTGCTGCTGCAGTCTTCATACTAAAGGGAAGGATTTTCTTCCTCAAATTTGATATCAGTAATTCAAGGCTGTTTTTGATTTAGTCTCTCTTGCTTTTTTTGTTCCTTCAAATATTTCTCTTCTGTTACATAATATCTGAATTGGGTGTAATTTCCTCCCACACTTTTTATGTGCAACTTCTAGATTTCTTAAGAAAGTTATTTTCTTGTTCATACTGAGAAATTATGTGTCATAGTCATGGCAAGCCAATATGTTTCTGTTGTGTCATCTTAGCTCTGTCTATCCTGCCTTCTTTCTAAGAGTGAGTTTGTAGCAAGCAGCTTGAAAGAACAAAGAAAAGGCAGGAATCTAAGCTAAAGTAGGAAGCTGGGGAACAAAAGAGAAAGGTAAAATGAATGCCCTTTAGCAGGATGACCACATTTCCAGGCAGTTCGGGTGCATACTGGTTTTAAAGTCATGTCTAACAGTTTAGTGTTAGTACCTCATTAAAGTCTGGGGATTAATAGCAGCAATCTCCTTGTTGCACATTAAAAGGATTTAGTTTAATTTGGGATTAGAGGGTGCAAGGTGCCATTCTAGCAAAGCTTTTCCCAAGCTATCAGTGAGGTGAAGTGAGATAGCTTAAAGACTGGTATTTCCAACTTACTGCAGTTATGCTATACACACACACATATGGATTTTAAAACTGTGGTGAACTGTTTCATTAATCCTTTAAAATGTACGCTACCTTTGGAAGTGAAATTGTCTGGAAAAGCTTGTTTGAGGTGCAAAGAAAGGCAGTTGGAAAGGCAGTGAGGGTGTGGTTTGGCTTGGGTTAGTTCAAGGACATTAAAATCTGTGGGTCCTGGTGTTGGAGATTCAATCTGTTATCAAGACTTCCTTGTGCATTAGATAAGGATTATGTGCAGTATTCTGCTCTCCCCTTCTGCAGCTACACGGGGTTGGAACAGGATGGGTCATTTTTCTCCTTCCCCTTTTCCCTCCTACAGGTGTTTCTCAGCATGCAAGTGAAAAGAACAACCCAACCATCCTGAGAGCCTTAAGTTATGTCTGAGAAAAGACCTATGAACACTACAGTCCCCTCCCTGGTTTTAGATTTTTGGCAGAAGGAGAGAGTGTAGTTGTTTTATTGCTGTCACTTGCTTTTTTGTTAGGCTAGCACAAGACATAGCATAGCAATGTGTAATTATTAATACAGAGAAAGATAAACACAGTTTGAAAATTCTTGTGTAATAAGTTAAGCACCTGATACAGCATTCTGCAGAACTTTCATTGAGTTCCTAACATGTGGGCAGTGATGTCAGCAACCTGTATGATTTATCTGATTATTTATTTATTTAGTGTGTCTGATTTTTGGGGGGCAAAAGCCAACTAATTTTGTTCCAGTTAAGTTTAAGTATCAGGCTTTCAGCTTGGTTTGGTTATTAATTAAAACTAAGTATATTAAACTAAAGTTTTAGCCAATACTTGCACAAAAGCATGCAATTTCAAAATGCCTCTTTAAAATGCAAGCTTATAGAAAAAGTGTATTTTAGTTAAGCTTATTTTTCCAACCATTCTGGCTGAAGTTAAAAAGAAGTTAAAACAGCTGACTTTAGTGAAAAAGCCACACTTTGCAATTTATCACAGAGTTAAATCTCTGGTAATTTATAAGAATGCCATTACCAGTATGTTGTTTGAATTACAGTTTTTATAACAGTCAGAATGAGCCCACACTTTTCCTTTGTGCCTGAAAGGGCCGAATGTGTTGTGGATGATATCACTTCCTCTTACAGATTTAACTCAGTTCCATCTCAGCTCAGTTGTTTGCCTTAAATAATGGCCATTAGAGGAGGGAGATGTGCAGCCAGTGAGTGAGATAAAGCCTTTGCAAATGCAGTTTCCTCCCTTATTTGTGTGCTCTGTGCCAATAGATTTCCATTCAGCAGCCTCACCTGAACTTCCCGTGCTGGAGCTAAGACCTCTTCTTGCTTTTTCTGGTCTTACAAATATACAAGCAAGTATTAGGGAGAACAGGGAGCAATGACTCTTATTAATCAGTAAGACTATCACTTCTCTCTTGAGATTCCTTTCACAGAGCTAATCAGATCCTGGCTCTTTTAATTTTTCCTTGCAGGTCAGGTTCTTTTTCTCCTGAAATTTCTCATTTTTATGCCTCACATTTTAAAAATAGTAATTCTAGGCCAAGCAACACTTGATTAAAGTTTTAAGGGTGAGTGTAAGAAATCACTCTGCTTGTGGTAGCACATACAAGATGCCCTTTCACAGTAATCCCTTTTCACTTACAGTTACGAAAATCTTTTTCCTATTGCTGTATTTGTGTGACATTCACCTCTGAACTCCATGTAATAAGCAGAACTTGGACTCCGAAAAACTTATTTTACTACTATCTCTTGGGAAGCTCTGGGAAGATTCACCCATTGTATGACATGATGACAGCCCCAGCTCTGTGTACTCCACAGTCTTGTTGAGAAACGAGAAGAGCTCTGTGTCAGCAGCCTTGCCAAGTGTCTGGATCTGCCAGTATATACTCATATGAAGTTTATTCCAAACCCAGATCCAGACCAAAGTGTGTCATTTGAACAGCAAATCATTGGAAATGTGTGTCTGTCTAGCCAAAAGGCATGGCGGAGCTCCTTTCATAATCTCTTTTAAGCCTTATTCCTACAAGAACTGAGAAACTGCAAAAACTCCAAGGAAATATGAATATGCTTTGGTGTTAAAATATAATGCACATGTATATTTGTTGGATTTTTCAATGCTGTTTCAGAGGGAGAGTGCATCACAAAAAGTAGATCAAGAAGACAAGAGTTGTTATGTGCTTCCCTGAAATTTATTTCTTTGGAGAACACCATAGCTTCTCTTCAACATGTTAGTTTATTTTTCTCAAATGAAATCTCTTCACCAGAGAGTTAAAAAAAATGCAAAGATTTTTGGTTTCACTTGAAGGGTTAGGGCTATTGTGAAATTTTCAATAGCTTTAGCAGATGCTGTGTACAAATGGCACTATGAACTTTTGTTCTTTCCACCTGAGCAGTTCATCTCTGTGAGTGGCCATTATTTCTTGAGAAACATTTAAGCATCACCATCATGTGCTGCAGAGTTTCTCAATATTTGGTGCCTTCTGGTTAGTTGAAAACTCTGCTCCTGTTTCAGTTCTGGGTTTATCTTTCATTCTTACAGGTTTTTTATTTCACATTTGTAGTTCTAGTCTGTGTAGGCTGGAGTCAGCTGTGATGAAACAGTAATCAACATGTGGGTTGTTGGAATTTCTTTTGCATCTTAAGAAAGCTCATTCAGAAAATGAGTTCATAATGACATGAAGTGTCTCAGTAGAAAGTACAGTGTGGAAGGGAGCAGGTCACTGGATTTGTGTTGCAGCAAGCTTCAGGACTTAATTTCAGGAGGGAATGAAGTCGGTGTGTGTTGTGCTTCTTCTTTGCTTGTTTGTTTGGTCCTTTTCATAAATAAAGTTGGTGAAAGACTTCTGCTGCATACAAACAAAGGGTGTGAGGCATGAGCTTCTTAAGTTTGACTTTTTCGTACCTTTATAGTTAAGTCTGTAAACCTGCTTAGGTACACAGAAAGTTTTAACATGATGCAGGATAGTATTCAATCCATGTACATCAGCAGCAGTTCTCTGATACTTCATCAGCATGTCACAGAGAGCAGTCATTTGGGCTTTGAACCTGTGGATATTTGCCTCAATGGCAAATGGAGGGACTCCTACCAGAACTGATGTCCGATTTCTCTCTGCATAGATAACATTGATGGTATAAATCACTCAGTTCTGCCCAGTAGAGATCTTCATTCTTAGAAGTAACCATACAAACACACACACCTATTGCATAAATTTCAGGAATCTGTGCAAGTAAATACAGTTTCTAGTTATTGTCTTCTGCTTCTGTAAGCAGCACTTGGTATCTTGCAAGTTAAAAAGGGTGGGAGCATCAGCTTCTCAGAGTAACATTAATTATTTTCTTTTGGCTATAAATCTGGGAACAAAATGACTAAATACACTGGAGAAGAGGGGGGAAAACTCAAACAAAAAGGCACTTACATTTATTGCATCGCAGGGTTGTTTTTGGGAGCAGAGTATGTCTCTTGAGACTTTGTTTCTTATCCATTTTATAGAGCTCTGGCCTCTTAACAGCACTGCTTTAATGACTTGTTCTTGGGGTTCTGAGTTGGAATCAGTGCTTGCCAGGAAAAGAAGCCTGTTACAGAGAGGTCAGATTTCATGAGACAGGAGTAGACTTATAAAAACAGTTTTTACTGGAACAAATAAAGCCAGAATTAAGAAGAAACCAAAGATATAGGTAAGGAAGATACAGAGGGAGCAAGTATTGAGGTAAACTGATAAACAATGTATAAATTTAAATAAGAGGTATGTGGGAATTTTTGTTTCTAAAACCTACATTTAGTAGTATTAATAAGATTTTTTTTTAAAGGTTTTGTGCAGTTCTTCATAGTTGTGACTTTTTGTGACTTTTTCAGGAGAAAATTATTCCTGTTCAGGTGGAAAAATGTTCTTTGCATATTAGCTTCAATTAACAACTTGCACTGGACTTCCTATACAGTGTAGCTGAAGCAATTCTTGCCTGATATTGTGATGGCAATTTGTGGTCTGTGAAACACTAATTGCCTCAGTTTGCTCTGTAGTTCTTGAGAGTCTCACTTCTCTCTTCAATCTACAGCTGTAATGCTGTAGCTACCAAGTGCATGGAAGTAAATATTTTTTTACATATACAAAATGAAAGCCTAAATTGTGTTTCATTTGTATAGTTCCAATGGATATAGAACTTTTAAAGGTGTGAAAGAGCTTCTGTATGCCTGTATGATTACCTTTTTGCTTTGTTGCAGTGATCCTTTCTCATGCTGCTGGCTGTAGTGCAGCTGTGCTACAAGATGGCCCTGAAATTCACATTGCATTGGTTTGGATTGTTCATATCATTTATGCCTTTATTGCATTCCTAGAGATTCTATTTTGAAATGCGAGCAGATTTGTCTAGTTTGCTGCATCATACTTTCAGTAAATAAGTGAAGAATGCAAAGCATTGTATTTCTTGTTAAGAAGGAAAATCTGTTAAGAATGGCACTATGGAAGTATTATTCTGACTCCAGGTGAACACACATTTGTATAGGGAGAAATTAGAATGAAGAAGGGAAGGAAGTAAGACAAGCTTGGATTGCTTTTATTCCTGTTTATTATTCTTTTCCCCCACCTCTCTATTTTGTGGTGGAAGACTACAGGATAGCTGTATGGCATCAAATCCAGCACAAAGCAAATCCAGAAAGTTTTAGAGATATGGGAACAACCTGCTCGATGTACAGGTTATTTGCCTTGTACTGAGAATGTTTTGTGAAGCTGAGCTTTTGTAAATGGATAAAAAATTATCTGTTTTACTTCTGATGATTCCTTTGCAATCAAAAGAAAATGTTTAAGGCAAGAACTGCTTTTATGTCTCCCCCAACAGGCTTTAAATATGAGAGTTCTGTTGTAACACCTTTATGCATATTGTGGGGATTTTTATATGTTCTTGAACCTGGTACTGCTAAAAAGTGAAAGAAAAAGCAAGAAGTGGAACCTAGTTCTGTTGGTGAGAAAGGACAGCTCTGTCTGTAGTGGAGATGAGAAGGGAGCAGCCTCAAAGAGTGTCTGGGGCTGTGTAGACCTGCTGCCAAAAGCACGGGTTTGGCCGCAGCAGGGAGTACCAGGGGCATCTCTGCTCCCTGTGTCTGGGGTGCCTGAGCCACTTTTGAGGTGCCAGACCTCGTTTGCAGTGGCCATGGTGTTCACATCCTGTGGCTCCAGCTGCTTTCAGGTGGTTCTGCTGTGCACGGTGGTTCTGTGGTCTTGTGATCCACAGTTTTTGGGAGGTCTGTTCACGCAGGTGTGATACCTTGACTGCTGGTGCTACTAGGGACGCTCATCCCTGCAGTGCTGCTGCAGCTACAGGAATGCAGTGCAAAAAAAAGGGCATTTATTCATACCTGAGAAGTGAAATAGGCATGTGAGTAAAAGGAATCTTTCAGCTGTGTAGTTAGGTCTGTGCTAGGAGTTAATTTGTGCATGGGGGGAAGCAACCAGGTGAGTTCATCTTTCCTTCACACCCCAGTATTAACCTCTCAGTGCTGTGCTGTACCATTAAAATGGCAGGGAGGGGAACACTCAGATTCCTGGTGTGCATCAGTGCTGTCTGTATCCTCCATGGCATTTTTGAGGATGTCTAGGAGTAAATAGGATGAGAAACAATTTCCATTTTAGAAAAACAAGTAAAACAGCGAAATTATTTAAACACAAAACTTGAATATTAAGAGATGGGTAACTTTTTACTGCAACCATGTTTCTATATAATTTATACAGGAATAGAATTTTAATTGGAATCTGATTTAAAAAAAAAAAAAAAAAGAAGTACCATTAAGTTGACAGAGACTATTCCCTCCACAGTTACAGGGGGTGGAAACATGTGAAAATTTTTGTGTTGAGTTATCCAAAAGGAGTTGCTTCTGAAGAATTGTTCTGTTAGTTGTAAGTAGCAGTAAATAAGCAATTAATTAGCAGGTTTTGTATTACTTTCCCTCATTTTTGAGCAAGGAAATTCAACAACTGATCAATTTTTTAGCTATTAGCTGCAGAGTTTGTATTGATCTGCTGCTTCAGTGGGCTCAATATTGTGAACTCCTTAAGTTGTAGATGCTCAAAATGACATTGATGCTCTGTGCATCAGATGTCAGCTTGGTGACTGCTCAGACTGTTGGGATAAAAGTATTCTCACCTACTTAAACTTATTTTGAGATTTTTATTTTCATTTTTATTTCTTCTTTCTTTCTTTTTTTTTTTTTTTGCAAGACATGTAGAACTCTGCAAATGCTTTGTATTAAAGTGAGTCAGGAACCAAAAGTTGCTTTGGCAATTTCCTATTGCAGTGAATTTTTTTAAGGCTGTCCCAAACTAGTTGAATTGACTTGAACTTTGTTAGTCTAATAATTTATATGATTTCCAGCTGCATGCCAGTCAATTTGTGTGCTTAATTCTACTTGAGCATGCCGTATTTATTTTCATTGAAACATTTTTTTACTGAATTAGGTTAAAGCAAAGTTATTTTAAGTAAACCTTCCACCAGTGAAAACATGCTATTGAGCTAAGTTGACATGCACTTAGATTTATCTTTGCATACAGAAATAAAAGGACTATATGAAGTGTTGCTGGGTATTTTTACAAGTTGATCTATGAACTTGAGTTTGATTTAACCAGGAATTTTTTTCTAACTTTAGTCCCGTAAAATTGATATTCTCTTGTTTTTTAGCTATTTCTGCATTTGAAGTCCAGCCACTTTCAACTGAAGTTCAAGAAGGTGGAGTAGCTCGATTTGCCTGTAAAGTAACAGCAAACCCTCCTGCCACTGTGACATGGGAAGTGAATAGAACAACTTTACCCTTAGTCATGGACAGGTATGTAGGGTTACACATAATAGGAGGTATTTTATTCTTTGCTATTATTTTGATCCTGCTGCGAGAAGAAAATCTTAATACTTGCAATGCCATTACATTAAAAACATTCCATGTCAGCAATTGAAATATCTGGTCATAAGTATGTTGCTATTGAATTTTAAATAGACCAGAGTCACCCACTGTTGTCTGCACAGTAATCACTGGTCTTTGAATTCTTATTGGTGAATATTGTATACAAGTCATCCTCAGGAACAGGCATTGCAGTGAGAAATGGAATGGGGGAATTTTGGCTCTGGGAGTGGTTTGAACTAGCGGGATTGCTTTCACTGAAAAATTGATGCTGAACTTTTTCTTTAGAGGGACAATAAAGAATTATATATACAGAAAATTGAGTTAAAACACTTGATACCAGGGAAATTCTATGCAAGGGGTCTTCTAATGAAGAAGATTAACTGATTAGGTTGAGCAGTACAGTCTCTGCTAGATTATTTTCCGTGTCCAGTTTGTGTTCATTGAACTGACTCCTGTGCTTTTTGACCTGTAACTCCATTTGAAAGTGTGTAAGATACCCCATGTGCAAAGGAAGGAGAAAAGAGAAACTAAAAATTGGAACCATAGGTGGGTTTCTGAAACTGTACACCAGTTATGCCCATATGATCAGAAACTGCTGTAAAAAATCAGCCAGCCTGAATAGTATGAATATAGTAGCAGACTAAAGAAGGCTGGGATGGTTGATCCTGAGGGTGAGAAAGATCTGCTTGTTGAAAGTAAATTCCTCTGCTCTCATAGTGGTGCTGGAGGGAATTTTGCCTGTAGTTCAGAAAGGCAGGAAGGTGAGTCATGTATTGGGAATGTTTTTGAGTCTCCAGCCTGCTGTTCCCAGGTCACTGTAGCAATGGCTGTTAGTAAATCAAGGAGTTAATTCCACGATGGTGTTCTCTGGCTGAATGTTTATCTGCTTTTCTTATTTTTGGTTTCTGTGGCAGGATAACTGCTCTGCCTACGGGAGTGCTTCAGATCTATGGTGTTGAGCAGAAGGATGCTGGGAATTACCGATGTGTTGCCACAACTGCAGCCAATAGGCGTAAAAGCACTGAGGCAGTGCTCAGTGTTATTCCAGGTATTTACCATGTGAGATTTTTTTCAGTGGCACTGTATTCTTTCTTACAGTATAGCAAAAAAACACTGAAATGCCTTGAAAAGCTGTAGGCGAACCACTTGTCCAAATAATTTTGCTTGTTTTTATCTTGTGTTAAAATATTTTTCAATGTAAATTTCCCCTATTACTGAAATAAGGCATTGGTGTAAATGTAACTTTCAGCATCCCTAAAAAAAATAGTTTTATTTCATATTTAATTGAGTTTTTGTACAACTGTGCTCGCTTTTTATCTTTTTTTTTTTTTTTTTTAAATCTCTGCAAAGCCTCAGACTTGAAGCCTTTTCACAAGCCGTCTATAATAGCTGGTCCTCAAAACATTACAGCATCTCTTCATCAAACTGTCATACTGGAGTGTGTAGCCACAGGGAATCCAAAGCCAATCATCTCATGGAGCCGGTTAGGTAGGTCTTAAAATTACAGCATGCGACCTTCAGCCTGTGGAGAGGAAATAGAACTGGAAAGAAAGGATTTGAGCAATTAGGTTTCTGTTCTGAGGCTTTGTGTAGTAGGTAATGATTAGTAGGTTAAGGTACGATGAGTGAGACACTTTTAGTTCCGTGCTCCAGTACTGCTGTCAAGAAGCCCCGAGGTTTTCTGAAGCTTTTGACTCCCTGCATCTGCTGTCAATCCAGCACTGCCCCGGGCACAGGGAGGCAGGGCTGTGACCTCCAGCGATCCCTGGCTGGAGGACAGTCGGTGATGGGGGCAGGTTGGGATGGCTGCACCCATGAAACAGCCCTGTTAGAGTTCCTTTAGAAGCCCTGTGAGAATGTGATTTGCACCTTGTGCTAATGGGCCATTTGGGCTATGAACAGGTGTAGACAAACCCTGGATGTCAGCCTGGAAGGGGAGAAGAGGGACTGCAGTAAGAGTAGTAACATTGAGCAGTGCGTCACATTTCTTTCATGAAGAATACTTTCTGTTTTCATTCCAACCTATACCTGAATGTGGAAGTCAGGACTGTACATGTAGAAGCAAACTATGAAAAATTTTCCTCTATTTCTAAAAGTGTAAGAAATAAACGTATCTTTCCTGTTTGATTCAGTTGCTCTTATAGACAAACAAGTAGGAAAGAAGTTCATGTAATAATCATAGGGTTTTTGCTGGGAAAATAGAAAATACATGGTAATCAAATACACTAGTTTTATCTGCAGCATAATTCTGGAGATGGTTCTTTGCTGTTTGTAAAGATGATGTGGATGTTGGTAGTGATGAACTGAATCGTAGTGCTAGGCAGATGGCAGAGCTGAGGTGGTGAATTCCAGTACAAACCACTTAAGAAATGGCGAGGCCCAATCATCTGAATGGTCAGGTGAAGAGCAAAGTAAAAGCAAAATGGAAACCTCTGAAAGCTCAACTGTGCTTTACTTTGCATTTTTCAGCTTTTATGTGCTAATCTAAGCCATTACTGCATAGACAACCTAATTTAGGTAAATTATTTAGATGAACAACCTTGTAACCCACTTCTGCTGCTCTCTCAAACAGACCACAAGTCCATTGATGTGTTCAACACCCGAGTGCTTGGGAACGGGAACCTGATGATCTCTGACGTGAAGGTGCAGCACGCAGGTGTCTACGTCTGCCGGGCCACCATTCCTGGCACACGCAACTTCACCGTGGCAATGGCAACTCTCACTGTGCTGGGTGAGCCCCCTTCCATTTCCAGTGTGTTTGAGCACCCTGTGTCTGTCCTTTTGAGCTCTGCTGGGCTGGCATTTTACCTCAAACATGGTGTGCCGAGGGCTGCAGGGAGACTGCAGAGATTGAATGGATCACAGAACGGTGGCTGCCTTCTTCTGTCTGTTGACTTGGATGAGAAGTGTCAGATACTTAAGATTAGAGTTGTGAACTAGCCCTTGGAGATACCCAGGTGAAATGTTTGCTCTGGTAAGGCAGCCTTTCAGCACAGAAAAGCACCCTGTAACCAAGCAGAAATATGTAACCTGTATCTATGAGAGAACAGTATGTCATAGTCTGGAGTTTGTATTCATAAATGCATGAACAAATACACTGTCTGTGCAGATAGTGTATCTTTAAAAAAATGTGCTTTGTTTACAAGAAATGTGCTTTCTGCTTGTGTAAATGTGTGTTCGAGTTGCTTGGGGAGAGAGGTTTTTATTTGGAAAACATTGTTATTGTTATGACTGTCCTTGCATTTGTAGGGGCTTGATTTTTAAACTATGTTTTCCTCTTGTAACTTATCTGCAGCTCCACCTTCATTTGTGGAATGGCCAGAAAGCTTAACAAGGCCTAGAGCTGGTACTGCTCGTTTTGCTTGTCAAGCAGAAGGAAATCCTGCCCCCAAAATTTCATGGTTAAAAAATGGAAGGAGAATACACTCCAATGGTAGAATAAAAATGTACAACAGGTAAGGTTGCAATTGCTGTAGGAGAGCTGTGCTAGTCATGTGCTACCAAAAGATGATATTACAGAAGCTAGCTAGCTATGGACATTCAAGGTAGAACTCGAGCCAACCTGAAATGGAACATTAAACAAAGTGATGGGTGCACATTAATCAATACCTAAAATCAGTAAAGCTTATGTGGTAAATGCCTTACCTAGCACAGAGGGCGGACAGGACTGAATTAAAGAGTTTCACCACAGAGTTACTTTAGATTTACAACATAGCAGAATCTTGCTACTGCTTCTGTTAAGTGAGCAGTTTATATTAAAGAGTTGGTTAAGGAATTAGAAGTGTAAGGCTCTGCTTTTTGCAGGGAGGGAATAGATGTGCAATTTTGTTTTCACTGTGCCTGGCTTTGCCGGCACAAACAGAAACATGGCAGGTTTTGCAGAGCGCTTCAAGGTGCTAAATTTCAGTGCTGAGCATCCATTTGTAATAGAAGAATTTGTGGCATGTAAGTCAACCATACTAAACTTAAGAAGCAGAGGCAAACATAACTGTTGTTTTATTATATGGAGCAAAGTTTATCCAAGATGTGAGATTCTTTTCCACCTTTTTCTTCCTTTTGGATCCAGTAAATTGGTGATCAACCAGATCATTCCTGAAGACGATGCCATTTATCAGTGCATGGCTGAGAACAGCCAGGGCTCCATTCTCTCCAGGGCCAGACTCACTGTGGTCATGTCAGAAGACAGGCCCAGTGCACCCTACAATGTCCACGCTGAAACCATGTCGAGCTCAGCAATCCTGCTGGCCTGGGAGAGGCCACTCTATAATTCAGACAAAGTGATTGCATACTCTGTGCATTACATGAAAGCAGAAGGTAAGTGGTTTGATTTAAATGCCATCTAATGATTTGAACGTGACAATTTCAGTATTTGAATATCCTTGAAAAGACTTCAGATTTGAATGGTTCACATTCAGGGCTGCATCAGAGCATTCCAGCATACTGCTATCAGCAGGCAAGCTTGGGGAAAAATGCTCTTCCCACAACATCTCATTTGTGGGATTGAGTGTTTTTCCAATTTACCTGTGTCTGATGGCTCCAGTGAGCAGATTCTGAAGTTAGGAAAGGACTTTGGAGCTTGGGGCCTCCGTAGTGGTCTCTGGATTCCCCTCTGTGCTCAGCAGGAATTTCTGCCTATTCTCTTCTGTGTGTACATGAAGAACAGAGAATACAGCAGAGTCCTTGAGACTTGCAGAGTTGAACCTTTCACTACAGACTGCTCTTTTTGTCTAGATCCCCAAATTCTTGTGACTTTACTGGCTTTCTTATATTTTGGAGTAGAATAGTTGATACTTTGTCTTCACTACCTTCTCTTAAAAGGAATATTGGCCGAATGGTAAAACCTACTCTTCTTTCATCCTTTGGTCTCCTGTTATGAGAAAAGTCTGTTCAAATGCTGAATGGCCATGAGTGGCTTATCTCAATCTCTGAAATTATATGCAAGTTCCTGTATAAAATGGAATGGATAGTTGGAATAAAAATTAGTAATTAGACATTTTAAAATCCCTTAGTATTATTTGTATATAATAATTACATAATATATAATATATATTGTAATAGATATAATATTAATAATAATATGTTTGTATATAGTAATTGCTTTGAGTTAAGGTAATTTAAGGTGGTAGGAGACAGCCATTTTTCAAAAGCATGAGGTGATGGCTTAATGACTTGAAAAATTGTTAGGTGCATGGCTTCAAGTAAGCTGCACTGCAGGTCTGTTTTCTCAGAGTGATTTCTGTTTCCATTTCTATTCAGTAAGTGGTCTATTGAAGGGCAGGACTGCAGATGCTCAGCTCTGTGTGGAATACCAGCCTGCCATCTGCTAAGCAGAGGACAGGAAGGACAGCCTAATTACTCTAATACTGATGCAGGAATAGCCACATTTGCTTTTGCAAGTGGGATATTTCAGGACACAGGAGAATTTTGTCTGAAGGAAGGAAGGAAGTAAGAGTTTTAAAAGATAATGAGAACAAGAGGTGTGGGAAATTACCCCCCACTCTTTCAGTCACTGAGGTATTGTGCTCACAATCCCCTCTTACAGCTAATGCGAATAAAGTCACACTGGATAAGTTATCAGGATAATTGTAGAGAGCAGAGACCAGATAACTTCAAAGAAAACTGGGAAACTGTCCTTAGGGAAGTTTGTATTTGTGCAGGAAATAAACTTGTACAGTAGTGAAAGGAGCTATCTTCTGGAATATGTTTTTTTGCAACGTCATTTTGCAAAATCATTTTGCCCTATTTTCTTGCTTATCCAAAGATTATATTTTGTGAAATGAGATTATAGCTTGTCTTGATTTAAAAAACAAAACAAACTTCAAACAAAAGCAAGCAGCCAAACAGAAACCTCTGATGTATTTGAATGTACCTTCTCAAATACCCATTTTTTCATCTTTCCTGTCTTGTGATATTTATTTTATTTATTTAATGTAATGTTGTTGTGCATCCTTTCACATTAGTGAAAAAATCCACACGAGGAGAGTAAAAGAGTGCAAAGAGATAGGAGTAATTAGTGGTAGGATTCAAAATGTAGGTGGTCTGCATGCATTTTTAATTTTGTAACATGATTGCATAGTATTAGAAATTTGCATCATGACGTAAACCTCGCTTTTGTCTTATTTTATAGAAAAATATTGAGCTTCAAGGGCTAGTGGATTACACTTCTGTAAAAGTAATAGTTTTCTAAGTGATAGTGATAGCCTGTAAACCCTTCTGAGGATCTTGCTCCCATATCAGAGGCATTGTTGAAAGTCTAGAAAATGCCTTTGTGAAAAACTGTCACATGGACCATCTCTCTAATGTAAATTTAGAAACAACTACATTTAAATAAATTCAAATTAAATATTAAGGAAAATCTTTTGATGAAATTCATACCATGCCAGGTCATAGAGGTTCTGATATACACTGTTGACATTGTCAACATCTTATTTGCTCTCTAAGAATTCTAGATAATTATGAATGTATTGCTTCCATTATTCTTTTCAGCTTGTCTTTCCCCATTCCACCCTCACACCCTGTTTCTGTCCCTAATGAAGGTTAAAATTTATCTCAGATAGATCTGACTTGACTAGCTTTTATCTCTGCTCGAAACTTCTTATGAACATAAATGTATAAAAAAAAAGTTATGGACATACTGCTCTGTTTTTTTGGTTAGAACCTCCTTTGCAAGTGTGAGTAAAGAACATAGTATTGCCAAAGGAAAACAGTGCTTGCCAGGTCTCCTAAGTTTTACTGATATTTGTGGTTCCATAAAATTTAAACAGAAAGCAAAACTGGATAATGCATGAATTGTATGCAGTTTCAAAGAGGTTTTTTTTTTTTAGACATCCCAATGTGGTAGGTGCTTTGAATACAAAAGATATCATCACTAAGTGTTACATTTCACAACTCACATATTCTGATGTTTTGGTGTAAAAACAAGTTCAGGTTCTCTTCCCTATATAAAAAAAAAGTTAGTGTTTTAATCAAGCTAGTTCTAAAAACTAACAGGTGTGGGTTTTGTGTGTTTGTGTTTCGTTTCTTTTAGCAGAATATTTTACATTCAAATTGGGGTCATAGTAGCAAGAAGAATAAGGGTCTGATGAGCGTGCATGTTGGAGTGTGTTAATTCGTTGTTAGTGATTTAGAAAAGGCACAAAGGGAACACTGATTGTGGTGGAAGGCAAGCCTTGTTCTCTATTATGGCTGTTTCATTAGGGCCTCTGCATGAGGCCTGGCAATCCATTCAATGAGAGAACAAGTTCTTTTAATTTGAGCTCAAGGATCTTGTTTAGCAGGTCAGAAATCGTGCCTTGCAATTCCTAATTAACAAGCCATTAACTAGTCTGTTGTGAGATGCTCGTAATCTTGTCTAATTAAAATGCTATCAAGTTAATTCATAAATGTGGGAAAACTTAATGATGGAATTTGCCTTTCGTTTTGTTTATAAATTCAGTTGTGAAGAGGAGGAGCTGGCTCTTACAGAGTTTTGATTAAGTTGACATGCACTTGGTGTGAATTGTTCATTAACACTGCAGCTTTCACCACACTTGGTCCACTTTATAGCCTTCCTCTATGGGAATAAAGCCCAACAATGACAAAGACTGCTGCATGTATTGCTATGCAGATTTTAGTGTGAATTGCTGGCAATTTTTCCCTTTTTTTTCTCTCTTTTTTTTTTTTTAACAGCTTGCTAAGGAGCCAAACATTTTTGAAGATTATTCTGGTCTGTTCTTATTGGCCTGTCTCCAAATCAAAATAAAAACGTGTCAATCAAATGTAATAGAAGTTGCAGGGCTAAAATTAGATCCTTTTGCTGAATAAATTCTTTTTATTTGTTTCTTTTAGGGGGCAGGAGGGTGTTTGTTTTGTTTTTGGTGGAGTGGAGCCCTCCCATTCCTCACAGTCTGCTATATAAAGGCTCTGTAAATTGGTTTTGGAAAAAAACCCCTGACTCTAAACAAATAGATTTAGAAGCTGGGTATGGATGATAAGGCTTTTAGAGCTTGTCTGTTGTGTTACTGTACATTGGGCACAGTTTGTTGTGACTAATGCTAAATAGGGTTTAGAGTGCATTCAGCATCCTTTATTGAGGAGTCCTGAAACACCACAACCTATGCTACAGCAAGACACAGTTACTGCTGTGCATAAAAGAGCTTCTGCTTAATGGGATTTAAAAAAAAAAATAGAGGTAGGCTGGGGAAGAACATGAAATTAACTTTCTAAGATCTTAAAGCAAAGATACTGTGATGTTGGAGGATTTTCAGGATTTTTTTTTTTTTGTCTACCCCTTGTTTTATACCAGGTTTAAATAATGAAGAGTACCAAGTGGTCATTGGAAATGATACAACCCATTACATTATTGATGACTTGGAGCCAGCCAGCAACTACACCTTCTATATTGTAGCTTACATGCCTTTGGGTGCCAGTCAAATGTCAGATCATGTGACTCAGCACACCCTTGAAGATGGTAAGAAATTATTTTGTGAACGTTTTTATCTGCACTGAGTCAAGCTGTGCAATCCAGTGGTAACAGTTCTTGAGGGTCTTGAGTTTCTGTTGATACCAGTGAGACTTCTGGATATCACAGTACAAGACAGCAGCTCATGGAAGGAATGAGAATAAAATAACATTCTGTCAGAACAGCAGTGAGTATTATACAGAGTCCCTTTCTATGTTGAAAGACATTTCATTAACTCATGTCAATAACTATTCTAGACCTTTTAAGAACTCCATTCATGATGAGAATTTGACAGTAGCCTACGATTTAGTGTCTATGATGCTCTCTTGGGCATCTGCAGTGTGGATCCAACTGCCCCCCTACTACATCTTTTGCAAATTTTGTAGGAAAATTTGAAATACAAATTTGCTGTACGGGGAAAAAAATTAACCTATGGTTTTGTTGTGGGTTTTTTGTGTCTATGTGCCTTTTTTAGTAGAATCAGAATTTTGTGAACGACCCTGCTGACTTGCTTCTGTGCAATGATTTGATTAATCTGAACATCATGGCAACAACAAACTGTTTAGTGTAGATCATTAGATCTGATTAATAAATTCTGACAGGGTTAAGCTTTGGCAGCATGGAACATTACCATTTCTAGTTGTCTGCCTGTCTCTTTGTCAGAACCCTCATTACATGGTAAGTGGAAGAAAATATGCACCAAGTGTTCAACTGTGCAGGTTGTTGTCTGGGCTCTCGGTTGGAGCTGCTGCATCTAACGTTGGCAGTGTGTCACACCAGTCAGATGCTGATTGCCTCTGATTACTGCTGGCATCAATAAGAGAAGAAAATGTTGAGGGGCTTACAGAAGAAAAGTTTGCTTAAGCTGTGCTGCATGCAGCAGGTGAGAAGTGTGAGAAGTGTCAAATTATCCTTAAACAAGAATCTACAGAACTTGTTGGATTATTTAATCTTACATTACTCGCATCTCATTGTGGGCTGAGGTATCAGACAAGAATTTTCTATCTTTTCCCTGAGCTCAAAAGCTTTGTCTTTGCCTTTTTAGTTCCCTTGAGAGCTCCTGAAATCAGTTTGACGAGCAGGAGTCCTACAGATATCCTCATATCTTGGCTGCCAATTCCTGCGAAATACAGGAGAGGCCAGGTTGTCCTGTACCGTCTGTCGTTCCGTCTCAGCACAGAGACCAAGATCCAGGTGCTGGAGCTCCCAGGCACTGCAGGTGAATATCTCCTGGAGGGCCTGAGGCCTGACAGTGTCTACTTGGTTCGTATCACTGCTGCAACAAGGATTGGCTGGGGAGAGGCGTCTTTGTGGACCTCGCACCGAACTCCCAAAGCTACAAGTGTGAAAGGTAATTCTGAACACACCATGCACTCAACAACAATGGCTTATGGGGTTGTTGGATTTCAAAAGTTTATTTTTAATTCAAATTATGTAGAACAGAGGAAAATGAGTATAGAAGCTAAAACATCTGAGCAGCTCACAGACGTGAACTAGAGTTTCCTGGACCATTTTGTTCAGTGTAAAATACATTTCTGCAAATGGGAACACTATACATTAGCAGTGTAATGTGTTAATAAAGGATCTGAGTCAATGCATGTATGTCTGTTTTTAAAAAATGTATGTATCTTTTGAATATGCAAATTGACTTGACCCATGAAGTCTAATTTGTTGTAATTGAACTTTGGATTTTATTATTATTTAGTAATTTCAGGCAGAAGAACATTCAACTTTGCACAGCTAGCTTGAAAACTATGCAGATTTGAATTTTTAACTTTATTCTTTAGCTGTAGTCCTCATCCTTCTGCTTTGAATTTGAGTTTTGACTGCTATAGTGAATTATTAACACTTGATGATGTTTGATGGTATTGTTAATCATATTTGCTCTGGCTCACTTTAAAACAGGAAGTGACTTTGTAATTATCTTTGGAATGTTTTAATTTTTGCTCAAAAAGCACTACCTCATAAATTTATTTATTAAGATGCAGAATTGAAAGCTGTTCCTATTCTGTTGTATTCTAAATTAAGTTGTTAGATTTAGGTTATAGGGAGTCAGACATCATAAGAAAGAAATAATTATACGAATACACAGGTGGGATAGAATCAAAGTCTTGAGTGAAGTTTGGACTGATGGACCTCCAGATTTTTGCAAGTAGCTGTTTCTAGAATATAAGACTATTAAACATATATACATATATATATATATATATTTATTTCTCTAACCCCAGCACCAAAGTCTCCCGAGCTGCATTTGGAGCCCATGAACTGCACAACCATTGCAGTGCAGTGGCAGCAGGACTCTGAGGACACTGCAGCTGTCCAGGGGTACAAACTGTACTACAAGGAAGAGGGGCAGCAGGAGAATGGACCAATTCTGTTGGACGCCAGTGACCTGGAATATACTGTCAGTGGTTTGGGTGAGTGTACAAAATAGTTCTCAACTCTTTTGGAAGACAGTGACACCTTAGAGAGCAACAGAGGTAGGTTTGGCCTCCCATTTTCCCAGCAATAAACTTTGCAGTCTTGACTTAGACTGCTGAGGGAATAATCCTCTTGCAAAATGTGTGTTGCACAGCACTTAGATAAAGATTTATAAATAAATCTTTAGAAGATAAATATTATATAAGATTTACAGATGTTATAGATCTTGTATAAGTTGGAGGGAGACCCAACTACTTATCACGCGATACAGAACTTAGTAAAAACTGCTAGTAAATGACATGTCCTTTTAATATTCACTTTAATATGCAGGCTTTTCATATTTTTGGTGTTTATGCCTGATCTAGGAACACTGAAAGATTAATACAAAACACCAAAGATTTTTCTCTGCTATTTTTAGCCTATTTCAGTCTTACTTGTAGCCTTGTCACAGGTATACTGCATGAAAAGCACTGCCTTTTCAACAGAGAAGCAAGTAGCTCTTGCATGTTGTAATCCTATTCATATTTTTAAGGAATTCTGGTAAATATTGGCAGGACTGAGCACAAAGATTAGGGCACAGAACTTGCTGAGTACCGCTGGAGTCTTTCCATGGATTGTTTCCTCCTGTAGCTCTTGCAGTGTGTATTAATACAGATGTGTTGGCATCATCCCCAGGTAGAAGGTACTTTGTTTACATGCAGAACTGAGAGTTTCTTTCACCAAAAGATGCAATCTATCACATAATCAGCAAAAGTAATATAGGACTTGACACTTGGTGTTTGAAATGTGTTGAGATAGTTGGTGGTATTGTGGAGAATTAATCTTGTTGTCAAAGTTGACCTGCAGTCTTAACTAGGTCAAATGCCTTCCTGACCATGCTCAAATATTCTCATCTGCTGCATAGAGTTGAGATACAATTTTAGAGGAGATTTGAGGAGAGTATTCTGGTCTCTGAACTGGACAACTGGCCATCTGTGGCCATTTCTATCCAGAGCATCTGGCAGTGGCTGACTGTTTAACAGAGCTGTGAGACAAAAGAGCACTTTTGAGAGCACAGAAAGGATGTGGTGTCTGTGTGTCCTAGGACAGAAATGCATAAATCTTTGTTCTTATTATGCAATAAAAAGCTGTAATTTCAAACATGTGCAAAATTATTAACAATGTGATCTACATTATATGGCTTTTCTCAGTAGACTAATACTCCTCAGGTGAAAATACTATTTTACAGAATTATATTAAAATGTATATTATCTGTGTGTTTTTGTTGGATTTGCTTTCCAGTAAGCATGTAGACAGGTGAGAAAATGAAAGAAAAGTGAGTTTGGAAATTACAAAGTGGTCACAGCTGACTGAATTGCAAGAAGGAAGAATTCATATGCTTGAGTTAACCATTCAGTCATGATGCATGTGATGTGTTGAGTGTTTTTTCTTTATCATAATTCTCAGTATCTAAATATGGTGACCAAAACATGATACATTCCATATACTCTGATTCCTGTAATTTATATTTTTCACATCTACATAATTTGTGCTGCTGTAGGCTAGTTTCACTGAAGAGTAGTTTTTTGTTTTTGTTTTTTTTTTTTTTTTTGTTGTTGTTGTTGTTTTTAAATGGGATATATTGAGTTATTTGAAGTGTATATCAAATATGAGTTTTCCTAAGTTTCTTTGCCTGCTTTTTTTGCTTTATAGCATTTACAGTAAGAGGCATTCATCACTACAGCAACAAAAGACTCGGCTCAGGAAAATTGATTAGGTCATGATTTTCCACTGCTAAGATGATTACTTACACTGCAGCTTGGAAACTTCAGAGAGACTTCTCATAGTGATACTACTGTGTGACTACTGTGATTGGCCTTTGCCAAACTGCCTGCTTGAAATACTTGTGCATGCCAAATTATATCTTAGATAGCAGTACACAGACAATCTTCTGCCTCTGGCAGCTGCACATGTGGAGATTATAGCAGGTAGAATTGTACACAGTGTATAAATCTACAAAGACTGTAGGCACATCCCCACATTAAGAAGGTGATTTGTTCATCTTTTTATTCCTTGTGAATAATCTAAGTAATTTGGACCAGCACATTTATTTATGTATGCATTTAAAATATTAAAAATATTAGTTATTAGGAAGTGGTAGTACAAGGTACAATTTGAGGTGAAACAAGGTAAGCCAACACTGTGGATTTCGTGACTGTCATAAACTGATTTTTCATGAACTGGACAGAGGCTTTGAGGACTGATGTTCTGTCATCCATTTGCCTCTCCTGAGGACACTAAACTACTGATTTATTGACAGAGTCTTCAAAATAAATGTCTTCATGATGAGCTACAGGAATTAGAATACTGCAAGTGTGAAACTTGAAGGGGAAAGGTGTGTGTTAAGACTTCTGGTGTAATATAAGTTGGATAACATGGTCAAAAGGAAAGGTTATTCCTAATTTGAAAGAATATGCTCACAGTCCTAGGTGCTTCCCAGTGGCAAAGAAGGATCAGTTTCTCATGCATTATCTGTTGCCACTCAATTTATATGGCTTCCAAACACTCCCTCTTCATGTCTTTGTCATGACTTATGGCTGCCCTACCATTCCCTGTTCTTTTGCATAGTTAATAAACTGCAGATAGACTTCTAGTGCCATTTAGAGCATGTCAGTACATCTGTCCGTGGAACTTTCTGCAGATGTTGGTACAAATGCCAGTTGTGCAAGATATGTGTGTTTAAAGAAGACATTTCACTTACCCTGTGGCATCACAAAATGAGAGTTCATGATTGTCTCTAATCAGAGAACATTAGCATTGTTATTACAAGCACTGTTGATTGCTTGGTTGTTGATAGCTTTGATATAACTACTGTAAATGGTTGCATATGTCTACAGGACTCTTGATGGAAGAATAAGTATGATAGATAAAGAAGAATCAGCAATGCTAGTGTGAAATAGATCACAATGATTAAACATGGAATGTAGCAATATGAATATTATGTGGCATATTTTTAGTCTCTTGTTGGTTCCTACCTTGTTTTCTGAGAAGTGACCTCACTTTCTCCAGTACAGGTCTACCCAGTTACTTCTGTGTGGTTTTAAACTGGATTATTTAGCATGATAGTCACCATGTAAATAGAATTAAATGATCTGATCGTTTATTCTCAAAATAAATACCCACAGTCTCACATAGACATTTGTTTGTGTTAAAGGTCTTTGCATTTATTTTTCAATAGCAGGCAATTTCCTAGTCCTGTGTAAAATTCCATTACTTGTATTTGCCAGAGGAGCAGACCCTTGGGTGCATACCATGCATTTTTGCCTCTATTTTTAATTCCTCCATTGCTTCCTCCTGGTCTAGAATTTTTTCTCTCACAGAAAGTCTTTCATTGTGAGACTTGATAAGTCTGCTGGTACAGGTAGTGGTTCAGGACGTGTTCAGAAGTTGAAGTGAGTTTTGCTGGTGGAAGAGTTTGTTGGGGAACCTTCTCGCTGTGCAGCAGGAGCGGGATTGGCAAAACTTGAAAGTTAAAACAAAGACAGTGTCCAGAGAAGCTCAGCTCCCCCTTCAAGTGAGCTCAGATTATTTTTTTCAATGAATATTTAAATCATGTGCATGTGCATCTGTGCCTCCGTGAAGAAGGTATCACTGCTGGGCTAAGTGGAGTGTTTGCCTGTCAGAGCTCACTGGATTTGCAGCTGTATCTTTGGTAGGAAAGTGGACCCTGTACAAGGATGGCAGTGACTCAGAAGAACCCATCTGAAGCTTATCTGGGAGGATAAAATCAAACTCAACTTCTTGGTTAGCAAACTCAAGAAAGTGTGATCAATTCTGATGCTGTGACACAGAGAACTGTTTTTCAAACTGCCTGGAAATCTTAATCTCTGAACTTGATTGTTCAGTTCTTATCATGCTGGTAATAAATTAAATGAATGCCACTGGTGATGGGGTGTTGCAACACGGTCCTGTGCCTTTAGCCTCCAAGCCTTCTATACTTGGAGGGAGGGAGGGAAGCAAGTATTCACTCTGCTAATTCATTCTTCCCTGGCTGCTGGGTGGGAGCTGTACCACCCTCGTGCTGGCAGCTACATGAGGGTTTCAGGAAGTTGCACTTTGGTGACAAGGCAGACCTAGGGTCCCAGTAAATGCACCCAAACCCCTGAGGCCAGGAGGTACTGGCAGAGATGTGCACACTTTCTGTAGGTGCTCTTTTCTTTTTGCTGCACGATGATATCAGAGTAACATCTCTCACACAGACGCCTTAGGGGATGGAAAAACTACTCTGTTTGCTTTGGTGAAAATGCCTTGAGCATGGGAGCCCAGGTTCCTTGACCTTTCCCTGGAGGACGCCCCTCCCCAGGACAGCCTGTGGAGTGGAGTGAGTGTCCTGAGCTGGGAGCACTGCTGGCTCCCCAGGGCTGGGGCTGCAGGGGCACTTGGCAGAAGCTGCTGAGTGTTGGATGGCCATGAAATGGAGTGTATGGAGTATTTTAGAAAATCCTTAAACTGGTAAATTGGTTGATGATTCCTGAGAGGCTTGGAGACACTGGAAGCTTTCTCTCTGGGAAAGCTTCTCCTGTGCTGGTGGGGTCATCTAAGCTGTTTAACATGAGGTACATAATAACCCTGGTACTTCTTCCATTACCCTGGTTTTACATTACCCACTGGCATTTTCTCCTGCCCCAATCTAGTACTTTTGGAAAAATAATTAGATTCTGTCAGATTCATGTGTGATGTACTCCATAAAGTTTGGTCTTAATCAGAAAAGTTTCCCTGTCTGAAAACTCTTCTGTGTTCTGCCCCTTTCCAGTTACAGACAGGAGAAATAAAGCAAAGTGCATTCCTTGGTGTTCTTTGACCTGGACGATATTTCCAAGTGAAGAATTTGTCAAAGTCTGAATGACACAAAGGCACATTTTGTGACCCTGCATGGCACTCCCCTTTGGAAAGGGAGCTTTTGCTGAAGAATTAGCCAGCTAACTACTACACTTAGGGTTCTCCCAGAGACTTAGCTTTCAGTTGTTTAATTTCCCTGGGATCTATTTATATTGTGTTACAGCCATGACTGTAGCTAAGCTTTAGTCCAGGGCAGCAAAGATGACAAGGTCATTCAACAGTCTATAGAAATTTAATAAGGGTGTGTAAGAAGAGTCAGTGCAAAGAATTCCTCCAATTAAGCTGCCTGATGCACATCACCCAAGCTTCTCTTGTAATTATTCTGCTAAAGTGCTTTAAAGTTTCATGAAGCAGTTGATAGGATGGTCAGATAGCACACAACAGTTTCATTTGCACCAGGTTGCAAATGAATGTACTGGAAAATATAAGTTTTAAAAACTTAATGGCATCTCTGGCAGTATTGATGCTATCTTTCTTAAGAACTGAAAATGCTGAAGTATTGATACTGTAAGTGCATTTCATGTGTTAATGCAGTTATTTCTGAAAGCTGGGGCTATAATTTCAGTTTTATCCCATGCTTTGTTGGTGTCAAAATGTAGCCTCACATGCTTATAGCTGACAGTTCTGGAACACTGAAAACTGTGTGTATGGGAATTGATATTGCTTTTTGTTTGTAAGTTACTGTGGAAATTTAGCTTGGAATTCCTATACAAATTCAAGGAGCCAGCATTCCTACAGCTTCATGAAGTGATGTGAAAGAAACACAGGTCTTTCTTGGGAAATACTATTTTTTTTTTTTTTTACTTTAATTGTTACCTGTTCTCAAATGGCATTAAAAATACAATTTAGTATATATAACAGATATACTTTTTTTTCTGCTTGAGGTATTTTACATCAGATCATGCATCTGCAGTTAATGAAATGCTGATTTGAACAAAAGACAGCTGTGTTAAAAAATAATTGGAAATTGCTTTAGTTCTTAAAAGAGATCAACTAAAACTCAGTTTTCTTGCTTGGAAAACCAGATGATTGCACTGCCTGCTGTATATATTGTAGTCATGATATTTACATTGTTACATAGTGGAAAGTGTGTAATAGCTCAGTAGGTGACCAGGACAAATATTATCATTTATTTCCACTGTTTACAGCTGGGTCAGTCTAGTGTTTACTCATGCTGATTACATCCTTAAACTAAACTTCTTATCTGTCAATTCTCCTGATTGTGTGTAACAGCCTTGCTACTACTACTTATCAGCTAAAACATAAAGGATTTGCTGAGAGGGGAGGAGGAATCTGGTCAAATTGCACAGGAATAAAACCAGAAGCCCTAGAAGTAAACTGGGAATGTTTAAAATCAGCTAGCTGTGACCCCTTTTTCTTTCCCAGCCATGGCAGCTTATGTATATTTGTAGTTAACAAAGCCAAGCTCTTTCCTAGTCCTGCTATGATAGTGCTTCTATGGCACATCAATAAACAAGAGACATGCATTCCTTGCTCCATAATCGTGAAAGACAGAGCTGTCACCACTCTAAATGAGTCTGTCTTCCAAATGCAGACATGGCATATCTGCATATCATTTTTTCCTTTCAGGTTTTGAAAGTTAGATTATAGATTAGAAGAGAGAATGGAGGGAGCTTTATTACTCTGTAACTTTTTACCTTAAAGACATAAAAGCAAATGCTGCTTTGATAAGCTTTTACCTCTTTTATATAAGGAACTATATTACATTTTACAGGCTGTAAATGTAAACAGGGATCAAACTGGGTTTTGTGTTTTGTTGTGATTTACAAACTGCTGCATCATGTTTTGTTTCCAGTGTATGTCAGTGCTAGTAATTTCTCTAGGTCTGTTTGTAGCAGAGAGCTCCTTTTAGGCTCAGATTTACCATCTGTGCTTGTGGAAGACCAGGCTGAGTGGCAAAGGCAGGGAAGAAGGCATCAAATCTCTGTCCTGTGTGGCATTTCTGCTTGTGTGCTTGTTGGTCTGTGTGCAGCTGGGCTGTACTGGGGGAATATCAGGAGGCTGCTCAGTGCAAATACATTGACACGAGATGACCGGACACTGATTCCAGACTCACACACTTGGTTCATGCCTTCCTTATGGAAGGAAAATACTACACTGCTCTGTTTAGGTGAAAAATTGATTCACCAGGGTCATAAATTGAATTCTTACTGAGCAAAACTAAGGCCAGGGCTGGAGCTGTGGCCCTTTGTTGGAGCTTGTTGGCCTGGTACCCATTGCATCAACTGTGTCTTGGGCAAAGCCTTAGTGAAGCACTCTTGCACACGACTGAGTGGGAATTCCAGATAAATAGCAGCTTATTCTGAGCAGATTTGCTGGGGAGCAGCCAGTCACTCAACTGCCAGCTGCTAATGCTGCATACCTTTTATGCAGTTCAAGTGACACATCTGTAAAAAACTGTAATGCCTTCCTTCCTGTGTAGTTCTGCCATTATTTGTTTTGCATTGTGCAGTATTGCAGATTTGTATCATTAATGCATATTTTAATTGTTGTTTGTAAATCATGATTGCCTTGTCCTCCATGTTTTCTGTCAGAATTTAAATTTACCTCAATTAGAGAAACTGGATTTATATTTCTTTTTAAATCACATGCAGTTACTTCTGCCCATGCTATTTGTTTTTTGAAAGTAAACGTTACTTTCATACAGTTGATTTCTAGTGGAAAGCTTTGGTTAATTTTTAATGTATTTGCAAAATTTTAAATTATACCATCAAGCCTCTCTAGGTTACCAATTTATCCAGTAGTCAACTTCAGTAGGCACTGGAATGCTGACATCTGTAACATCTGAATTAGTGGCATAACTTGTTTTGGTGTTGATTAAAATGTTGGTATGACAGACCCTTATGAATGGGGATCCCTGAGCTTTCTTTAAATTAACTGCAGAATCATGGACTGGCTCTAAAACTAATGGAAATTTATTAATTTGTCAGCATGGTAAGCATTTAATCTTGGGTCAGAAAGATGCCATCTTGTTTTCTTAGTTAAGATCTTTCATGAACAGGTAGATTGGGTTGTGGAGGGATTTTTATGTCTAATATATTTTCATGTAACCTTCTGGGACATGCTCTGGTCCAGTTTGAACTCAGTTATCTGGGAAAATAGCCGTGACAACCTCATTTAAACATGCCTTGACTTTTAACTTCCCAAGCTAGTGGCTCTTTAAAGGGGAAGGACACGGCAAGGGAGCAGATCCTCAGCGCGGAATAAAGATTGAGCGTAGTGTACTTAAAAAAAATCGAAATCAAGAGTGCTAAGATAAGTTAAGCCCTGCTCTACAGAGATACTGTGAGCTGTCAGGATGAGGGAAGTGTCGTTGTTTGGGACAATGCCTTGTAGCAATGGTAAAGGCAATAATGTAAAGATACAGGCTTTGCTGAGGCAGCAGGAGAGATTATGTTCCACTGGCCCACTCCAGTAGCACGTAAGGGTTTTGCCTATTTTTGAGACTTTTGTCTCTTTATCAACTGTCCCCATAACTGAGCTAGATGCATTTTTTTCTCAGGGGATCAGATTAATTATGCCACAGCTCAAAGAACTGGAATCAAGAGTACTTCAAAGTAGTAGGAGGAGATTTTTTGCACTCTGGCAAAATAACTTGCCAGCTTGTAGTGAAGCAAAATGTGTTGTCTTCAGGGTATTTAAAGGTAAACTTTTTCGATGGTGGGAAAGTGATTAGAATCTTGCAGGAAATGCTCTCTGCTGCTCTGTGTTCCTGGGGTAGGAATTCCACCATTTAGAGCTAAACCTGTGTGGGAATTCAGCTGGGAGATTGTGTCATGTTGATTGAGTAACAGTTAGGATGCATGCAGATAGTGTTGCATTGTTCCTTTGCTGGAGCTGAAGGTTAAAATTTCCTTCATGAAAGGACATATTGATCACTCCTTAAAATAAGAAAACGGTAAATAACTTTCAATTAAGAACGTCCAAACTGCTTTTAAGTATTGCAATGAATATGTAATAAGTAAATTTCGGTAGCTGTAAAGTAAGTGACCACTAAATAAAGACTTAATTTCTTGTAACTGGAAATTAAGTTAAATATATGCCCCCCGTTTAAAGCTAAAAATGAGCAAGTAGATAATGATGGCAGGAATGACCAGATAAGGGATAAAGTTTCTTAAACAAAACAACAAAATAAATTGAATGGAAGAAATCCAGAAATCAGAACTGCTCTGTACATTCCTGCTCCACAACACTTTTTAGATTGAAACAGAACTTTAAATATGTTGAGTGTTTTTTTCCCCTCTTTTTTTTTTTTTTTTTTCCCCTGGAATGAGAGGATTTGTCTCTGGGAGACAGCATTATTTAATTTGCTATTTACTGGACTTCATTAGTAAAATACTTAAGTCCTGGATTGCAAAGAAACTGCTCCTTGGAGAAAGCTTAGAGAAAACTCCTGTTATAGGAAATTAAATCAACATTGTCCATTAATCATACTGCATGTCAACCCCCCAGACCTCTCTTGATTGTTCTTGGTGAATGTGAGGAACCATTAGATGTGTGAGGTCCTTAAAGGTCTGAGTAAGTCAAAGGGGAAGAGTTTAAAAAAATGCCACCATTAGCACATGAAAGAGACTTCAGAGTGGACAGAAGAAAACATTTGCTGTACAGGGCTAGTTACATTTCTTAATTTTTTCCCCTTTTTTCATTTATTGTTTTCTTCCATTGTTAAACAACAATCCAGATGTTGTGATCCAAACGTTAATTTAATTCATCCTGAAGTTTTTTTCATTAACCCTTTTTTGGGTCGTGTTACCAGTTGCAGTTGTATGGGATAGGTAATAATAGAGGATCTTTGTAATTTCCATGTTAGTGATAAGTAAATGAACTTCTAAAGCTAAGCTAATATGTTTTCTGGTATCTTCCCTGCCTTGAGTAACACCTTGGTTATACATTTGCCATGAAGGTATTATTGCTGACAGAAGCATTTTTTCAATTTTGGGAATTGTGAAAAAGCACGTTTCTTTTTTCAGGCTTCCTGGAGTCACACTTCTGTGGCAAATGAAGGGGGGGGGGGGGGGGGGGAAATTCAGGAAATGGGGAAAAAAACCCCAATCTTGTGCTGGAAGAAACCCCTCTTGCTGTAAAACATCTCTTCTAAACCTGGGATTTTGAGGGCTTTTTTTGTTTGTTTCGTTTGTTTTTTGTTTTGTATGGTAATCTAGGAAAAAGGTTTAGTATAAATAAAGTTTGCATAAAAAGTGTATTTCAACATTTATACTCACTTTCACAGTGGTGTTTTTTTACCTTTATCATAGCTGAATATTGCACCCTTGTTTTAGCTGGTTATCATTATGGAACAAAACCACTTGTTACTGCACGTGCTTGTAGAATTCGGTACAGGGAAATCATTCTGATCCTCTTTGGTAGGTCTGTGAAAGACTTGAGTTTTCTCCCTCTTGTGGCATCCAGTTGTGCATGCTGGGGGTCTTTGTGCAACTGGCACTTTTGTATACTCAGACAAAAGAGAAGTATACAAAATCCTGTAAGCAAATACACCTTGAAAATGTGGATTTTTTTTTTTTTAAGGTAGTTGAACTGGAGATGTTTTGGGGTGGTAGGTAGGATGTTGTATGTGGGAGAAGAGAGACAGCTGGGTAGATGTTGCACTACTGTGCCTTGTGTCCATTTCCCAACTTTCTCCCCTGTATATTCAAGGTGCAGGGAGGACTGTACTCACAGCCTGCTGCCCAGCTCAGTATGTGTGTGTCTATATTTACACATGTATATACACACTATTGGGAGAAAAATAGGATGTCTTTTTGATCCTCTTTGTCTTAGCCTAGCCCAGCATTTCTCCATCACAAGTGTACCTCCTACTGTGTTAGTACTTTGTGCTCATTGTTATTTTCATGATAATTGCTAATGGCCTAATTTGGCCTTTTCCCTCTATTCATGTCTTGGCTGCCTTCTTACAGCTTCTCACCTGCCTTTGTTTAATCTCTCATAGTTTCCCATCAGCCCTTGTTGCCTGGGTGATAATCACTTTCCTTGGAAATGTCTATCTGTAGCACTCTCTACCAGCTGTTCTTGCTGGAAAACTTTTCTCAGAGGTGGCTTGGATGTATAAAGTCTCTGTGTTATTCAGGCAGAGTAGACAGGCCCACAGGGGGCTGTGTTTGATATCGCTGTCATGATATTCATCCTTCTCCTTCAGAACTGACTGCCAGATCTTGCTTCCAGCCTACCCAATCAAATACTGAAGGAAAGCACTAAAGCACAGTCAAGTTGTTGGACAGAAAAGTGAACTGCTCGGTGTGATTCAGATTGCAGGCACGAGTCCAGGCTACTCCAGCTGACCCAGCAGTGCCTACACCTCCTTCTTTCCCTTGAGCCTCCCTGTTGGAAGATCTGTCTCTCAAAGGTCATCTTCCCCCTTGCTGGAGCTGCAGGAGTCTGCCAGTGGGACCTCAGAGCCTGTGTCTTGTGCCCCTGTGCAGGGCAGGAAACACTGCCTGGAGCATCCACTTGGGGCAGTTATTCTTATTTCCACTTCTCTAATAACACGTGTTCATCTGTGTGCTAAGAACACATGCTGTGCTCTTCCAGCAGTTTGTAAGCATTCTTATGAGTGCTCACCGTCCCACGTTACACATGTACCTGGAACACAAGGAAGAGAAGGGCCATTTTCATGGACTGCTCAGATACCGATAATGATGGTTTAAGCTCAGCTTGAAAACATCCCTGCAATCAGTGACAGAACTGAGCTGTAAATGTCCAGCTATCCAGCTTTTCATTCAGTCTATTAGATAACAGCTCCCCCTTGAGGGAAACGTCTTTTGTTAATAAAGGCATAACAGTTCTGGGCTAAGTGGAGTTTTTTGGGTAGGGTGGAGGGTCAAAGTTTCACCAGGCTTGTGAAAAACAAACTAGAACAAAGTGGACTCATGGTGGCTGTGCTGAATCCTGACCAGCTGCCAGGGCTCCCTTGCTGCCTTGGGATGTTGTTTAGCTCTCAGAATTCATCCAAGCGCAACCCAGAGCACAATAAAGTAGCCAAAGCTGGCACTTTTGGAAGAGAACACCCCACATCTCGTGTACCTGTCTCTGTGAATTTCCGCTGCTGCTCTCTGTGCTTGCACACTTCTGACACTGGTGTCAGGGCACAGGGATGTGGTGGAAGTGGCAGAGGGAGGCAGTGGCAGGAGTGAAGGGTGCAGGCTGGCTTCTTTCAGCAGCAGCACAGCTCATGCTGCTTTAAAATGCTCATCAAACTGCAGGCTCAATGGAGCATTTGTAAAACTGAATTGATGATGGGAAACCCTTTTAATTGTACAGAGGGAGATAGTTAGCTAAGAGTTAAGTAGCTGAGTGTTTATTTTACTTAAGCAATCAATCAGTCAGACTTCTTTCCACTTTCTAAGTGTTGTATAAACTTCATATGCAGAGGGATTACATCAAGACAATTTTCTTTTTTCAACCAAGATGTTAATATAGGTTGAATTTAAATCTTGAATGCATTAGAAAAGTTAACAAAAATTACTTTCATTATGGATTGTATCCCACTCTTCTGCTCTGTACCTTTCAGTTTATTAATACAATGTTTGACATGTATTAAATGCTTTTTCTTCACAAAACTATTAAATAGTGCAGAAGGTAAGGAAGAAGATTTAAACTATAATTTGTCTGTGGTCACACATCTGGACAACAGTAGCATTGCTTCCTATGAAAGGTGATTTTGCTTATTAAAATAAAGTTAAATATTTTGAAGGAAAATCTAAACCAGAACAAATTCTCATGTATATCATTATGGAAAGTACTTTACAGAAATGTTCTTGAAGGAAAGGACACAATCATTAAAATTCTGCTGTAGTTTCTGCAGAGGTATATTTTCTTTTCCATTTGTTATTGTTATTCTGAGCATCCTTTAAAGTACAATAGTTTTTACCTATAGTAAATACAATACTATGTATATTAAAAACATGTAATCTTGTAACACTTTTCCATGTGGGGAAAGATAACACTTTTGTCATCATGAAACAGCACAAAGTATAAAATAAATAGCAGTAGCTGTGTTGTCAGCCAGAAGAGCAAAAGAATTTCAAAAGTTTGAGGAAGCCTGAAATCCTTCAGGCTACTCTTCTTGTTTAGATGCTTCTTTGTGTGGACATTGAGCATCTTTGTAAAAGGGTACTCAGGCCACAGTTCACTAAGTAAAGGATTTGAGCTCCTGAGAGTATTAGGTCCAAATTCAGATTGCACATGTTGACCTCTTTTACACCATCTGCAGTATTTGTCTGTGAAGCTTTCAAAAGTTGGTGTTTCAGAAACTTGGTCTTAATTAAATAGTCTTCAAATAAACCACTAACATCTATTTAACTAAAAGCAACAACACCATTAACTTGCACAGCTGCTGCCACTAATACAGACTGAGCAGTCCTCCTGATAAATTATCCTGATAAATTATCTTGATAAATTATCAAGAGCAGAGTCTTGGTTTGGAAAGAGATGAACACAAGATGTCATTGAAATACTGTTTTGGAGGAATCAATGCAGAAATAAAAGGTTGTTATAAATTTTACAGTGAAGCAGGTTGTCCTGGCCTTCTAGATGGGTATTTTCAGCAGATTTCAGCATACTGAAAGCACTAAAAAATGAATGTGTGTAGTTTATCAGGCACCTTTTCCCGGTGACAAGCTGTCACTTACTGTGTTCTTTTAATAAATGTGCAAATTCATGTCACAAAACTCATTATGAATAGCTCCTGCCAGTGTGCCATTGGATGTAACAGTGGTGAACATTAGAGCCAAGGATGTTGTAGGGTCCTGGATATTTCTATTGTCATTGCAAATGGAAATTTTCTTTAGGGCATGTTTTAGAAGTTTGGGATGTGCTGTATGAAAATATAAAGGCTAAGAGTAACAGTGCTGCACCAAAGTATTAGAGAGATGGTTCAACATAATCTAAATGTAATTAAAAGGAATACCCTTGCTAAGTGTCAAAGATATGTAACCTGTCAGAGACACTGAAGGGAATGAGGCCTCTAAGAAGATGGGGAGGGAAAAGTGACAGACTATATGGGTATAGAAGAGGTCCTGCAATGCATTTCATGGCTGAGGAAACAGAGCCCTGTGTCCTCGTGCCATCACACTTCAGGTGAAACTGCCTGCTGAGCTAAGGCATTTGAGATGAACTCTTTACAAGTATTGTTAGCTGTCTTCCCTGCTTCCTGCTTTGCTAACGTGTAATTGGAAAATGTTTAGCATTATATGATGGATTTTCAATGAATAGTTTATATTAAAGGTAATGCAGGAGAGAAAGTTCTATGCCAGCCCTTTTTTTTGATTTTTTTTTTCCCTAATGCATCTAGATTTAACTTCAGCAAATGAAGTGTGAGAGTTGTAATATTATCAGTAAGTGTATCAACCTAGCTGGCAGCTCATGACAAATGGGTCAGTTTAGCAATTTTGTTATAAAATTTGTCAGCTGTCCAGGCTTGCTTGCCCCCCTTCCCCTGTATTCAACCAATGAGTGCCAAATTTTGAGCTTCCTTAAGAGGCTGCTTTATTTACACCTACAGCCAGTCTGTTGTGATCATAGTTCAGTGCCCACAGAACTGTGCATGTCCCCTGCACCCCATGTGCAGGCGGGTGTCTGTCTGTCTGTCCTGCCACAGGGCCCGTGACACCTGCAAAAACAGAACATCCCACTGAATGTAACTAATTATAGATGCAGCTGGACAGAGCCCACGCAGCCAATATTTGCCTTAAGAAAAATATAGTGGTGGTTTCCCCTCACATGTATTTTGTTTGTTTTTCCTGTAATGATCGACTTGTTTGACACCTAACAAGTTGAAAGTGTTTTAGTGCAGCTCCTTGTTACCCTCTAAAGGAGGAAAGATCCAGACTGATTTTTACTTGCTCCGCCTGAAACTTTTGCATCTTGCAGTCGTGCTTGCAACAGCGCACATCTTAAAGCTTGAGATCTGAGTCACCAGACCACAGATGTTTTTGCAATGAAACTGTGCACCTCCTACAAAGTCACTGTGGTGCAAGTAATGATAGATAGTGTTTTCATTTTGCTGCACAAAAGGGTCAAAATGGCACGGGGAGTCCATGACAGACTAGCAGAAAATGTTGGTTCTGAAAGAAAATTTATATCATAGCTCCAGGGGAAACTTTGGGCGCTGTGAACAGATTGCCTTTGTCATTGTGTGCAAATGTATTATTTGTAAGGTGATGCTGGATGGCAGGCAGTGCATATGCATGCTAGAGCTTGGTACCTAAACAAATATTAAACCAAATTTGGTGAAGTGCCTATTGCATTTATGTGTATCTTCTGGAAGCATTCCTCTTGTGAAGGCCAGGTAAATTCTCTAAACTTTCTTCCTATTTGCAACCCAGAAATGTAGGTCTCCACTGAGGACATCATCTTTTCAGCCTCTGGCATCTTACAGAAAGGACCTTTTACAACATGCTCCTGCTCCGAGGCGTGTTTGCAGCAGCATTTGTGTGTGGGTTGTTTCTTTCCCCTTTTCCTGAGCCACTGGTATAATGTTTTATTCACCAGCAGCGTTCTGTCACTGCGCAGGGCTCACTGCGTGTGTAAGGGAACCTGTTGTGTGGGGTGGCACATCCTGTTTGGCTCGCTGCATGAATTCTCAGTGGACATGTGTGTGTTAGTAACTGGGGTAATTACAGCTCTGCTGGCTCCTTCGGACACTCTCCCTCCCCCCACGCCCTCCCTTTCTTCTTCCAGAGATGGCCTCTCTACATAATTCCATTAAAGTGATTGTGCTCGGAGGGGTGGACTGAGGGGCAGCGCTCTCATCTTTCAAAGCAGGACCAATGAGCTATGTGCTTTCCACTGGGCAGCAACAAAAGAAAAGGTCTCTCAGAAGAAAAGACGAGCACAAAAGATCAAAATTAGGTGTTTGTCCAGGCCTCTGGTATTGCTTTCAAGTTAGCTTTTGAGGGCTCACTTTGAAAACAGTGAGCCAGGCTAGTTAACATAAGGGTGTCTGCTGGTTTACAGAGCATTGTTGCAATAATATTGGGGGAGAGCTTTTGGCTTGAGCAATTTAACAGTTCTCTGAAATGCAGGAGAAACACAAGGGCTGGTGGCACACCGGGAATGTCCTACACCCGTGAGGAAACAGAAAAAACTTTAAATCCTTGAGATTTGCTTCTCTTATTTTAAAAAAGATTAGAGACCTTTAGATAGTTCTTATTTCCTGGGCTCCAAAAGGCTGAAACGCTGCGTGCTGGGAATTCATCCTGCCCTGGCTGCCCTCCCCCAGCACGTTTCTGTATGAAGCTGCTCTTGCTGATGGTGGGCAGTAGGAGAGGTGATGTTTTTACTGCGAGGGGGTGTGAGGTGTTGTTTGTCCTGGGGCCCTCGAAGGGGACAGCACAAAGCTACAAAAGGGATACAGACCCTTTTCAGATTTAGACAAATAAGCGAGAGCTGTCCAAAGCCGTGGAAAGCCAGACTGTTCAGCTGGATCAATTCGCATGTGTCATATGTTCCAGTTTCTACCAAAATAAACTTTTACAGTGTTGTACAAAGAACAAATTGCTTCGTTTCTACTTCAGTTATTTAGTTTGCAAAGGAAAACATGAGTCTTTGACAGACAGTCTTTGTTCCATCTAGATGTTTAAAGTTACCTTTAAATTGAAAAAGAAGTAATGAGTTATAAAAGATTGGTGATTTGTAACTACTCAAACTATTTTAATGATATATAAAAAGGTTATTTAAAATTTGATCAATTCAGTTGTGCAACCAATTGCATTTCCAACTAATTTAAAGTAAATTAAATATTATTATTTGAAGTTAATAATAATGCTTAGAAATTGCATATCCAGAGCTTCAACAAGTTTTTGAAAATTTGTAGTAGAACAGGGCTGCTTAACCGTGTTTAATTGTTTAATGATATGTATAAATAAGGTAAAAAGGCATTTTTATGGAAAGTGAAATAAAATCCAGTACTGAAAATCTGAGAGGGAATACCTGCTTCAGAGAGGAACAGACGAGAGTCTGGATCATCCTCCTGCCTCCCAGCTTTGTGTTTCTGTTTGATGCGCTTCTCTCTGTTTCCTCTGGTACATTTGAAATGTATTTGCTTATTTTCCTAATAAGTTTCTGCTGTATTTACATAACTTCGCTTCAAAAGTACATTTTTAAGGATAGTATTTCTCAGTGCTCTTCCTTTCCCACCCTTCCCCCTTAATAATTCCCCTGGACCTCTGTTGCTTGGAGCAGACTTTGGCTAGCCCCAGATTCGGTGTCAAAGGCCGTGACCCGATGTCAGAGCAGCCCATGCTGCTGGCCTCTTCTTTGAATAATTATCTGGAGTTTATTGTGTTGAAGGGATGGGCGTGGGGGCAGCACAGTCACCCTGGCAAACCAGACCAATGAGCTCTCCAGCCAGACCACTGCCCAACAATGGACCTATAGGTTACACAAAAAATCCAGCAGCACAAAAGATTAAATTAAAAATGGACATTTGGGCTCAGAAGTTTTGTCCTTAGAACAGCAATTTTATTCAGCCTACTGTGGGTTTGATACTTTTAACTGAAAGGAAAAAAAGTACTATTTTAAATTTTGTATGCAGGCTAGAATAAAGTTGAAATATTTTTCTTATCTCCTTCCCCAACTGTTAGAATTGCTGTACTGGCTGTAACTTAAGTTATTTCTAGGTGTTTAGTCACTGAACTTGGCTTAAAACATCAGGACACCAAACCTTGTTTCTTTTTCCTCTAGAAATGTAGTGCTGTACCAATTATTTTAGAAACAAGAGCAAATCCCCAGTAATTTTAATTTCTATCAATATTTTCCTTTAAAATTGCTGAGAACAGGGACAGTCAAAACAGGCATAAAAGTGTGTTCCAACGGTAAATGACAGAAAAATGTCCATTTGCTTTGGTTTTCTCTATCTTTTCCTCCCACCAAAGAGGACTTAAAATGTCTGAAATCCAGATTGTGGGGTGCTGTCTCTTCTTATCAGGACTGAATGAAAGGCTGCTGGAGGTGGACTCACTGTTCTGGAGGGGCGGAGAAAAAAAGAAGTTCTTTCATGGTCTGACCTCAGATTCTTTCTTAATTTTATCTAGCCCTGACCTGTTGGCTCTGCTCTGGCTCCTTTCAAGGCCTTCAGAGCTTCACAAGCATGCAGCAGCTGAAGGAAACAAAGGCAGGGCTTTTAGGGCTTGCAATATTACACTCTCTGGTAACCTTGGCTAAGTAGCCTGTAAACAGATGCTTTCTGTGAAGCATTTGCCAGAAAGTCAAAATTTTGACTGTGTTGATATCTGAAAACACTTTTTAACACTTCTGGTTTAGGAGTCCTGATTTTGTATTCAATAGAAGCTTCAGCTGAATGAGCAGCTACCCAGAGTGTGTCTTGTGTGTACAACATTTAAAACCTGCTGTTACAGGTTTTATTCTCATCTTTAATGCTGTAAATTTACCTAGAACAGAAGAATTGTATGAAGGCAAATTATCAAAATCTGAATGGGATAAACTGATTTGAAGATAGCGTTAATATGTAATCAGAACATTTGTATTTCTCTTTGTTCTTTTGGGAAGGGAGAATGGACTTATACATTGATCAGGACTTTTCATTGTCTGTGTTGTTAGTGTCATGCTGCATTGGTCTTAGAGTGTTTTAATAATGTAATACAATATTGAAAATGGAGTTTTTGTTCCTGTGAATGTGGAAGTGACTTTATTTTTCTTACTTTGTCTAAAAGTTTGATTTGCAATCTTGGTAATTTAAGAATGAGGCACCTGCATTATAAAGTGCTTCACCAGCTGCAAAGTGATTAGAAGCACTTTTCTGGTTTTAGTTGTTTAACTGCAAATACAGGCATTTAATCTTGGATGCCTCCCGTTTTTCCAGCTGTGTCACTGGAAGTGCATGAGGACACCACCTGGCTGCCGTGAGGTATAACTCTACCAGATGGAATGAGCCGTCCTCTCCCCATGCCACTTTTATCACTTGGGAAGTGGCTTCAAAGCAGAGAACCTTGGGTTGCTTCTGCCTACCACTGTGTATATATTTACTACACTATATTATCCCAGGCTTTGAAAACTAGGCTCTGAATGTTTAATCCATGTTTAACCAATAAATATACATGATTTGAACATACTAAAAATCTTAAGTGTTAGAAAAGAAAATGGGAGTATCTGCATATGAGTATTTCTGACTGACAGCTGTTTTGTAGTTGCAAGTTTCCCCCTTCCTGAAAGGGAAATGGAAGATGTACATAGAAGCAAGGCTGATGGTAGGAGTAAAGAATACTGAATAATTTCACACTGGTGCAATAAAATGTAGATGTTCTAATGAAGTGTAGAGCAGCAGAACTGCTAATAAGTCAAGTCTCAATTCTTTGTGATATTTTTGCAGTTGCTCTGTTTCTCACTCCCAGACAGATAAACAGCTGTGGTTCCCCCTCCATGCTGGGAAATGAAATGAGTTGTCACCAGAGCAGGTTGGAACATCTGAGTGCACTGCAGTGTTTTTCTTGAAGAATCTGTATCTGCTGTGACCTTCCTGTCTGCTGTCTGACAAGCTAAATATAATCTCTAAGATTATATCTCAGGGATGTAGTGAGACAGTAAAATACACCAATAAATAATTGTCATCTGAATTCTTACTGAAATTCAGCTACTGCAATGTTTTATGCTTTTCCAAGTTATAATCCATGTTTTAAATTATAGTTCAACTTAATTTTTTTTGCTCATACTTTCAGTATTTAACCTTGCTCTAGTTTTACCCTGTGGTGTAGAACCTGTTCACAGACTCACAAAATGAAGACAAGGCTCCCTCATGTGTCTCTCTGCTGAAAGACCTGCCACAGTAGGGTCTGCAGGACTCTGTGCAAATTTTTATGGGAGGGTGAAAGACAGGATATGGGATTCCAGAGTATCACCAGGGAGCAGTGACCTACCTACAAGAACTGCCATAGGAAGATGAGGCTGATCCAACATAAATTGCAAACCAGTGATTTTTGGGACTGTATCTGTTTTGATATTTGAAGTTAATCAAAATAAAGCATAAACAGAAGTCATAAGATATGTTTTTTTGCTCTTATTTTATAGGAGTATTGCTATCAGAAGCAATGCCTCTGATGGAACTGTTATTAATGTATTCTTAATGCTAATAGGTTTTGGTTGCACAAAAAAGGTGTATGCAGGAGATCCCTTGGAACTGTGTGAAGCTACTCCAACTTATCACATCTAGTCTGTGATGTCTTTTAAGACAATCTCTGTGTATTCCAGAGGCACTCTTGTAATAGAATTTATGAATTAGCTTTAGTGTGCTACTATCAGCATCACTCCCAACCCTCTGAATTTTACAAACAGTGTAGATTTTTTTGTCCTTTCCACCAGCTGATAAAAGTAATAACAGTAAAAATGCCTATTTAAGACCTGAAGGTGCTGTGACAGTTTTAAAACAATCTAATACCAGCAGCACAAAACCCCCCAAATTATATTTTAACAGAAACAAATTAACTTCAAAAATTCTGCCAGTTGGCAAACAGGCTACAAAATTGTTCCTGTTCACCTTCGGACTGAGAAAAAGCCTTCAACCTGTACACAAATGCTGGCAATTGCCAGAGAATTAATTGAAACAATTCAGAGTTACCAGTTATTCAGGGAAATTTTGAAAATGCAGAGATGAAATCTTGACGTGTGGATTTTTTACTCAAGCTGAATTTATGTTGAGCGGGCTGAGTAAATCACTGCACCTGCTTTGTTTCTGAAGAGCACTGGTTTTCTGTGGAGTGATGTGTTACTCCTGGGTCTGTTATGAGCGTGACTCTTTCCTCCAAGCCTCCTGTGCATGGATGGTACACACTGGATTTGAGAATGTCAGTCGCCAGGTGGCCATGCTCTCCCCAGCCTTTTATCAATGATTTATGTGATTTATGTGTAAACTACTCAAGATACCTGTGCTGGTTAAAGATAAAGCTGCTGAAGTTTGTTTTCTCTCTGTGGATATGTCTGGCTTTGAGTGTTTGATCCAGCTGATGAACTGCGAGATGAAAGAGCTTGTGCCAGGTGTGTATTGGGATTGCCAGTGAGGAGTAAATCATGTCATCAGCCTGTAAATGAAATGTAAAATTGTAAAAAATGCTCCAAACAAACGCTACTTCAGACAAAAAACATTTCCCACCACCTCATAAAACAAATAGTGAGCAAATAACTGTTGGAACTCTGGCAGAGTTTTGGTTACTGTGTTTGGCACATGTTGAAAAAATGATCAACGTGGATCTGCATCTTAGTGTTTTGAACTGGTCTTTCCTTACGTTATGTATGTAGAAGTTTCACATCAATTTCTATTGCTGCTCAGTACACTGTCTTTAATTCTTTTCTATTATCTTTTTTAGATGACTGTAGCATTTAGGCTTTCCTAGGCCAGTACATAATGTACTCCTCCCTCCTTAGTTGATATTTCAATTACAGAAACCAGCAGATGTGTTTAACCATAGATGCCCTAATGTGTGACAGCTTAAAAATTCTGATATTGCTTTTGGCTTGAATTGGGCCTGCTACCCATTAAACCATGGTATCATGAAGTGGAAATAATCTTGTTTTTCAGATGATAGGGACTAATTGGGAGATTCTACTTTTAAAAAGGTTTTTCCATATAAATATAATTCTGCTTGAAACTTCTTGAATAATTCTTCTTGAAACATGCTGTGTTATACAGGAGTAAAAAGAATAGCATTCAACACTGTGCTTCTACATGTAAAATGTTAAGGATACCTAAAGTAAGATTTTAAAAATGTGTTTTTTCTCAAAGACATTTGAATTTTTTGGTGGGAAGTAGATTTTTTTGCCTTTCTTCCACATCCCATTATTCTTCCTTTTTTCCTCAATCAAGTGTTAATGAGGAATTCAGTTTAAAAAAAAAAAAAAAGAAATCCAGTGAGGATGACCAGACCTCACAGGCTCCTCATTCAGCTCAGCAGGGCACTAGAGCTCAGTTATCCTTCATTTCACAGTGGAGATGATCAGTTTTGGGTGAGCACTTTCAAAGGGCAGGGGGTTTTTGAAGGTGCTGGGCAGGATGATGGATGGCCGTGCCTGTCATGCAGTGTGTGCTGGAAATGCAGCTGCGGGCAGAGGGGCAGGGACAGCAGCTCCAGTCATTGCTGACAAAGCTGGGGACAGGGGACTTGTTAACAACAACCTCCAAAGCATAGTCCTAGGGAGGTGTTAAAGGTGTCTTGATCACCTCTGGTTTAGCTGTTGGCTTTGTTCTTGAATTCTTTGGCTGCACGCTATGAGTGTTCCTACCCCAGGTGAAGAGGGAAGGTGTTTGCTTCTTTTCGGAGGTGCACGCTGTAATATTCCTCAACAAAGCACCATGACTTGGTTTTGGTGTATTCAAATCACTTGGGACTTCAGAGAGATTTTTATCATTTTTCCTTTTGGATAAAAGGGCCCCTTTTGGTTGGGCCCAGCGTTCTTAAATTCACCTCGTATTTTTGCAATTTTTAAAAAAGATTGCAATTTTTAACATAAAACATCTTACTATTTTTCTGAATTTTCAATATTACAATTCCATATTTTCTTCTATCACATGCTTAAGATTATTCTGTATGCTTGTATCCATCTCCTTTTTTTCTGATTTGTAATTTGTTGCCTAGGAACAACTGATGTAATCTGTTGTAAAAGTGCTATTGTAAAGTGAAAAAAACCTTCAAAGCAAATGTGAATTTTACTCAATTTAAAAAAAAAAGGTTTTCTCCTTTTTTATCCTTCTACATTTTGTAATTTACCATTGTCTGCTTGTGATGTTAAAGTCTTCAAAAATGGGAATTGCTTCCTCTTGCCTATTCTACCATTAAGATCAACCACATCAGAGAAATACTTGGAATATAATAATCCAAATACAGCAGCCCTTTTGCTTTTGCCCCTATATTCAGATTTTGGTAAAATAACCTTTTGAATATAAACATAAAATACATAGAGATGTTAACTCTACTTCATTTGCAGCTGATATGGGTAACTACAGCACAAAAAGAGTATATATTTCAAAATAAATAGTGAAAGATTTTTTAAAGGACATTACTAGGAAATCTCTCTGCCACCTTTACAGAAACATCCAATAATTTTATTCGGATGGTGTTGCTGGTGCAGTGACTGCAGAGGGAGCCAACTGCTGATGGAAACAGCAGTCCTATTCCTGGTCAAGAAATGTCAGGACTTTGAGCTTCTGTTTGTTTCATGAGAGACCACATCAAATCTCAGCTGAAAGGAAGAAGAGAAAGAGCTTATTTTGAGAAGGGATAATATTATGATATCTTAGGGGAAGGAAAAAAGGCATGAACAAGATCAGCACAGTTATATAATGTCCGAACCTTCCAAAAATCTTAATTAAAAGAAACAGCTTCATTTCATTAGAAGAGGCTATCCCAGTACCTGCATCAATACTGGGGTGAAGTTAACTCATATGAATTGGTAGCAAATGCTGCCACCCTGCAAATCATTGTTGTGGGCAAGGGATTGTTTGCAAATGCAGTTGCAAGGGTGTAGCTGCAGGAAGCAGAGCAGCCACGCTGGTGCCTGCACTCAGCCTCCTGTGGGTGCCCCATGCAGTCACCACTTAGAGAGCTCCTGGCCCCTTCCTAACTCCTTTCTCTGTAGCAATTGTTCACTTGGATCAAGACCAGCATAGCATCAGCAGAACAGAGAAGCAGCAAACCAAAATGTGGCCACCCAAAGTTATGGGGAGATCCTTCCAGCTTGGAATGGTGACCCTCCAGGAGTGCCAGAACCAGCTTTCAAGAAAACATATGGAGGCAGCATTTCCTAGTCAAAGCATTATTAACAATCCCTGTTGTTTCACAGTTTATCTGCTTTGAAGCCTGGAACCAAAACGTTTCCCATTTCTTTGCTGGGTGCTGTCTTGCCACTGCTTTGCCTGCCCTGCTTCCTTACAGCTTGTGTATCCAGAAACAAATGTTGGTCTCTATGGACCCTCCTGCTGTTTGTTTCAACAAATCTTTATTAAAGGTCTGGAAACACTTCCAGTATGCTGAATCATGCTATTAAATGTAACTCTGTAGCTGTGAAGGTGTGGCTTTGTTACAGGTATAAATGTGCTATTTGTCCTACTCCCATTGATTCTGTTATAAACCTTTGCTTTAGGCTATTGTAAGTGAGACTGAAAGATAACTGACTGTTTCTGGGCAAAGAACTGGGGGAATTCACAGGGCTGGAGAAAAGACAGGCTTCCAGGCATTCAGCCTGTCCATCAGTCCACTGCTTGTAGCAAGCAAGTTTTGAAACAAACTTTCAGGAGCATTAATTTGCTATCTGTAGAAGTCCAAACTTTTTTTTTTTTCTTGAGCTTAATTATTCCTTTGCTCTTTCTGCAGACCCTAGAAGAAAGTATCATGTAAGGCTGCTGGCATATAACAGTATGGAAGAAGGTTATCAGGCTGATCAAACAGTCAGCACTCCAGGATGTGTCTGTAAGTGTAGATGCATGAAGAATTTATTGAGAGCTGAGGTGTTTCACGGTCCCAGCAGCTCTGTGTTTTTAACTCATAAATAATCAATTAATTCAGAGTAAAACAGAGAACAAGAAACATCTTATCAGTGACAAATACTGCCTTAGTCATCCTGCAACTGAGGCTCTGAAGCATGTTCATGAAGCACGGTTGAAAAAACAAGACAGCCCAAGCACATTTCCCTCCATCGCTGCATCATCTAACATGATGTATCCTGTAACTTATGAGAGATTTATCTCTTTTTCTTGTCTCTTCTGATAGTTTTGACTTCGCTTTTGAATAAACAAGTGGGATTGCAGAAATAATACAAGATGTGTATTGGGTTAGGAGGGATGTCTAATAGCTTTTACCAGATTCCTGGGTCGGAATGCCAGGTAGTGCTGAGTTAGGGCAGACTTGTATCTAAACTGTGGGCTCAGACCTCTTGATGTCACCAGTATCTGTACCCAGTGCAGCAAATAATTCCTGCTCCTATTTTGTTTTAAACAGCTGTCCGTGATCGCATGGTGCCACCCCCACCACCTCCTCACCACCTCTATGCCAAAGCTAACACCTCATCCTCCATCTACCTGCACTGGGGCAAGCCTGCCTTCACCTCTGCTCAGCTCATCAACTACACAGTGCGCTGCAACCCCGTGGGGCTGCAGAACGCTTCCCTGGTTCTCTACCTCCAAACGTGAGTGCAGTGCTCCTCAGGACCCTTGCGTTGCCAGTTCCAGAGCCTTCCCACTCAGTTTCTGCTCTGCCTGCTCTCTTTTAATTTTCTTTTACTAGTAACAACTTTTATTTCCTTCAGGGGAATGTGGGTTTTGCCCATTGGCTGCTGGTTAAGTTTCTTGGGTTTTTAAAGATATATTTATTCATAGAACAGCTTCATTTTGTACCAGTGATCTTTGGGCTAGCTCTTGAATTTTTTTTGTCTTTTTAGCTGTCTAGGTCAAATTTAATTCAAGCTCTTTTTCAACTATACAAAAGACAACACCTATTTTGTATGTAGCTCGTCTGGGCAAAAATGGGACTTAGTCCAGTGTCTGATTTTAAGACTGAAAATGAGAATTTTTGAGGGGTCGAGCATTTCATTGTGGGAATACCATGTTCCTGAGTGTGTGGCACCCTGCCAGGGGAAAGCTGAGTAGGATTGCTTGCTTTGCAGAGAAGCAGTGCATGAGGCACAGAATGGCTGAACAGGGAAGGGAGCCTGCTTTGGGTTGCTGGAGCATGGAGCTGGTGAGGGAATCCATGTGTGTAGCTCCCTCAAAACTTCAGTTTACTCAGGCTTCTAAATTAGAAAAATGATGTCTTAAAGGATAAATGGTTTCCATCCTTATATTCATGGTTTTCTCTTCCAAGAACACATCTGCTGCTGTATAACTCCAGGCTTAGTGATTAGACACAGTATAATCACCATGTAAAGTTCTTAGTGTGCAATGTGGAGCATAGCAATGAGTGCTGCTTTTTGTGATAGGATGAGCCTACTGCAAGTACTGGTTACTGCCCCTGCAGTGCAGAAGATGAAAATACTAAATGAGATTTAATAAAGTAATATCTGTAGACTAAGACCATTTTAAATTGAGATTTAATCTTCATTGGGGTATTATCATCCAGAATTAACCCTGGCATATATGAAAGATTTCCCTCTGCCCCAGAATCAAAGTGAAATGTCTACAATTGACTTTGTGATCAAATTTTAAATTGCAGTATTTTAATTAATAGAATCAATTCTGCAATTAATATATTACTAAATATTGCTACCAGATGAGTAAGGAGCATTCATATTCATCCCCTAAACATGAGGTGTGGAGGCCATAAGTGGAGGGGGGAATGTTACCCATATAGCCTCTGTGTGAACTGGGAAGCAGATCAAAGAGCCAGTACCATGTGCCTTGTCAGCTGGTTGCAGTTTGTTACTCCAGCTTGAAGCACAGTGTCCTAGGGACAAGTGTGCAAAGAGCTGAGTTTGGGATACCTGCTGGTCATCCAGCCAGTAATATTGTTTGTACATCAGCTGTTCAAACAACATTTATAAAAACTTGACCTCACATCAATTGACAGCAGACATAACATCCTCCTGAGAGCTCCAGGGATGGTACAATTACATTTTCAGGTAGGCAGCACAGGTGTGCCACATGTCTGGACTTGGACTGGTTTGTCCTGTGTTGAACTGACAGTGGGAATCTACTCGTGTGACTGAGACATCTGATTTGGGCATCTTCAAGACAAATGCTGCTCTTTAACGTATTTTATTCCTTCATCTGTCCAGGTCAGAGACTCACATGTTAATTCAAGGTCTTGAGCCAAAAACTATGTATGAATTTGCAGTTCGGCTGCATGTGGACCAGCTCTCCAGTCCTTGGAGTCCTGTAGTCTACCACACTACCCTTCCTGAAGGTAAGGAACCAGGAGAGGGGACCCTATGGTTCTAAAAAGAATGTTCTGTACACTAAATGGCTTGAAAAAGTGCTTGTTAATTTTAAGCTGTGTGTAAGAGAGAGAAATCCTTTCCTCTGAGACACAAGATAGTGCTCTTCTTGGTGAGAGATAGAAAAATGCTAGCAGGGAAATCCCTGTTTTGGAACTGTGAAATTATTTTTCAAAATCCACCCCAAATCAGAATTGATTTTTGCATAAAGTATGATGCTTTCACTACTAACAGCCACTGAATAGAAATAACTTGAATGAAAACTTTAAAATATGTATGTATTGAAGAGGCATGGCTGATTCATAGGCATTTATGAAAACATATTTTAAACACCAGAAGTTGTGGAAACTGCAAGAATATATTACACAGCTACTACCTTAGCTGCTGCTTTCATTTACTGTCAGCTTGGTAGGGGAAAATCCACACCTGCAGTTTCATGTTCTCACCAAAGCAATGTTTGGGAGGTGCTTGTGTGTTCACAGGATCATGAAGTGGGGGTTGTCAGTAACTGTTTCTTTCTGGAGTTGAGGGAAAAATACGAAACTTGCTTTTACAGAATGAATCTAAGTGGCTTGGAGTTAACATGAAAGTGTCTCTGAGGAGCAGTATACGTTTGTTTCAGTGTGGTTTCTGGGATGTAGCAGTAGCCATTAGGACTGCACATCAGTTCCTTTCTGAATAATCTAATTGCATGTAAATTGGGTTAGCCTAATAGCATTGTGTTACTGTTCTCACAGCACCATCTGGCCCTCCAGTAGGAGTGAAGGTGACTTTGATAGAAGATAATACTGCTTTGGTTTCCTGGAAGCCACCTGATGGTCCTGAAACAGTTGTTACACGGTACACTATTCTCTATGCATCCAGGAAGTCTTGGATTGCTGGGGAATGGCAAGTGTTGCACAGAGAAGGTAAACTAAAATCATGAACCTATGAACTGGACAAAAAGTGATGCTACTTACAAGATGCTTGGTTACTTTCAGTGACCTTGGACTACACTACTGCTATGAATTATGAAATAAATTCATGTAAATCACATGAAAGTTCCAATTAGTTTAGAATTCTTGCCATGGGAAGATGTAATAAAAAGCAAGTTCATATTCAGAAGGTGAGGAGAGAAGGGGCTCTCAGTGTTGCTTTGGAGCTCAGTGTGTGCATGTAAACCAAAATGTCTTATAAATCCAATTACATCCATCTTAGTTCCACTGTAACCATGATTGTGATGGTTTCATTTTGTAAATGCACTCTTTCAAATCTGAAGTCTCTGAGATGCCTTGCTCTCCAGAAATAAATGTTTAAATGTGGCTGTGTGGGCTTATATGCTTCTGTCGATCACTGCCAATCCAGTTAGCTGTTTGCTTAATGAACTTTCTCCTACTCCCAGTAAATCACTCTGCAAATTCAATTTAACTCTCTGGCTCTATTCTACTGCTGAGCCCCAGCTAATCTCACAGTACCTTGGGTATGCTGACGTGAACTGGAGTCACATCTCTGTGATTAAATGCAAAGATCGGATAAATTTTTGTAGGCACTTTTCTGAATAATACCGGGATTTGAAGAGCTGAATCAAGAACAGATTTCTGCTGTAGCCAGAAAAAAGTAAAAAGCATTTATTGTTCCATTGGTAGTCAAAATAGACAGAAATAGTTCAGAATAGATAATGTTCTAATAATGCCTTAAGCCAGAGAGGAAAACTCAGTGTCGCAGAGTAAAGTCATGTGCTTGAGTAACCTATTTAAGAGGATTGTCCTGGAAAAGTTACTGTTTTGTTGTTCTGTTTTGTTACCTGGCTGGAAGCTTAGCTGTCAGCAGAGAGTGGCTGTACATTTTCTGTGGAGATAATTCTAAAATGACTGTGCTCTCACAGAGGATAATTCATTTCACCATCATGGAGAGTGAGCTGTTCTAGTTCAGAGCTGTTCTTTGTGCTGCTCCTGAAGAGGATAAAGGGCCAACAGCCCCTCTGAAAGGTGGCAGTGCCACTTTGTCTGCTGCAGCACACTGATGTTTGTCAGGCTGGCCTCAAAGGGAATGGGCAGCTGTGAAGAGTAACAGGGAAATAACTATTAAACTAAATTTGTGAAAAAAAAACCAACAACTAGTCTCTGAAATATCAGTCAGGTCTAACTACAGGGGAAGATTGAGCCCATGGGTTTTTGCTATTAAAATTGTTCAATGCAACAGTAATTTAAATAAAGTTGTCAAACTAAATTGTTGAAAAAAACAGTGATATTGTTATATTAAAGGACAAATTTACTATTATTTTTTACTCAGTAGAAGACCCAGCAGATTTAAATTCACTGACAGCTTATATTTGAAGACTAAATCTTGTCATTCTATTGATGATGCACTGTATTTGCTGCATGCAGCAAAGTGGCTGAATTGTTTCAGATACATTGTTCAGCTCACTCATGCCTGTGAAACTGAATAGCATCTCTGATAGTATTTCACCAGAGATTTCGGATGACAGGATGGCAATAACAGTAAACATTTTCATGTGTTCCCACACTGAAAGTGTTGGAGGGAATGAGCAAATGGAGAGCTATAAATCTTGGTGTATTACTGTGCCCATCAATGTTAGAGCCACAAATTTTGCATTTTGACAGATAAATTAGGGTTTGAGGCATGGCGTGGAATTCAGCTATCTTGACACACTAGGACAATCTGTTATGGTCTGAGTTAAAGTATAGATGACAAAGTCTGTGAAAGGAGTATATGTAGAGATAAAATTGGGCAAATACCATGATCAGTCCTGTGACAGTCCTTTCATAAGTAATTTGAGGTAGGAGCAGGGTTTGGGTTTTTTAGTGCATTTATTCTGATTAGATCAGTTAACTCTGTGCAATAAACAGCATTGTTTTGTCTTGATGCCAAACTTGTTCTGCAGTAGATTTGTGAAATCTTGACTCCATTCCATTCTCATACCTCCAGAGAAATCCCCTCAAACTAAAAAAAAAAAACCAAAAACAAACAAAATTAAAAAAACACCAAACCAAACAACCACCAACCAACCCTGCAACCTATAAATGTCCTAGCATGGGCTTTAGTTTATGCACGAAATTTTCTCCCAATCCACCCCATAATTTGACTGAGCTTGTGTTAGGCCCATCAAAACCAGAAAATATAACTGCATTTTGGGGCTGATTCATGATGTGAGTTATCTTCCAGCCACCTCCCCCTTCTTCCCTAGTTCTCTTCAAGTGGATCAGAAGTTACAGCCCTTGCACACTTGGTGTGCAGTAAATCAGTACTAAGTGCTCACTTGCTTTAGCCATGGAGCAGATTGGAAAGGAGCTGGTGGCAAGGAGCCTGTGATATTGAAATGTGACCTTTCACCCTTGCTGGTGCTAAATATTACAGCTCCTCTGGTTACAGATACCTAACATTTTACTTCAAATGCTTTCAGCTAATGTTTGGTTTTTTTTAATGGAAGAACTGAAATAGCTTTTGAAGTAGCTTCTTTTTTGCCAAATGTATAATATTTCTGTCAACAAAACAACCTTATATTTTATAGGCTCCCATGATACAATACATTTTGACTTCTCAAACTGATTAAAAAAGTTAAAATTTTGACTTAAGTCTGAGAAAGTAAATGGAGTAGGTGAAAGTGAAGAGATAGATTTAATGCTGTAACTGCCACTGTTAGGGCAATAAAAGCAGCATATTTCTATTGCATCAAGAGACACAGGTATTTTAGAAATGAATTGGAATTCTAAGCAGTAGTTGCAGTCCCTGGCTAGGAAAAGCTCTCATTGACTTTGATAGGAGTTTTGCCTGTCTAAGGACAATGCTAGTGAATCCTATTTATGTTCTTAATCTTTTTTCCTGCCTTCAGAGACTTTAAGTAATGGATCTCTAGCATATGAAAAAGACATTTTCTGTAATATTCTTAGCAGCACAGCTTAGATGCACTGTAATCAAGGAAGCCTACACAGGTCTGAATATGGATTAATTTTGTTTTAAAATCATGCCATGTACTCTTGTACATGTACTCTTGTACTCAATGTACTCTTGCAGAGCTGTCCTGTTCCTTTAACTAGACCTGAAATTTGATAAACTGAACCTGGATTCTTTTGTTATATCAATTTTCATTCACGTTCATGGTACAGTAGGTGGAGGAGAGGCACATATGTTCTCTGTGAGAGAGGTTTAACGTTCTGGTTTCTGTGCCTCAGAGTCTGGTTAGCACTAGGTGCATGCCCTTGCAGATGTGATCACAACATAAAGGCTGTCACACTGAAATGCAGCTGTGCTAGGTTTAGGCTTGGTGTGCTGTGTGTCATGGCTGATACTTGAATCTGGGTTTTGAACTCTGCTGGCACTTCACAGTGTCCTATGTTCAAATAGAACGGAGAGAAAGGAAACAAGGGATGAGAAGGCAAGCCCAGTGTCCATTCTGTAGCTTGTGTATGCAGGGTAGAATGTATCAAAGTGATCACAATCCTCAAGCAAGGTTTAGAGGTGCTATTGGGAAAAAGCTGTAGGTCCCAATGTCTGAATCTGAGTCTTTTCCCAAAATTTTGTCTAACTGAAACTGTTTATCATATCTTTTCATAGGAGCGATGACCATGGCTTTGCTGGAAAACCTTGTAGCAGGAAACATCTACTTGGTTAAAATAGCAGCCTCCAATGAAGTGGGAGAAGGACCCTTCTCAAATGCAGTGGAATTTGCTGTCCTGCCAAAGGAGACTTCAGAGTCTAACCAGAGACCTAAACGCTTGGATTCGGGAGATTCCACAAGTCAGTGGCAGTGTTTTGATTACTCTGTCACAAGCACTGGGGATTAAAGATCCCTGTTTGTTTTAGCTGTAACCACTTTCTGGGTAAACCATTCTGTCTTATGTGAGGCAGTCCGAGCAGTGTAGCATTTGCTTCTTCTAAATGAAACAATTCTGGAATTTTTGTCTCAGTTCAACTCAGAACTGGTCTAATTCTCTTGCTCAGGTATGGAAAGTTTGCCTTTCAAATGAGAATATATAACTGGTTTGAATTTTACATCACTAACTTTGCAGCCAGCTTTCTAAGGCATTTCCTTTAAGTCCTTTATCTGGCTTGAGATAACAGTAGCACTGGGTCTGTCCTCTTCTTCCTCTCCCAGGACTGCACTGACCAGACACTCCTCTGATCTACAAGTTTTAGTTTCACAAGTATAAAAATGTATGGCCTGGAAATCTCATTAGAAGGAAGCATTTGTTTCTGTGGTTGCAACTGTAACCCTATTAATTTCCTGACAAGGGCGTAGGGTTTAACTCTTCTTATTTACTGAGCCTTTCTATGTTCCTTTTTGATACAGCTTATTCTGACTTTTACCATCTGGACCAGAAATCAATGACTGGCATTGTTGTTGGGGTTTGCATAGCCTTGACCTGCATCCTTATCTGCATCCTGATCTTAATTTATCGCAGTCGAGCCAGGTACGTTTTTGTTCTCAAATACTGAGCTCTTTTTCAATGCACTCACTCTTGGATGTGCCTTCTCCTCCAAGAGTGCCAAGTTCTCTGAAGTACTCTGTCTCTTCACCTGTTTCTACTAGTGTTGGAAACAAAGCACTTTGTTGGCTCTTCCTACTCTACCTGAGCCCCTTCTCCAGTGAAAAGGAGGAAGAACCCACAGAGTGAGTCAGTGGTGGTGCTTTGACAACTCAGTATGAGGCTTGTTTCCAGCTGAAGCCCTGTTTTGGGTCACATAAACTTGCTGCTGTTCATCATCTGCTCCTCCTGCTGAACCCTCCAGCCTGCCCACACCTGGCTTGCAAGGTTTTACCCCCGGGGTGCTGCTGGACAAGGGGAACTCTGTCATAAAGGAGTTCCATGATGCAGATTTTAAAGCAGATCCATGATGCAGTTTCTTTGCAGTGGTGCAAGCCACTGTCTGTGTCTGTCATCAGCTGCTAGAGGGTATAAACTGGCTCAGCCCAGAGCCCTGGGATCAGAACAAATATAAGTCACTTGAAATAATATGTTAAAAAAACTCTTTGAAAGTGTTTTTCAGTAACAAGGGCTTTTTAGCTTGCATGCAGGAAAAAGTATGAACTGGGAGACAGACTGTGTAGTATGGTAGAAAGGTCTTAATGTCATTAGTGGTTACTTCCTTCAAGTAATATTACTAATCATGTCAATTCCTGTCTGCACATAAGCTTGTAGCCTACTGTGTATGATTAACTGGAAGCAGATGCTATTTTTATCACAAGCAATAACATTTAAATTCCATGTGAGTTAGGAGTATCATATAACAAAATGTAAATGCCAAGAATATACCAGGATTACTTGATTAATAATATCTTTGAAGTTTATCCTTGAATTTTTTTGTTGTATTGTATTCCTGTGGGTCAATTTTACTCCTCCTTAACACTGTGTAGGAAAGCATCTGCTCCTAAGCCTGTGCAGCAAAGCACTGACCAGCTGTCACATACCAGCATCTCATTAGCCAGTCCTAATGAGGTGGAGAAGAATATTGAAGGAATTGCAGAGAATGAAGAATCCTTATTGCCAATGATAGTTGGAAACAGCTTCATTGATGCTAAGGTACTGTGGCTTTTACTAACTTCCAGCTCAGATATCTTTCTTTAGAATTCATTGCTATAACATCAGAGATCCTTATCAAAAGTAAAATATGTATCCTACAAACCTTCAGGATGCTGTTTTATTAATGGCATGAGCACAAAGTTGGCAATCTAGGCTCATAGTTTCAAGACTTATCTGAAAGTTCAGTTTAAGGTCTGGTTGCGTACACTTGTCTTCAACTGTACTCTGCAGACTGCAGAGTTTGGCCCTGGCACAGCATCAAAGGGCAAAGGCTCCATAGACTTGGGGCTGCTCAGTGGCCTCTGCTGGTCCCAGGAGATAAGTGAGAGTCCTTCACAGCACCTAACTCAATGCACACTCTAGTCAGCTATGGCACTAAGCAGGTATTAAGAAAAGTATTATTTTTTTGTGTATTTACTGGTAAGACAATGTTGCAGTTTATAAACTCATACTCAGAAAAGTGATAAATTAGCCTGGATGGCAGGATGTACCAGTGGGTGTGCAGAACCTTCAGTCCAGGAGTTCAGGGTGACACCACCACTGTGGCCTTTCTTTCACATGCAGAGTATCATACTGAGTTCAGGCTTGTTCTGTTCACTCTGCAAACTTGGGTGCAGCTGCTCCCTGAGGATGTGTGCGAGAGCTGAGAAATGGAAATGGACCCAGGAGAGACAGACACTGACTATGAATGGCCACATAAAAATACTAGAGCAAGAGCAGTAGCTGGAATCTTTTGCTGTGTGCCTGCAGTATTGCAGCTTTGGGTCTGGACAGAAAGCTTGCCAGATTTAGTGGGTCTGTTCTTGTCTTGAGCAGATGGGCACCAGACCACAAAAATGTGACTCACTACTAAGGCTTCATTTGCCTTCATTTTCAATATGGAACCAGTAGGTAGGAATAAAAAAAAATATTTTAAACTATCTTAGAAATTTACTTTATTAAAATAAATGTCTGCATGTTCCTCTGTTGTAGGGAGGATCTGATCTGATTATTAACAGCTATGGGCCTGTCACAAAGACTAATGGCAAGAAAAGATGGCTGTTCTTCCAAGATGCTAAGAAGGTGAAAACTGAGGAGGTAATTGCTCTAACAGAGATGCACAGTCTTTACTGTAATACCCTCTTTGCAAAGGAAGATACATAGTTTTCTGTTTATGGAAAAACATATTTAGTGGTTTTAATTGGATAGTTTCAGTTGTGTGAGGTTGATGGTGTTCTATCTCACCATAGTAAAGTCTTACAGAAATTCCATTTTCTGGCAGATATTGTTGTTAGGGCACTGTGACCCTTTACAGTTGGCAGACACTGTAACTCTGCCATTAACTGATTGCTTACGTGGCTTTGCCTTTGTATCTGTGAGCAGAAAGAGTTCTGTGTACTTTGCATTGCATGAACTAATTCTGCAGAGAGTCTGTATAAATATAAATACAAATTAAATATGTATTTACAAATAAAAATAATATTAACATAGAAATAGTCCTTCCTGCCCTGGCAGCTAATATTTTTGTTGGCTGAAGAGAAACAAATGAGGGAAACTAGATGATATACCCAAAGTACTGAGAAAACTGAGAACCTGAATAGAACTCTCTGGCTTCTGAAATTGTTGATCTGGACGTATTTGCTATTTGGCTGAGAAAAAGAGCAGTTTAAAACTGAAGTGTCAAACCAAACATGGAACATTACTATGCAAATTCATACCCATGGAGCACATAACCATTCTCCATTGCATTTTAACTTGTATTGTGCTCTTGTGTGTTTAAGAATTAGAAAGTCTTGATATCCATGTTGTAAAATCATATTGAAAAGTATTTCTACAAGCAGCTGTGTATTTCTGATGCCTCTATATGAAAAATATTTGCTATCACCCAAGGAGTAATGCTTAAAGAACTTGCATGAGGGGACGGGAGGGAGCTCTACCAAGTGTGTTTTTAAAATACTCTTCACGTCTCTCCCGTGAAATAATTTTTTACTAGCCATGCTTATCTAGAAGGATTATTTAATCTACTGTGGAAAAGTATGAGCAGGGCTTGAGATTGATTATTTTTAAACTGTAGGAAAGCCCTGAGAGAAGCATTCTGGTGGAATAGGAGCCAGGAAACGCAGTAGAAATGGAAACGATGGCACGGCTTTTGTGAGGCTGTTTTCTGTGTGTGTTTCTGCAGCCCCAGCGCAGGTTCGTGCGGGCGGTGTGTCTGTACCGGCCGGGCCCCGCCGCGCTGCTCGGCCAGGACGGCTCCCCCGGCCCCCAGCCCGGCTTCCAGGGGCCCTTCGGTGGCGCGGCCGACACGGAGCACTCGGCCAACAGCGAGGGGAGCCACGAGACCGGCGACTCGGGGCGCTTCTCTCACGAGTCCAACGATGAGATCCAGCTGTCCTCGGTGCCGGGTGCCAGCCCCTTGGCCGGCAGGCGCTGCCCCGTGGTGAGCAGGGCCAGCGGCCGCGCCGAGCCCCCGCCGCGGGTCCCTGCTGTCCGCTCCCCTCTGCAGGGCCACCCCAAGTGACCCCGCGCCACGCCGGACCTTCCCGGCGTGCGTCTGTTCGAAGGACAATGAACAGGGAGCCAAAGCTTCATGGTGGAAAGCCTGACTAACCTAGCAGGTGGTCCATACTTCTGTTGAATGTTGGTTTGTTGTTTTTTTTTTTTTTCTTTTCTTTTTTTTTCCTGTGTTTTGGTTTGTTTTTTTTAAAGCTCACTCGTTTTGAATGTTCAGTGGTCAAAAAATGTGAAAGGAGTGAAGATTTCCGACTAAAGTTAAAACTACGTCACTGGAGCAAAGGGAAGGCTGTTGGCCCTTTTGCTGACTATCTACCTCAGTTTGCCGAGAGGTGAACTCTGAATGATGACTGCTTTACCTCATTTGTGTTCTAGTTGGTCTCAGCTATAGAACTGATGATACTTCCTAGTAGTGTTGTTTTATTTCGGGGTTTTTTGTTTTCATCCCCCCCTGCAGTTGTGTGTCGAGTGAGTGTGTGTGTGAGGGTGCATGTGTATGTACTCAGTGATCAGGGAGTTGTATAGGTTGGTGGACAAGATTGTTTAGCTGAAGCTCTGTCTTTAAAAAGAAGGAAACCTCAGAGTATAAAATATTATGATTTCATGTGGTTGATACAGAGTATGTTAAAAACTGGGAGAACTGGAACTTCCACATACATGGTCACATGAAATCTTTTGTACCTCTTGATTTCTTAGATCCTCAGTAAGCCTAGGACAGTGCCTTTCCCCAGAAACCTGTGCTAGCAGCTGCTGGCAGCATATATGCTGTATCCCTGGGGCTCTGGGACATGCTGGATTGCCCACAGGGTGACAAATATTGCCCTGTATTCGCAGTTAAGGCTAAAAATCATAGCAAAATGAAGAAGTACTCAGCATTTTCAAACAACTTGGCTTTGCCTGAAAGTTATGGAATAGATAACAACGCTGAGTATTCCAGTATAGCAGTACTTCTTAACAGTGGTGCCTTGCATTATATATTATGAAATTACTGATTTGCCTTATTCCTTTTTAGTATTCATAAAGTTCCTTTGGAGTACAGAAAGATGCCTTAAATGCTTCTTAGATGTTTTAAGTAAACTGAAACATGAGTTTATATTTAATTTTTACCCATCTTTGAGTGCTGATAAGCAGTGCTAGCATTGTAGTATGTCTCAGAACTGTTGTTAGGATGCAAACCTGCTCTTTGCCTTCACCTAGTGTGCTATTAGCCAGGAATTTTAGCTCAGGGAGTGACTTTACCTATATGCCAATCTAAAACTCTGATTAGGCTACCATGAGAGATAAAAAAGCCAGAGCTTTAGTTGAAGAGTCTGTTGAAAGAGGTGAGTGCTGCTACTGCCTCAAACCCATGCAATTCCTGTTTTATACTACCTCCTTTAAAAATTATTTTAGTGGGTTGTTTTTTATTTTGTTGTTGTTGTTTTTTCCTGTACTCAGGGAACAGTTTGTTACTTTTAAGCTGCCTCATGGAAATGTGGAGCAAACTGACAGGGTATCATTTTGTGTTTTAATAGGAGAGAGCAAGAGACAGGGAGAAGGCTGGAATCATCCAATGTTATAACTTGCCTGTATCTATATCCAGTCCTCTTCTCACTCCTCTTTCCCTATTCTACTTAAAAAAAAAAGAAAGAAAGAAATAAAAAGAAAAAAAAATTAGGCATATGTTTTTACTTTAAAAAAATGTTTAAGATATAATGTTGTGAGAAAACAACCATAGGAACTCCTGGCTCTATTGAAGTCTGTCATACTGTCCCACTGACTTTACTGCTGCTGAGATGTCACCTCCAGATGTGCCAGGCTGACTCCTGTGTTGCTCCTCACTATCAGAAGCTGTGGGTAAGCCCTACTTTTGTGGTTGGACTGTGCTGAGGAATCAGGCTCTGGTTCCTGGAGCTCCTTTCCCTTGGAACTGTTGCCAGTCCTGAAGCACACAGTACACATTCACCTCTCCCTAATAGTGCTGATTCAAGTGCTTGAAGAATGATCTTGTACCAAAGACTGTCCTGTGGAAGAGAAGAAAGCCTTATATTGTCAAAAAGGAGTTGAACTAGTGAAAAGGCTATAGGTTTGAAGAGCTGAATACCTTTTATTATATATGTAATTACTAACAAAAACCAACAGGGCTTCTAGATTGTAGTAGTCGATTGCATAGGTGAGTTGTACGCTTCAGCAATTTTAACTACCTTGTTGTTCCAAGAGCCTTTAAAGAAAGTTATAATGCCAGCAGATATCTCCAAAGAATTCCAAGTGTAATTTTTTTCTCCAGCATGTAGTCGATGAACAGTACAGTATTAAGAAAAATATTTTTTAACAGTTTTTTTTCTACTTGCTGAAGAAAAAGAAAACCTTTTCACCAAAGATTTATTTTTGGTCTTGTCAGGCAGAACGTGTAGTGTACAGCAGAATACTGTTTTTAGTTAGGTAAAGTGTGAATTAATCAAAACTAGAGTAAGAATGTGTAACTGTAGCATGAAGTTTCACACTTCATCTTTCAGAGTAGCCTCTTGTGTTAGTTGCATTCAGAAAGAGCTGATATGCAGATGGTAACTGCTCCTCCAAAGACTTGTTTGCTGTAGGTACTGGCAATGGGGTATAATTTTATAATCCTTGTTACAGGTAAATACTATAAATCCTAAACTCTTCCTTCCAAAGACCCGTTCTGTAGTTTAATTTATGGATAATCTGAGAGAAACAGACTTCATATAAAATCTGCCAATCTTCTATAGATGCTTGAAGTTCAATAACCAAAGAGTTTAAAATTCTCAGTGTGTTAGATAGAACTGGATTCATCACTTAATGTTTTATCAAGGTACTTCTTATCAGCAAATAAAGAAAACCAAAGATATTTAAGGTTACCTCAGCATGTAGGCAAGCTTAGTTAGGCATTAATTATTCTGTCTTTATTTTTATGTTAACCAAATATAAAACATTTCTCCAGAACCCAGTCTACATTCATATGCTTCCCTTTGGCACAGTCATGATTACTACAGAACAGAAATCCTCTCCTCAAAATTCATGGCCTAGTACTAATATGTCACAAGACTTTGTGAGAAAAAATTCGTCTTGTGATTGAAAATGCCAACAAGTTAAGCAAAGGAATATCCAGAAAAATTGCAGAAATTGATAATATCTCTATTGAATTTAATAGCAGAATCAGTCCTTCATAATTTTAACATTGCAAAATTTAAAAGTTTAAATGCTTCATATCCTTGAAACCAATGCATGTAATTATAAATATGATCTTACAGATGATAATTTTTTTCAAAGTTTATACCTGTGGCTGTCTAAGGGAATAAGTTTTTCACTTTGTTCATTCCATTTGCCTAGAGAGAGCTGGCAGAACACAGCAGGCAGACTGGTTTCAGGTTTTCCAGGTTTTTCTTCTCGGTTATGTCTGTAGAAACTGGGTCCTGGAGAAAAAAATATAATTTCTTAATTATGAATTTTACTAAATATGTTCTGGAAGATGAACATAAATGTGGAATTTAGTGTTACACTATGTGAATTGATTTTGTTTAAGTGTGGTAAGAACTAAGGGGCCATGGCTGGTGTAATGAGTGTGTGTGCAACCCTTGTTTTAAAAAAAGACAAAAATGTTACCCTTGATATGACTTGAAAAGCATGAAAACTTACAGAGGAAACCTCAAAACTGACTTACCATGGTGATGGTGTTTGTTAGAGAGGATCTGCCCTTCAGTGCCACAGCAAGGCCTGGAGCCAAAACTGAATGCTCAATCTGCCCACAGCTACACTTGTGTGCTTTCTTCATATTTAACAAATACAAAGCACTGTCATCTTTCAGGAGTTATCCAGGACTGGGAATGTGTGTGCTGTGCAGGACAGAGCACATCACTTGGTTATTTTTTAACAGCTCTGCTATTGTAAGAGAAACCTGAAAAATCTACATGTCACTTTCAGTAATTTCCTGTATTAGCTCTCCATTTTTTGGATAACTGATGGTATTTTTAACAGAAAAGAGTATCAGGAAATTGCTTTGCCTATTTTTACTTAATCTTATAGTTAATTCCCTCTCTGGGTTTAATCCCGTGCTTTAGATACAAGTTTCTTGTTTGCCTTTTTCAAATCGGTGTCCTCATCCTGTTTCTTTTTAAGACAATGGGAGAATTAATTTGTATTTCAGCTAGCATAGTCTGGACAAACAAAATAACATTTTGTTTGTTTTTTTAAATCTTCACAGTACTATTATTTTAAAAGGACAGGAGTCTTAGATAGTTAAAACTCCCACAGGCAAATGGATTTCTGTAAGGTAAGTCACCATGCATCAGAGGTCCCTCTGTAACTCTCCATGAGTTATATTAGCCTGTAGTAAACACTGAGTATTTCAAGTCAGTTTACCTCCTTTTCATTGCAAATCAAGTCAACTTGAATGACTTCTCATTTGCTGCAGCCTGGGTGTACACAAGCATAGTTACTGCTGGCTCTCAGTAAAATGTTACTCTGAGCAAACTCTGGGCTTTTGTTCATTTTCTGAATTTTTTTTCATTTAATGATGGAAAAGTCCATCTCCTAACATGGGGAACATTGGTAGATTTTTCAGGGCACTCCATGTTTAGTCAAAAATCCGATTCTTGGCAACCAGAGAGAGCTGCACAGGTGTAATGCTGGTGGTATTTCACAGAAATCAATTTAGTGACATTATTCTCATAAAATTGAAAGCAGAATTACACTTAGTAATTGCTAAAGTGGTACTTGTTAGCTTGAACAATTGTTACACTCTTGGCAGTTGCTGCAGCTGCAGCTCTGCTAATGGCAGGCAATCTCTAAAGCAGAGCAATTCCTGTCTGCAGGAAATACTGAGCACCTTTCTACAGCAACACTGTGTAGTATTTTGGAATGTGTGTTTCAAAAGCCACAGATCTTCAATACAAGTTCAAACCCAAATCACTTTCAGTTAAGAGAGACAAGAACACAAATTCAGTTTGGCTCAAATATAAGCTTATTTCTTTGAAATTCCTCCAGGTTTATGCTGAGCCCACTCCTGACTGACTCAAAAGGGATAGAAAAACATGCTTAAGGCTTTGCTGTGTTGGGCCCTGTGTTTCCATTGGGTTCCTTCAAAAAAAGTTTTCAGCTTTTCATGGTTGCATATACTGACATTGCATCTGCCTGGTGTGTTTTCAGTGAAGACTGACTGTATATGAAAAACTGATTTATACGAATTGTTGCTTTTTGATTGTTTGGTTTTTTTCTTTTTTTTCTTTTTTTTTTTTTTTTTTTGGTAAAGTTGTGAATGAATTGCCAGTGTAGGAGCCAGGTGTGTATCTGACGTTGTGGTGGTCTGGATCCTTTCACTCCGTGTGCCATTTTCTTCTAAGGGCAGCAATGGCAGACTGGCTAATGGAGGATGGAGCTGAATTGTATTAATTTTATATTTGTCTCAGGGGATCAGCTCCATGAATTCCATTGCATGAGGGAAGCTAATGTTTGCCCTGATTTGAATGTAACTTTTTAATGTCTTTGAAAAACTATTTTGTTTAATAATGTGGATTTGTTTTTCTTTTCTAGCATTCTAGTAAATGTTACCTAGTGTGTTGGTTAATTTTTCCCCTCCAGGGTTGTTTATATACTACCCCAAGGTCATGCCAAAAAATAATAGAAGTTTAAATGCCAAATGTTTATGAAACTGCTGTCTAAATACTGATTGATTGCACAGTTAAAATAAAAGTTTTCCTTAGTAAAAGTGTTACTTGATACTTTCTTTTCAGTGTCTCTGAGGAGTGGCTCAAAACAACGAAGATAAAACTGCAGCACTTCATTTCAGGCTGAGCTGATAGGGATATTGTTGGCACTCTAAGTCATAAAAAGAGGTAGACAGCAAACTGAACTTATTGTTGAATTTCATAGAACTTTCCCAACCATGTATTCATTTATCACTTATGTACCTGTAATTATTTCTCACCTAAATCTCTTATGTTCCACTGCTGAACACCCATGCAAGATCTCTGTTCTGCTTTATTTTCATGGGGTGTGAAACACGTGGTTCTCAGTGCAGTTCCTCTCAAAAGCCTGGAAAGCTGCTGACAAAGCTGCACTGCTGAGTTTCCCCAGCACATTTACACCTGTTGAACCTGATGTTCAGTGTAGGACAAGACTGAAAATGCAGCTGCTGTGGGTCAGAAGGCAAACTGCTGCTGTTACAAAGGACTGCATTCTAGATGGAAGTCAGTCAAGTTCAGTTAGTGAGGAAGTTCTGTTCTGGAGGGATTAAATGGTTTCTGTTCCAGCAAGCTGATCACTTATTGCCACCGGAGAGCAACAAAAACTTGGCTGGGCTGTTGAGAGAGTTCAGTTCAGAGCTGGATTTAGAGAAATGGTGCCCATGCAAATTACTGGAAATGAAACCATGGAAATGATTGCTGTAATTAACACGGTCTCTAGGGAGACTAAAATCAAAACATCAGTGGAAATGGAATCTTACAATACTTGGTAGGTTTTATTTCAGTTTTTGTCTATGTTGTCCCCTAAAATATTTGAATTCTTCTTTTTTGGCACTGGATATACTTAATGGAGAAGGAAAGATATTCACAGGTATTTTGAAGCTTTGAAATCCCAGTATTGGGAATTGAAGATCTGAAATAAATGTCCAGTAGCTTTTTACCATGTCCAGGAAATGACTGTTTCTGAATACATTTACTTTTAGTTCTTATTCCGACCATCTGTAAGAGGCATGGGCCCTGTCACTTTCAGGTGCCCCTAAGAAAGGGCACGCTGTGAAAACACCCCTGGGAGTCAGAGCTTTTCTGCTTTGTCAGATCTCCTGCTGGTCACTGGGGGTGCCTGAATTCTGCAGTAGAACCATGAAGTCTCTTTCTCTTTGAATTCTCAGAAGACAAAGGAAATCCCAAAAAAAAGCCTCATCATGCTTCTTTATGAATCACAGCTGTTCCTACCTGCAGAGTCTGCTTATAGACCAGTTCTTCCTAGGTTATATGACATTTATCCCTGGGAGTTTTACAGCACCAGCTGTGGAGATTATTTATAAAACCAACTCTAATCCAAAATTCTTTATTTCTTATGTTCAAATATAGGAACACTGAAACAGAGTTATTGAGAGATAATTGAGAAAATTAGACCAATGCTGAAAATATGATTGAGTATTTTAAGAGAGTATTTGTAAAAAAATTAATAAATCCTAAATAGAGTAAATAAATTACATTTCAAAAGATAACAATTTCAAATAGCTAGGGAACAGTCAGTCTTAGGCTGTGCAGTGATACAAAGTTTTATCAGTGGAATTCACCAGAGATGTTGCTGTTTCTCTAGGTGAGAACAAGAACCAACTGCAGTTTCCAGTTACGTTACTGATGGTTAGTACAGGTTCATTCTACAGCCCAGAATCCTTGTTCTCAGTAGCAATATCTAAACTGTAAAGCCCCATCTTCCAAGGAGTTCCTTAGGAAGAAAACAAGGAAAGCTTAGAAACCCTTGCTTAGATCCCTCGGTTTGGGATCCGATGCTGTGCTACCTGCCTGCAGTGTGCCACCAACCTCAGTGTCTGAGCTACACACAGGTGAGTGCTGTGGGCCACTTACACTGAATAACCACATTCATTGAGGTGACAGCATTGCTATTTCTTTGTTTAGTTTATCAGTGACAACAATCTACAGTCTTACCTTATCTGATTTTTGGATAAAAGGATCAACACCTTGAAATATGAAAACCAGATGGGCTAAGAATCTACTTTGCACCTAAGCCAAACTTCACATCTTGTTATATATGAAAAAAACCTCTGCTTTCCTTTCATATATTTAAGTTACTCCTCTGAATATTTACAAGTAAATCCAGTTGGGTTTTCTGTTTGGGGATGCATAAACATTTGTTACCTGTAGGGTTAAACTCTGCCTTATCTTATTTCTGATACATGTTGGCACTGTGCAGCCCAGCCTGTTTTCTCTTCTTCCTTCATCTGCAGTTATGGCTCAGCATTGATTGCTGGACAGTAAAGCATATCCTCTGTAAGAGAGAAGCTGTAGGTGCTAATGTTGCTGCTGTCCATGTTGCAGTGTCTTACTCTTTCTATAACTGATGTCATAAGCCTTGGCTTCACCTTTTCCTCCCTACACAGTAAAGAAGATGGGATTTGAACCTCCCTCTCTTCACATACTTGCATGTTAAAGCCCCAGGTAAACACATTCAGATTTGACAAGGAGACACCAAATTGTTTCTGTCTCAAAGAGTAGTGTGAGCTTTATTTAAATCCTACTTACACAGGAATGCACCATTAAGACATAGAGAAAATATAAGTAATTCAGGACCTAGCTGTGCTCAGTGACAGAGGTGCTGTGCAGGGATATTCCTGCTCCACAGGATCACCCTTGGCTGCCAATAGAGGTCTGGGCTCTGATCTCTGAGAGGCTCCTGCCCATCCTGTGTGTGAGTTCCCTTTTGGCCTGCAAGAACCAGCTGAGATGCTTTTCTGGCACTGCTGCCAAGTGGCCCAAATTCCTCAGGGATTCTCTGGAGGGATGTCTTCAGCGTCACTGGAAATTTCAGGTGGGTTCAGAGGGTGCTGGATACTGTAATTATCCACAGTTTTGAAGGGCGAAAGTAAATTTTTATGGGCGATGGAAGATAATGTTTCCTATTATACTCTGTGGGACATTTTAAATCACTGCCTAAAACACTGGATTCTACTTTAGCTGGAAATAAAATGGGGACTCCCCAGAGCTCCTGTTAATAGAATGGTTTTGCATTTCCTTTTATCTGCATAGCAATACACTGGAGAAAAAATATTTCATGAGAAAAGCAGATTTCTGGCTAGGCTACCAGGTTATTGCATGAAAGCAGAAGTGTTGCATACACTGCAGCTCACTACAGCCTTTTAACAATTTGCAGTTTGGTGTGCTGGTCTAGGAGATTACCCCCCGCTCCAGTTTGCTGAAAACTGTCACCAGGGAATAAGTGACAAACCTCAGTCTATGCTGCCTCCTCACTTTTTGCAGTTTACAGACACAATAGCATAAAACAATCTCACTGAACTACTTGCTCATAGCCTTCCTTATGATAGGTTATGCAACTGAAGTTGGAAGTAAGACAGTTTACAGCACAGACTGTAAAATAATAATAATCATAAAAATCCATTAAAATTATTCATGTTAGCAACCATCCTGCTTTGGAATAGGTCTTGAATATTTAAAAGTCTGTAACAGCTTGCTCAGTCTCCACCAAATAAAACAATCTGGCTTTGCTTTACACAAAACCCACAGTCAAAGCAGAATGAATCCCTTGAGATTGAGATTTTCAGCTTCAAAGGATAAGTAAACCCCAGGCTTGAGTTTCTAAGTATTTAAATTAAAATTCTTCTGATAAATCAAAAGCAAGACAACCTCTAGTTCATAACAGGAAGAATTCTGGCTTTTAAAACACTTTAGAGAAAAAGATGGCTGTATTAAAGAGGAAAGCACTCTCATTTTTGATAAGCTGCTTCTCCACCTTTGTGGTGTAGGTCGGTGTGTTAGAAGCCATCGTAGCACAGCTGACAACCCAGGCCAGTCCCCAAGAGTTCAGCTGTGCTGGGGAAGGCTCAGAGTCACCTCCGTGCTGGGCTGTTGAGCACTGGCCAGGGCTGGGACCCTGGCACCCAGCAGTGCTGGCTGCTGCCACAGGGTCTCAGCCCGAGGGGGGAGGTTGCCATTTATAGTGGGGATGACTAGAAACAGCCTTTTAACAGGAGCACTCTGCAACTTGATTTAGCATTCAACAAGGTTTTAAAGAGTTTATGATGATGGTTTTTTTTTCCTGTAGCTCAGCTGGGCCAAAACTTAAGAGTCCAGCCCTGCAGTTGCAGATAAGAAAATTACAGGATCTCCAGAGGAACAGCTGTATAGCATCCTAAAACCTCTGCCTCTAAATTTCAGATTTGGAATTGTCCCCACTAGACATAATACATGCAGAGTAATTTAATCCAGTTTGGTGTTTGCAGACAGATAGTGCATATCTTTTAAATAATTCTACATTCTTTTCTTGAAATCCTGGATTTCATGTGAATTTTAGCCTGGGGATTAGGGAGGCTCCTCTCAGATGTGATGGGTGAGTGCAGCATCTATGGAACTAGGTCATGGTGCACTTACACATATTTAGTTATCTGTTCTTGTGTTCTTCCCTACTTTAGTGCACAATAAACAAAAGAGGGAATGAAGATGGATTTATCCTCTCCTCTCAAAGGACGGCAGAAGAGATTGCATCGTGGAGGTTTTTTTGCTGCATTTTCTAATAATGTTTGTGATTTTTCTTTTTCATTTTGCATTTTGTAAGCAATGAAGTGCAGGAATTAAATGCTTCCCTCCCTTTTCATCACACCACGATAAACAGGAAAATGCAAAGGATTCAAGACAATGATCCAGAAAGAGTAAGAAATTGCATTTCTTTCCTTTCCCCACAGAGTGTCCCCATTTCACTGTTCCTTGCTCAACAGGCGACCCCCCCCCCCCCCCCCCCCACCACCACCTCAGAGTAGGCTGAAGCCCATTTTGCAGAGTAGCCTACAAAGGTTACTTAAACATGTATTTGTCCCTTTCCAAAATTTATTATTGCCGTTAACAGGGCAAACTGAAAGTTCCCTTTTACTTATCATAGAGGTTTTATCTGTCTTGGTGACTTGAAGATCAAAAGAAGTTTTTTAATACATATACACACACACTGGATTTCTTGTCAAAACTTTTGTTCTTTGGTGTATATGTAGCTGTAAATAAAATAATTAAACTTAAGTCCCTAGGTAATCAATATCATCTTTATATTTTAATTCTTTAGGTACTAATTAATTTTTAATGTATTGGGTATAAAATTTTATTGTTTAAAACTACTGGAAAATTGTAGGTTATAACTTTGTAAGTTGTGCGTTGCTGCCAAGAGTATTTGAATGCGTTAAAGCTATTTTCTTCTGAGATACGTCAGCATATACAGATTTTAGATGTGAGCTGAAAAAATAAATGTGCATTCAAAAAAAAATTAACTAGTCTCACTAGCTTTTTTAACTAAGAGCTTGCTTTTGGACTTTAAAAATTTTGTTCCAGTATAGATATGACACTAGAGTGGCCTTTGTGCAGCTGAGACATTTTTTGATCGGTTCACTAATAACTTGTCTTGCAAAGCTCAAAAAAATGTGTTTCATCAGCCAGTGATTTGCAATGTGATTTGACAAAGGCATGATCATTCTCAGACTTGTGTCATATGGAAGAAAACTGATGTAGTGAGCTACAGATAAAAATGTACATTCTTTCATTTATAAATTCATAAGCCAACATATTCTGCACTTTTTTCCCACAAACACGCTTGTATTCATTTCAGACTGAAGTTAAACATGAATAAACGATTAATTAGATCTTGTTTTGTATTTTGTACTTTATATTATGTGGCTAAGTGGCTAGTGCAGAAGTTTAGACAGTCCTAATTTTTGCTGATTAAAAGCAGTAACGAAACAGGCGTGTGCTGGTGAGGCCTGGTTTACATCACCAGAACAGATGCAGCATTCACCAGCAGGCAGAGCAGTTTGCACTGAGATGGCTTCAGTGACTCATGCTCGAGCTGTTTCAGTTCCAGCTACAACCCTTAGGTGGGCAGAGATGCTCTGTCTGCATCTGACAGACCCACAAGGAACCCGTTTAACACATTGTCCCAGAGTAGTATCAGCTGCATAACCAGCCAGGCTAAAAAAGCATAAAAAGCACATCTCAGTGTAACTTATAAACATGCACGTGCTCACTTTTACTACCAACAAAGGGAGGTGTGGAGTAGGAGGACAAATGAGTCTGGAGCAGAGCTGTAACTCCAGCAGAACAACAAACCCAGATTTTTAGTGTTGTCTCAGGCCTGACAGAAACTCCCTCCAGCCTTGGTAATCAGTCCTGTTTATCACAGGGGTCCTGTGAAACATGCACAAGGCTGTAGAATTGGCACTTAAATTTGCATAACATGAGAAGAGGCCTTTTAGAAAAATTAATTATTGTACTTTTTCCCTCATAGCAAGGGGGGCATTAAATCTACTGATGCTGGAATACTGCTGCAAGCTAAGACTACTGCAATCCATATTTCCTTGAATGTGTCCCTTTTTTTCCAACTCAACACTTTCTATCCAGGTGGAAGAGGCTACTTGTGTGGCCATATGGCAGGAAACCTGCCCAGGTGCTGCCAGATGCTGTACCTTGGCACTGCCCTTCTGCAGGAGCTGCTTGCTGGTCTCCCAGCTCCACGTCCACTGCACAGGGATTGATTTCTCTCCGTGTAGGAAATCTTCTGCAATGAGCTGGTAAATCAGAATAGAGCTCTGTATGTATTTGAGAATTTTCTGTATTTTCAAACATACATTGCTTACATGAGAGAGAAACATCTGGATCTTCCCCTGGTACTGGAAGTGGCACAGTTTACCAACTTCTGGCTATTTTTCTTCTGATGTCATACTTTCCTTTTAATTTCCTAATTTTCTTCCTCTGAGATAGTATCTTGGCCTCCATAAAAATCAAACAGAACAAATCTTTCAATTTTTCCTTTTTAGAATTCCTTAAATATCAGTAAATTTCTCTAAGGTGTTTTTTTCCACTAGCACTTCTACATACATTCATATGTTGTCAATATGAGCTTCTATGCTCTGCTACTCTCTGCTCCTGAGATATGCAGTAGATACACAGGAAAAAAAATGCTATAAAAATCTGTTAAGGATCCAAGTCCAATTGATACTTGTCTCCTAAAATGTTGACAGCGTTGAACGTTCAGATGGTATGACAAAAATTAGTAAAAAAATTTGCTCTGCCTTCTAGTATTTTGCACAAGAAGACTTTTGGTAGCCTTCTTTTTAACCTGAATTCAGATAGAAAAGAACCTAGAAGTTATCGAACCAGCTCCTCTATACTTAATAACCTTTTTAGGTCTAATGACTAATTGAAGTTACTGTTAGCTCACCAAAACCACCCTTCTGAGTCAGGATTGGATATACTGAACAACAGTGTTTGTTCACAACTGAGTATTCTGGCAGGGAGGAAGAGCTTTCTGTGTGGTTGGTTATTGTTAAAAAGAAGAAAATTATTTCAGAATGACAGCATCACTACAGTTCAAAAGGACTTTGGCTGGACTTTGAGTCCAGCCTCTTGCACAAAGCAAGTCTAACCCTGAGCTTGGACCAGGTTATTCTGGGTTTTGCCCTGTTGGAAGCTCGTTTCAAATTATGAGTCTAATTTTTCTGTCACACTTTTTTGTGAAAAGCTTTGTCTCCCTTTTCTTGGTAACTTCCACTTAGGTGTTGGAAGGTTGCTAACTAGCTACCCCTAAACCTTCTTAATTAACGCCAGCTTTTGAGAGGAAGAAATGGAGTAATTTTAAGGACAGCTAATGAGCAGTGAGGCTTACCAGGTGGTGAATAGCGTGTCATAGTGAGAACTTCTGTAGATCTTTTGGGAAATATTTGGGATGCTGATATAGCAGGCACCTGAGCCAGTGAATTAGTTCCTTTCAGACACCACATCAGCTATTTCCAATGAGAGTTTAGAAGTGAGTCCAACAGGATTCTCAGACTGCTTACAAAAGACCTGAGCCAGTTAAAAGCTGAATTTGGATGAAGAGTAAAACAGACATCATTTTTTTGCAACTAGAGCACTGGGTTAAATTTGAATTCCCAGCTCACATTTCTGATGCAGACAATCTCCCCATAGGAATCTTTATAGACTCAGTGACATCAATCTGCACATCCATAATTACAGTCTACATGCCATTACACGGCAGCCGTGCAAAAAGCTCTGCAGCCCTGGGAGAATCAGCTGGGCCTGCAGCAAGCTCTGCCACAGAAAATGCAAATCGCTTCACAGATAAGGCACATCTTCCTCCAAATATAGACAAGCTCACACCCACCTTGCTAATAACAGGCTCTACTTCTCTTCAGTAAGATTGCACAAAATCAGGCAGCACATCCCGTGAGATTACTGGCAGCGTGCTGTACTTCGAGGTACGCACATCTGGGATCGCTGCAAAGTAGGAGACTGAGCAAATAAAAATGATGTCTAGGGAAGGACAGAAATCAACATAAATTGAATTACTTTTTCCACTTTACTTTTGCATTTTGCAAGTCTGACTTAAGTAACAGTCAGCCATGCCAGTATCTTGACCTTTACATTAAGGTAACTTTTTCCCCTTAGAAAAACTGTTCCAATACTGGAAAAATATGGACTATCCATCTAACAAGAAGGTACATAAAGATATAGCACCACCAAGTATTTTGAAGTCCGGCATGACAGCAAACTCCATACTGTACACAGCTGGGCATTTTTTGTCCTTATAGGGAGAATAGGTCTTTATTAAACTTGTACTTTTAATGCAGTTGCTTTAACAATTTCGATCTAGATCAAGAACTCCAAATGTAACACCTCTGAAACGCGGCTGCTTCAGAACACGGGAAACGGAGGCAGAGCGTGTTTGCACAAAATTACACCGATACCGGCAGCGATTTCCCTGTCCCGGCGTGTTTCCAAGGGTTCCGTAGGGTTTACCGACGCTGCGAGGGCACCGGCTGGGCCCAGTGGTTTGTGCGGTACCCCAGGCCAGAGCCCGGCCGGCGGTGACACCTGTGCGAGGGCAGCCGCTCCCTGAGGAAGGTCTCCCCGCCTGCGCGGTGCTCCAACGCTCCGGGCACCGGAGAACGGGAGCCGCAGCCCGTGGGCGGGCGGCAGGCGTGAGGCACGTGCCGCGGAACCCCCGACGGCCCCCGGAGCGCGGCCCGGACCCGGTCCCGGCCAGCGAGTCCCCCCGCACGGCGGCAGAGGCGGCCCCTTCCCCGCTCCCGCCGCGGCCTCCGCGCTCACGGGCGCTGCGTGCCCCGGCCGTCCCGCGGCCGGACCGAGCCCCGGCGGTGGCCGAGCGGAGGGCGGCGGCGCCGGCGGAGCCGCCCCAGCGCGGCGCCTTTGTTCCGAGCGGCGGCGCGGCCGGGCCGGCAGTCCCGCCGCGCTCGGGGCGGGAGCGGGGGGAGCCCCGCCGAGCGCCCCGCGGCCGCCGCCGCCCCTGCGCGCCCGGGAGCCGGCGGGCGGCGGGGGCTCGGCGCGCTGAGCGGAGCCGTGTCCGGCGGGGGCGCTGCGCGGGGCACGGCAGCCCCGGCGGCGGGGGCCGGGCGTCCGCAGCCTGCGGGGGCCCAGCCCAGCCCGGCGCGGCTCGGCGCTCCGCGGACCCCCGGGCGGCCTCCGGGCAGCGGCGCTCCGCTCGCCGGACCCCGCCCGGCCCGGGCCCCGCCGCGGGCTGCGGCGGAGCCCTCCCGCGCCCAAACTTTGCAAAGTCTCGTAGCTCCGCTGCTGGGGCGGCGGCGGCTACGGCAGCGGCGGGCGGGGGCGGCGGCGGAGGAGGCGGGGGCGGAGGGGGCGGGGTGCGGGCCGGCGGCGGCGGCGGCAGCGGCATCAAAGAGCCTCGATTCTTGCCGCCTTGGGAGCCATGCGTTGCTGTCTGTAATGTCAGCGGAACAGGAGAAGGACCCCATCGCGCTGAAGAGATCCCGAGGTACGGCGAGGGCTGGGCCGGGCCCGGGGGCGGCCGCCGCTGGGGCCTGGCTCCCGTGCGGAGCGCTGGCCGAGCCGCGGGATGCGCGCCCCGCCGGCCCCGCCGGGCTCCCCTCGCCGCTCGGCGCGGGCCGCGCCGCCCCCGCCGGCGGTCCCTCCCTGCGGCCGCGGCGGGGCCGGCGGTGCGGGGGCCGCTCGAAGTTTGGTCGGTGGGCCCGGCCGGGCCCCGCGGGCTCCCGCAGCCTGCGGGCCTTGAAAAGCAGCCCCGGGGCTCGCTGTGCGCGCAGGTGTGCCCCGCGGGGGAGGGCGGCGTGCGGTCCTGTCTCTTGTGTGTCTGGGGATGTGCGGCACATTAGTATGCAGCGAGCATACTGCTGGTGCAAGGGAATACGGCGGCGGTGCCACATGTCCGAGTTCGTGCTGATGCAGAGCTCGTAAATTACACTTGAGTGTTCGCTCTTCTGCCCCAGTCCTGCCTCCTGTGCTTGAGTCTAGCTGGGGTTTTGTCTTTCCCTTTTCGCAGAAAAAAAAAAAAAACCCGAAATATTATTCGTTACTAGCAGCACTGGTTTGTGGCTCTGGTGAGGTTTGAAGTATGCGTTTCTTTCAAAGGTGTAGGGAGAAGGGCAGAAATGCCGGGTCTCCTCTGACTTCGGCAGTGCAGCTGACTTTAATGGCAGTGTCATATCAGCCTGCGTGGTGATGGTTGTGTCCATACAGCCTTTAGACACAGAAATGCCTTTCTGAATGAAATAATCAAAGACGGCAGGATGGGTGACAGAGTTGGGTGAAAATCTTGGCGAAATTATAACATTTGCAATTTAATGCTCGTTTTCTTGTCTCCTGTTTTGCCCCTGGAATTCTATTGTTCTTGATGTTTTAAGCATTTTTCTGGTTGGGTAAGTGCGAAAAGGTGTGGATTCCACGGTGCGTATTGTCATTGATTTACAGTTTGCTTTTCTAAAACTGTTATAGTAACAGCTGGATTGTGAGCTTGAAAATGAGAGAATGAAAACACACAGCAGTGTTACAAAGGAGACTGGAATTCATTACACTCCTCCACTCTCAAGCCCTGATTCTGCAAATGTTTAAGCATATATAGTTTCACATACTGGAGTTACCCATCAAAACTGTTTACAGTCTCAGGGCTACAGAACAGGCTTACCAAATCTGGTTGAAATTAGACTATTTTTAGTTTTCTATCTATAATGAAAAGTTTATTCAGCCATTTATGTTTCTTGGGAAAATGTTCTTACTGAGATAAAACACTGTTTAAAAAGACTCTGGCATCCATCCTCTAAAAACCTAGACAGAGGTTTATTAGTGAATATAAAAATATGTCATACTGCATTTGCAATATGTTAGATATGGCATAAATTATGTGCAAAGTCAAAATCCCTTAATGTGTAAACAAAACTGCAACTTGCAATTCTCCTAACTTACACTGAAAATGTCCATCTTACGTACCTGTGAAGTAAAAGAGACCCTGAGGCTTATCTCTTCTCCTTTGCCCACATGTGAATGGCTGAAATTAATTTTATCTGTAGTTTTATAGGAGAATAGTTTTCAGATATTTATTTGTATCTTTAGATCCATGAGATAGATGATGTCCCAGTCAAAATGATTGTATTTTTGTATGAAAAATTAGTCTCAGACAAGGAATAATTTTTCATTAATGCAGCATTCCAAAATGCTTGGTACAACTTTAATGAAAGTCTGTGTGGTAGGTACCAAAAGTGACTTTGTGGAAAGTTTATTTTGGCCTCATGAAAATGAACCTTATTCACTCTTTTTTGGAGGTATGCTAGGACTAACATTCTGTTTCCTTTCATGTATAAATTAAATCATTATAGAACCCACAGGGAAAATACAAATTCTTAGGGCTGAATTAAATCATTGGCCTCACACAGTGAGAACTGAAAATACAAAAGCTTTGTGCCTTTTCAGACACAGGACTCCCCTCTGTAAACTAAGGCATGTGAATGGCTTCGCTGATGAAAGTAATTCAGGTAGAAATTGATGGAATTTGTCACTGGAATTCTAATGTTCATATGCTTATGCTTTTGAAGAATGATACCCCAGAGAGGGAACTTATACGTAGTTTTATAAAGTTTTAACTTCAGCTGCTGTAAACCAGCACTTGTGTATCTACTTGATAAAAAATTTACTGGGTTGTTGAATTTATTAAAAGGAATCTGGGTATTTGGAGTATTTTGCTCTCATTGGTTAACGTCATTTATGTTTTAAGAGTGCAGGGACATGAACAAGAGAGTGATTTATGCAGTTGTGAGGAGTAGTGTTCCCAGTGCAGTCAGTCTTACGCTAAATTTTGTATAAACTTATAAGAACACTGGAGAAGAAAATGATAGGAAGTGCAGGGACAGTTTTGAGAAAATAGATTATAAAGAAGATGACTTGTAAAGTTGAAATGTAGGGGAAGTTTGCTGTAATTTTTTATGTAAAACTTTATGCTGTAATCATTTAGTATCTACAGGTAATGCAGTGGCAATGCTTCATAGCACACTAAGTACATGAAGGATTTTATATTCTAAATAAAGGCAAAAAGGTCTCTTTTTCAATCCCTAGTATCTTAGACCACAATATGCTATGTGCAAGCATGAGTTTATTTTAGAGCTTGGTTGTGACATCGTGCCCTTGTCTTTGAAATTCAGACTTAAAATTTGATAGGTCTTGATCTGGGATACCCATGTAGCTTCCTTACATGTAATGAAAAATAAAATCAAATATCAACAATGACAGCTAGAGCTAAAAGGAACTTAATAAAGCAGAGGCAGAAGTGGATTCTTACTTGAAGTAGGACTGGTAAATTCCCTGAAATCTCAAAAAAAAAAATAAATAGAGGAGGCAGGGAGGAACGAAGTGCTAGGAGTGAAAAATTTGTCAGGCCTCCTTGGATCAGGAGTATTTCAAATAATTTGGATATTATGGTCTGTGTAGAGTAGGACTGCTGCTTCCCTGTGAGATTTTATGTTACATTGCTGAATAGTCTTAAAACTGGTTTGCCTGTCTGCTGGGAACAGCTGTCTAACAGAGCAGTGAAATGTCATGCGTTGTGCTGCTTTGCATAATACTGTTGATAATTCACAGTTATCTGCAGGTTGTCTTTAGTAATGAAGACCTGTGAATTCAGCTCGTTGCTTACATCTTGATGAAGTTTGACTTGTCATCTGAATATCAATCTTAAACAAACAACAGTCACATTTTTAGGTTGGATTGCCTACTTACTGTTCTGTTACTGTATCTTTATATAAAAGAGCAAATAAGCTGTTATCTTAACAGGTCTGGGAAAAAAAGAATTAATATAGTTTCTTTAAAAAAATGGTGTTAGTACTTTAAATGTGTTGCTCCCGTATCACCTGAAAATGCTTCTCATATTTCAGCTCAGGGTTTTCTTTGCATTCCCATATTGTGGCAATTTCACGTGAGTCCAGACAGACAGACTGACTGGGATAATAATGGGTGTGCTAGATTCATTTTTCATCTATGGTCTAATTAGAGATTTAAAAATGAAAGCCACAATGTATACAAATTTGAGAGCTTGTCCCACTGTTGTGAAAGGTGTAGAATCCCAGGTGAAGTACAGATATCTCTTTGTATTGCTCAAGGTCAAGTCTGATTGAGCAACCAGTGAAATGAGCATTCCTTACTTCTTTTTGTGCCAGGACAGTCTTGCTCAGTTATTCTATGAGGTTTCTGCAGAGGTGGGCTGGTTCACTTATTATTGGTAGGTGTCGTTTTGTTTGATCAAGTCTTGCATTTAATGAAATTTAGATTTGATGCACTGAAGATTTGTCTAAACAACACAGCATGCTTTTAAGTGTTTTTTCGTCGTGGATCTACTACTGTTTTATTTTCCTTCATGGTGGATTGTAACACTCTGTTATGCATTGTTACACTGGGTCTGATAAATGCTGTGTCTATGTGAGTTAAAGGAGAGGTGAGTCTTAGACATGGCTTTTTGCAGTTCTTTTGAAAGTTTTATGATTTATGCAACAAGAAATACTTCTAACTGCTGATGTGTCAATGTTAAGAACCAAAGGATAGATAAAAATAAAATAAAAGGAAATGTTTGTTTCCATAAGAATGAGCATGAATGGGACATGAAAGTGGTAGTAGACAGAGGTGTAGGAGGGATGTTAGCTTACCTCCAGATGTGTGCTCCTTTAGGATTTGTAACATAAGGCGCCAGAGTCAATGCAAGTTCAGTATTTGTAACAGATATCTGAGGCTGTGGTAGTTACAGGCAAATTTACAATACAGTTCTGCAAGAAAATTAATGCACTATTGCACTGATTGGCATCTTGTAGGTGGTGACAGTGGATTGGATGGGTTAGGAGGACCAGGAGTTCAGCTTGGAAGCCCTGATAAGAAAAAGCGCAAAGCAAATACACAGGTAAATTCCCTTTGCTTCTTTTGAATTCTTAATAAACAGTGCACTCAAATGTTTGTTGGTATGACTGTCTCTCATTGTTCAGAGTATCAGTTTGTTGTCACAAATAGCAGCTACATACCAAATATTTCAGTTTTACTTTGAAGTTGAAATCTTCCTAAATACTAGTTATTTGCGCTGAAGTTATTTTAATCCCTGTAAGTTGCCAAAGGCATATAAAGAGAGGAACACAGTGAGACTGCAACAACTCGTATTTTTACCATAGGGATTTGATTCTAAGACACTTTTTTAAATGTCTTGTAGCCATTGGTAGAAATCTGTACAGCATGAGTAGTTGCCATGAGACTACTTCTCTCCTTACTCTCATTCCTCTATGTGTAGGCTTGTGGGCTAATTAATCAGCAGAGTTTGTTAATGCTTTGACCAAACTCTTGGCATGCTCCCCAAGTGATTTTCAAGCAAAAGCTAAGGCAGGTACAGCTCCTATCCAGTGAATTCTTGCAATGTGACATTTCTATGCAGTTTTTCTTTCCAGAAAAGAAAGCTGCAGTACAAAATATCTTAAGCAATTTGATATCTGTAGTGCCAAGTTTTCCTTTGTGTGCTCATTCAGCTCTGAGTATTTGTTAATTTGGTACTGCCCAGTGGGAATACCTTTATTTATGTAGGTAAAACAGTCACTTTCTCTTAGGCCTATGGAGAGTCCATTGAAATGTGGATCTGTTTTCTTCATTTCTGTTTTGTTTTAAAGTAGTCATGCTGAAACCTGCTCTGAGAAATATTCAGTTACTTTACGAGGTTTCACAGCTCTTTCTTGGTGGAGTTTCCTTGTGTTCTAGGATGGTAATAACTCTAGAGGACATGCAGATTAGCTTGTATGCTTTCTGACCAGGTTAAAATTAGCACTGCAGCAATTTTTTTGTATTTTTTAAAATAATTTTTCAGTCTTAGTTTATTAGTACTTAGGAGGAAGTGCTTTCTGTGAGCACAGTTAGTGTGAGGGTGAACCCAGTAGATATTCCCTGCAGGCTAGTCTAGAGTGAATTTCAATTATGTGATTGCACTGGTGACATTTAAACAGATTCTGGGCCCCATTAAACACTTGATTATGCTCTGTAACCAGAGCATAATCCTCATGTTTCATACCTACTGACTGTGCTGTGCAGACTGTCCACAATCACTGAAGGCTTTTGTTTGGTCTAGAATGTACAGCATAGAATATTCCACAGACTACAGAAAATACCAGTTTGATGTCTCCTATATTCTAAATGCCTTTTCTAGCATTACAGTGCCCTTAGGTTTGTATATCCTCATAGAAGTGGGGTGTCTTAAGAGAGATATATTCAGTAACATGAACCCAAAACAAAATTAAGGAAACGCTTCAAATCTGCTCTTCATCATTTGGAAATACCTTGTGTATGTGTTTGTGACAGTTGGATTTCTGTATTGTTGCTTTTCTTTTGTAAAAGATTATGAAATAGAAGTCACATATCAAGTAGTATTTTCAGCTTTTAAAACACTGAGACTACTATAAATCACTACATTATATGGAGCCTAACTTCCTCTCCTGCCTCTGTACTGAAATTTCAGACAGCCTGGCAGGGTACAGTGGGTGAATTTTACACAACAGCTGAACAGTTCAGCAGTTGCATTGCTAATCCAGAACCTTTGTGGTTGGTCTGTCTTGCAGGGAAATACTTAAACTAATTAAAATATTGTATTTAAAATATTTGTAGGGGTCGTCATTTCCTCCTCCATCCGAATATGCTCCACCACCGAACCCAAGCTCTGACCACCTTGTAGCTGCAAATCCGTTTGATGACAACTATAATACTGTGTCTTATAAACCACTTCCTTCAGGAAATCCATATTTTAGTAATCCTGGTTATCCTGGCTTTGGAGGCTATAACACTTTCAGAATGCCGCCTCACATGCTGCCCAGAGTGTCCTCACCATATGGTGGTTCTTACTCCCTCAGAAACCAACCACATCCTCTTCCTCAAAACCCTGTTGGCATGGGTTTTAGTCGACCCCACTCCTTCAGCTTTGGTCCACATGATAATCCAGGTTTTGGGAATCAGCCACCTTATAGCAGTGGTCAGATAAATCAAAACATCAATATGCCTGCTCAGCATTTCAGGCCAAATCCTGGGGAGAACTTTGGCCATTCTGGTCAGATACCTCACCCTGATGTGCCAACTAACTTCGGTCCTGGAAACAATCCAAATTTTCCAAATTCTCAGCTAGAGTCAAACCATTCTTTTGTTCCTCCACCAAACACATACAACCAGACAAAATCATCAGCACAAAAGCAAGACTTTAGTCAAGGTGCAAGCAAAGCATCCAGCCAGAACACTGCTGCTCATCAGCATCATCACAGGACAGAGGATGTTGTGAGTCAAGGTAACAGTGACCTGAAAAATGTTACTCGAAACAATGTGGTAAATCAGGAAAACAGCCATTCTAATAGTGCTGATAACACCAGTGCTGGCCACTCAAATGGGACTCAGAGCAAGTCCCGCCAGCCTCGAGGTCCTGCTGAAGGATGCAACTCTGAAAAGAGCAGCAAAACACCCCTCCATCCCAGTCGTCATGGACACTCGTCCTCTGAACCCGTCTACCCATGTGGAATTTGTACACATGAAGTCAATGATGACCAGGATGCCATCCTGTGTGAAGCCTCTTGTCAAAAGTGGTTCCATCGGGTCTGTACAGGCATGACAGAGTCAGCCTACGGCCTTCTCACGGCAGAGGCGTCGGCGGTGTGGGGCTGTGACACTTGCATGGCTGACAAGGATGTGCAGTTAATGCGCACGAGAGACACTGCAGGACCGCCTGCACTGAACACAGAAGGCTGACAGCCTGAATGGCTGCTAGTGGAGCAAATACTTGCTATGAAAATTCGGTTACAAACTGGGTACTTCATTTTCTGCAGACAATCAGTTGTGTTTGATTGTCATTTTTTTTCCCTTAATCTGTTTTCATTCATATATGTTCATCTCAGCTTTTGTACTCTTGGTTTTATGTGTGCAAATGTTTTACAGGATGGAATATTTTTTGTTTCTGATTAAACTGTAGCTGACAATTCATAGGAAGTAGGATGAGCGTTGACAATATTATTGAAGGAAAAAATGTGCCTGTATGAATAGCCCTAATTTGCTAGTGTGTATTAATGTGTTAACTAACACTAGCATTTAGTGCTTGGTTTTAATGGTACTATATTTGCAAGTACTCATTACTTTGTTTTTTTTTCTTTTGGCATGAATGTCTGTTATTTAAGTTCTTGCAAGCCTTTCTTTGAATATAGTAGAGATGGCATGGAGGAATGTGCAGTACTAATAGTTGTCATTTTAGGGTAAATACAGAGAATTTTGTATGTGCTTTTTCTTATTTTTGAAGTAAAGCATTAATGTGCTATTCAAAATCGTGAATTCATGCTTAGCAACACAGTGAAACCCACTAACTATTACACATTTCTGTTTCCTTGAAATGGCAATAATCTCTTGACTTCTCAGCAGTTACTTGCTGAAGGCTCTTGCTAGGTCTTGATTATTTGGAAATTGTTGTGAAATAGGATTTAATTGGAAAAAGAACTCATCGAGTTTATGAAGTCCACTGCTTTAAATCTAGAGAATGCCAAAACTAGGGTTGCACATATAACCTTAATTCATTTATCTTGTGGACATACCTTGGGATAGTCTTTGCATCTTGTCATGGTTGTGCAGTCATGCATGTCTCTCTCATTCTTTCTCACTGATGGTTCCAGTCTCCTGCCTCAGTGCTGCCTGAGAATTGTGGATGAAGTAGTGCACGGAAAATCCTGCCCAGCCTCTAGGGCTGTCAGCTCCAGCCTGCTCACTCACCCTGAGCTTACACAGTCCACGTGGCATGAACGAGGGGGTAAGGCAATGGAGTGTGCTCTGCACAGGCTCCAGATTGCATGATAATTTGGCTAGCAAAGTCTTAAAACTATATTCCCACCACTGTCTCAGCCAGTTTTGCAGTGAGAGGGTGGGAAATCTAAGGTGAAGAAAGAAAATAGAGCTGTCATATCAAGTGAGTTTAGCTCACATCAGAACTAAGTAGCCAGAAGTTTAGCTCCTTTGCTAAACCTGATATCCTGCTGACAAATATGAATGACACTAGAGCTTCATATGTAATGCCAAGAAATTCAGTTTTAATAAGGGTAATTTGATCTAATTCCTGATCTCAAAAATAACCCCTTTCTTTTTCAACGTCGGGAAGTATCTAGCCTTGAACAGTTCAGCCTTAGCAGTGTGATGAAGTTGCATATGCAACTGAAAAAGTTTCTTTTGAGAGAATGTAGTTTTGAATTAATAAAAGGAGGCACTGTGATAACAGATTCTGCTTGGAATATGTACCACTGTGCTGGAAACAGTCTTTAAATAGCAATTAAATCATATGTCAAGCTTACAGGTACTAGTCATTTTCCTTAATGTGATAAATTTTTCAGGTCTGTGATGATGGGGGACGTAAGAGTTTTTAGAGAATACCGTCATCTAATAAAGAGGTAGTTTTATGGTAAGCCATGCTAATGAGTGAAAGTAGGGCCTGTTTGATAGTTCCACCATCATGTTTTATTTTAAATTGGCTCTACTGTGTACATTCGTTGAAAATACTGTGCAGATCTACACAACTTGTTTTATTTTAAAAGTGAAAAGTTTTGCTGTATAAGTGCAGTATTTTTTTCTTTTTTTTGGCTTGCCTCTCATCAGGAAAAAGAAAAAAAAATGTCTAAAGTGTAAGTGACATATTTTGTATCTTGAGAATTTTCCTGTATGCAGATGTAAAGTGTAAGATAGATCCAGAGTTTCTGTGTTCATCACTAGTTGTTTTAATTTAGTACATTAACTAGACTCAATCTTGTTCTGTTAGTGGTGTGATTTTAAAACCACCACCAAAAAAAAAAAAAAGCAAACAAACAAGCAACAATCTCTGTTAGATTTATTCTTCAGTAGTTTTCCTAATGAGTGACAGACTTTGAATTTGCTTTTGCTACCTGAAGTAGCAATTAAACCAAACCTTGTTTAGATGGAGTTGTTCCTCTGGGAATCAGTTTAATCTCTGCCACAATTACCACTGTGAACATAATGGAGCTGGTTCACACATACAGTAAGGTAAATGAAATAAAAATTTTGCTCAGTGAAAATTCAACCAAAGCTCCAATGATGATATTGTTACCTTTCCCACTCCTACCCCCCATGCCTCTTGTGAGAAGATTTTGGGGCATTTATTCTCAGAAGTCCAATTCGTGTTTTAACATTTTGGGGCAGACATTGTATTTAAAATAGCCATGTATCTCTTAATCTTTTCCTCAACTCAACATGAAGTTAGGCAATTATTTTCTAGATTAGCTGTTGGGACATAAGTATTTAAATATAGTGTTCTTAAATACTTAAAATCAACTGGAATATCATTCTATAAGGCCTTAAATTGTGTACTTGTGAAACTTAGTCTATCAATTTATTGTAGGTTTTTCTAAACTGGTATTATATTGGGTTCGTAACCAAGTAAATTTTCTGCATTTATTAACCTATGAGTTCAAGGCATTAGCAAATGTCAATGATAGAAAATAAAAACAAATTAACAACCAGCCCAACACTTGTTAGCACACTGATCCTGGAGGTAGGACTGACAAGGATCTCCAGAAGTCATCCAGCCAATATGCTTGCCCTTCTGATATGCTCTTGGCATACTTGAACTCTTTATCTAGAGAGCAGTTATATTTTGATTTTCTCTGCATGTGATGACTAAGTAGTAGTTCAAGTATGCACAGGAAAAACAGCAATCATGTTTAATTAGTAAGGTACTAGGAAAATGTCAGCTGATTAGCATTAGAAGTTAGTTCTAGAATGATAGGTGGGAGGGAGGGGGGAGGGCAGACTAGAATAGGTGAGGTTTTTTGTAATACATGAAACAATTTGTATTGAACTCTCATGCTCTTCTTTCATTACCGGTGATTTAGACTGTACTGGTGCTGCACACCAAAAATATTGCAAAGATTTTGTAAATCTTGCAAACCTTAACATTTTTATGGGAATTGCCTGTGTGCTTTTAAAATAGTTTCTGGTCATGATCAGAAATGCAGCCTTATATTGCTCCCAATTTTTTTCCTTCCCAGGCTGAAATAAACAGGTATAAATTGGATTGTGCTGTCCTTAATACTTTTTTGCTAGTAACCAATTTTAAATAAGAAAACATGTAAGTGACAATGCTGGAGATAGACTAGAGGGCAGCAAAAATCCTGTTTCTTCCTGTTTTACTCATTCCTTCTATAACTTGAAACTAGCAGGTTGACTGTGCCTGTCTCTTCTGAAAGAAGATGGGACTGATGCTTACTTCCAAAGGTTGTTTAGAGGCCTAGTTATTATTTGAGATCTTCAGATGTAAGAAGCTAGAGAAAAGTAATTAAGTTTGCTCTACTTAAAATATAATTTTGGGGGCTGCTCAAAGAAGATTATACTTTGTGACCTCTGAAGTTTTTAATCTAAGAACCAGTTTTTTAATCACATTTTTCAGGCTTAATTGGAAGCATGTGAGAATTAATGAAGTCAGTGAAACTGCATGCACACAGTCAAGAATGTTTTAAAGTGTTTGCAGTTTGGGGCCTGTGATATTTGCAAGTGAAATGCTTTTATGGTTTGAGATTTTTACAAAATCAGTGGTGTTAAAATGTAGCACCTTTTTAACATTTGTCTTTATTCCAACTTAATACAGTAACACATCTGCATTTAATATATCTACTTCATTTTATAAATAAACATTGCCTGTCAGTACAAGTATTGGTGTAACATTCTTTAAAAAGGAAGTCATGCTTCTTATCATGTTGTATGTGACTTAAATGACTGTTTCATATTAAAACTAATCTTTCCTTATGTACTGCTTAAATATACCTGTTTTGGGATATCAGTTCAGTACTTTTTATACAATCTTGAATGTGTTCCACATTGGTGACATGTATTTTTGCAACGACCTTTTTCGTTTTGATTTTAAATTAGAGCATGTCTGATGTAATACATGCATTAGTGCTGTGGTGTGTGACAAAGTTAATGTACGTAATTCAAATTGGAAAAGTTTCCAGACTTTGTCCAACATTAACCCTGTGGCCAGGGATTAAATTACTATGTAATACAAATTATTTCATACCATGATGTGTTTTAAGCTACTCTATGAAGTATGTGAAACATTATTGTTTATGGATTGGTAGCTGGTGAGGTATCTTGCATAGAATGAGGTATGATAGATGGTAGCAATTCATGATGATTAAAACTGAGTACCTTTCAGAACACACAGCACTGTCATCTTGCATTATCATCTTGTTGCCATTACTTAATATGAATTTCTTAATATTATCCACTGATAAATGGGTGAACATTTGGCAATGAGCTCTTGGGTGTGAAAATTGTAACACTTTTTACCTGTTTTACAAAACATTTTTTTTTTTTGTTTACTTGTTTAGAAGGCATGTAATTTTTTTGTCTATTAGATGTGATTAGATATATGCAGGAGGATGTAGAACTGGATGTATTTTAAAGTTATTCTGCAGTTGCTAAATTTGGCAGAAGCTTTCTATATTAGAATAGACTCTTCCCTAAGATTGGAAACTAAGTGTACTTAGCAGAACTCTTTAAGGCAATATAACTATCCTACACTACATCTTGAGTTATGCACATTCACTTATTTATGTGGAAGTGATAACTTCTGCTTTATGTAGAAGAAAGGTCCCTTTAGTGGCCTAGTGCTGTGGGTCATCAGTTCTGGAGTAATTAGTTCTGAGTTGTATTCAGGCCCTCAGAGGTGCTGCCTCTAGCTTGAAGTTTTCAGTGTCACCCTTTGTCTCCTGGTGTAGAGATGGCTTATCCCAGCACCATAGGGAATAAATATTTCTGTATTGTTTACCATAAATAATTTTCCTTTTAATGTTCAAAGAAACTGTCTCAAAGTATTTTTTTGATCCAACCCCAGCTTTTCACTTGGAGATTTGTGTGCTGTATTCCAGGAATTGCTGTACTGGAGACATTTTGGGATTGGCATTATGAGAGTTGTCTGTTCCTAGGCACTCATCTTTTTCTCTACAGAATGGTCTAAATCTGAACTTCCATATAACTTAAGGAGGGCAAGCTCTTAATATATTATTTTTTCTTTTTGTTTTTCTTTCTTGATAGTTTATTTTTCTGAAATGTGAAATAATACAAAGCTGTTAGGGATTTTTATTTAAGACATGGTCTTTCCTCCACGTTTGTGTTTGTGGCCTTTAGAGCAGGCACCGTGGTCCTTACGGCCTTCTGACTTGGAATTTTTTGTTCACCTTCTCCTTTTGGAGTTAAAAGTGAGTAGAAAAAGGCAAGTTACCAATCTACTGCCATCCAAACAATGCAAAATATAAAATGAGTAAGATTGTTGGCATTTAATTTTTTTTTAAAATAATGATGTGATATTTTTACCTTTTAGAAGAACATATATCAGAATCTGATTCAAGTGTTCTTGGAAAATGTATATGGTAGACTTTGTCCAGCACTGTATGTAACTTTGTTGCTTTCTGTTGTCTGGTTTCAATTTCTTTTAAAATAAAGATAATTTTTGTGGGGAAGTTGCCTGTTGACTTTCTGAAGATGTTGTAATGCCTAGATGGACTCTTCTAATGTTCTGCCTGGGAGAATGCATTTGGATTAGGTGTAATCCTGCAAGAAGCAGTGTGGTCATATGGATCAGAAAATGCAGCTCCTGCCTCTCTTGGAGAGCTCCACTGTTCTGTAAAGGTGTGAATCTGCAGTAACTTCAAAGCATATCAGAACAGGTCTTGTGCCTTCAGCTCCATTTCTTTCCTCACAGGATGGAAGGCTCAAGCATCAATTGTCCATGTAGATTTTTTAAAATAACTTTCTGCACTTGGAAAGTGATTATACAAATAATTATTTATTCCAGTTTATAAAATTATTAATAATATCTTCCTGTTAGTTTAAATGCCAGAACTAAGGCATGCCATATCACTGCTTTGCCAATAATTTTTAAAAGTAACTGATATAGGTCCCAAGCCACGAATGCCAACCAGTTTGTTGGAATAAACACTCTCATAAAATGTTTCTGCTTTTTTGTTTTTTATAAAATAAAAAAAAATATTTTTTTTTAAATATGGAGGGATGAGAGAAATTAGAGAGAATTTAGAAAAAAATTGAAGAAAAAAAGGTTAATAATTAAAGGTAAGGAAATGTAAACTATCCAAAGGATTTTTTTCTCCCATGTATTAAAACTTCTGAAGCCACTGGAAGTGAAATAACCCCAGAAAATATATTGTGTGTAGGCAGCTGGCAGGTCCAGAATATTAAAAATATTAAGGTTTGTCTGGAACATAAATCAGCATACTTCATAGCACAGAAGATAGGAATTTAGGAATCAGATTTTCAATGGAAAAAACAATCTTTCACTGCAGACTTTTGACTGATAAAGTTAGAAGAACCATGCTGCATGAGTGTCTCTTGTTTATTTTGCAAGTGTGTCACAGCAGGAGCACAGCAGCTTGTCCAGGTAAGGCTGTGGAGTGGGTGGAACAGAGGTGGTTTTTCTGCACATACACATAAATTCAAAACTTTTAAGGTTGATCCAAAATCTTGCTGAATACCTTTTGTGTCCTTTAGCAGCTAAATCTGCTACTTTGACATAAAAACATGTTATTGATATTCACTGTGTCTCCTACAAGCTTTGCTTTGCAGATCTAGGTTTTAAACAAATAGACATTTTGGTCGATTTATTGGAGCTCTTTTGTGTAATTTGGGAAGACCAAATATTGGTAACCATAACTGTCTTGTCTTGGAAAGCATGTGTGCATAATATAGTTCTTCTTGCAGGAATAAATAATAAGCTGCTTCATTTCAGTATATTCTCTGTGATTAAACTAAAAATGACACCTGGGTGACCAAGACAGAAGACCTGCACCCCAATCCTCTGAGTTACTGTCTGTGAACTCTCTGAAACTGAAGGATGCTTTCTGGATGACTACAGCTGGAATGGTAGGAGATTTTGAGTTACTACTCAATAATAATTATTGTAGCTGCTGCTGCTGCTGTATACTTTGAATGTTCTTGGAAAGAGGAATTTAATTCAATTCTCAGATTCCAGATGATACTGATTGCAGTGAGTAAGGGTGGAGAATAACCCAGGAATCATGTGAGTTATGATGGATTTCTTGCTCTGAAAAAGTTTAAAATCTCTGTGACACCTATTTTCATATATGTACAGTACTTACAAGTAACCTCTACTGTTTGAATATGGCTGTCTATTATAGGTAATAGAACATAAAAATTAAATCTTCAGTGATACACGTCAGAAATAGTGGCTGATGTGAGCAACGTTAAACTCCATTATTCTTCGTCTCATTTTAAAAGCAAGTGGAAAAACTAGGCCTTTTGTTTCTGGATTTTTTCCTAATAGTTCTAGGTAACTGTATACTTTTCAGGAACTTAAACACACCTGAATTTTTATCCAGCTGTGTTTGGCTCATCTTTCAGGCCATATTCTCCAGAAGCCCTTGCTTTTAATATACTAGACTTTATTTTGGCAGATACAGTGTTACAGTTTGTTTGAGAAACATGGAGTGTTAATGTGCAAATTACCTCCTGGGTTTTTGGCAGAAACAGTACAGCAGACAATACTGCTCAGCAACAGCATGGGGCTCCCCAGTTATTTTTAGGGGACATGGAAGTTTCAGTGCCAGCATTGCCAGACTAGGTGAGGAAGGTGATCCTGTCCTCTGCTGAGCCGTGGTGAGGCCACACCTGGAGCACTGCGTGCAGTTCTGGGCTCCTCATACCGGAGCCATGGAGCTCCTGGAGCAGGTCCTGCACAGAGCTACCAAGTTCATTCAGGGATCTGGAGAATCTCTCTTACAAGGACAGGCTGGGGGACTTGGGCCTGTTTAGCCTCAAGGTGACTGGGAGGGGACCTCAGCAATGCGTATAAATGTCTGAAGGGAGGTGCCAGAGGATGGAGCCAGGCTCTTCTCGGGGCTTCTGAGCAGTAGAACAAGCGGCAACAGGCAGAAATGGATGCTCGACTAGAAGTTCTGCTTCAACTGAGGAAAAACTGCCCAGAGTGGCTGTGTGGTCTTCCTCACCGGAGATATTCCAGAACCATCTGGGCACAATCCTATGCTATGTGCTCTGGAACAGGGAGGCTGGACCAGATGCACCCACCGTGGTTCCGCGTATCAATCAAACCCATCCTCGGCTTTTGATAGTTTATTCTCAGAAATTCTACACTACCAGCAGCTTGTCTCATTGTAGAAATGTACGTGGACGATACGAGCCGCATTCCGGCCTTCTCTGCCCAGGCGTGAGCGCCGGCAGCCGGAGCCGTGCCCGCGGCCCTCAGGCCCCTGGGGACTACAGCTCCCGGCGTGCCCCGCGGGCCGGGCCAGGCCGGGCCGGGCCGGGCCGGGAGCCGCTCGGGCCGCGGCCATGCCGGTGTGGCTGCGGGAGCAGAGCTGGCGCCAGACCCTCACCGCCGTGTACCTCTCGCTGCCCTTGCGCGGCGCCCGGGCCACCCCCAACAGCATCTTCTGCGGCGAGCAGTACCTGAAGGTGGGCGGCCGCGTCCCGCTGGCCTCACGGGCCTCCTGCCGCGGCTGACTCCGGAGCCCTGCTCGAAAGCACGCGCTCCGTGCGCCGTGGCAGCCCTTCAAGGGCACAGGCCTTCAAGTGCATAGCCTTCAAGTGCATAGACCTTCAAAGGCACAGGCCTTCGTGTTTTCCAGTCTCCCTCTGTGTGCTGCGGGCTGTTAAACGCCCGTCCCGCGGCAGATAAGGGCTTTGCCGCTCATTCCCTACTAATGCTTTTGCCACTGGACGGGTGCCGGCTGCCTTTACTCTCATAAATGGACTGAATTTATAGGTTCACTTGTACTATGAATAAGAATCCTAAATTTGAAATCCACGGTTTCTCTTGCCGTGCTGAAGAACCAACTTTTTCAATCTCATTAGTAAAAAAATAGAACCTTGTGATGACCCACCCTTAATGGGAAGGAAGTGCCTTCTCTGGACTTGTACAAACCTCCAAAGCACATTAGTTCTGTCAGTAGTATCTGCTTCTTGAGGTTTGCTGTATGCTTGTACTAAGTGTTTTGACTATGTAAGAGCTAATTTAAAGTAGTAAATATTAGTACAAATTATATTTTTGTAGGTAAGCATCCCTCCCTTTTTATTTGAAGCCGTTTTGTACGCTCCTATTGATGACACCAATAGCACAGCTAAGATCGGAAATGGAAACATTTTCTTCACTTTGTATAAAAAAGAACCTGCCATGTGGGATTCCCTAACTCTAGCAAACAGTAAGTGTTCTACTCTGGAAATTAGACTGTGTGTAAGGAAACCATACTGTGAAACTTCAGCTGGTAGATATCTGCTCAGTTCAACCTTGTTCATTATTAAAAATAGAAAGTATGCGAGAACAAAGAACATCTACTAGCATGTATGAAACAAAACAATATTTCTTGTAAAATTTGTATTTTGTGTTTAAGCAAATCTTAATTTTTCTCTTTTAGAGATGAGCTTGGTAGACACTGGTTTGTCGAATTGTAACCATGTTTTATTTTGCTAAAGTAGCAGAAGAAATCATGTTTTCATTAAGATTATATATACCAGTAGAACACTAGGCCTAAATTACTAAAATAGTTGTTTTTTTTTTTTTTTTTTAAGCTGACAAGGAGAAACTACAATATCTGAGAGAGAATGCTGTTCTAAAAGCCCAAGAAAAGGCAAAAGAGGAGACAGAAGCAAGAAAAATTACAAAACAGGAACACAAAAAATATGCTTTGGAGGCTACAATGAAGGTAGGTTTAGAAGGAGCTCTGCAAGACATGCATGTAAACAGCTACCAATTAATCTGGCAGATACTTTGTTAAATGTACGTTGAAATATATGAAAAGTTCCAATTTCTATTATAGTGGTGGTGAACCTTGTTATTTCTTTGCACTTAAAACATGTATTACCAAATATGAAAATGTTACTGACAAAGTGAATAGAAGTTGCCATTTTCTATGAGTAGTACTAATGAAAGTTTTTGGTGACAAGCTCAGATTTTTGTCTGCTCAAAAGAGAGTACAGTCATGTGGCAAAACTATAGTCTTTTGTGGCCTTTGCAGGTGTTTAGTCCTTTAGCACTGTGAAAAATACTGGTTAAAAAAAAAATCTTATTTATTCTTTGTTGTATTTTATGTCAGATTTGGGGTTTTTTTTTTGTCTTTTGTGTATTTGTATTTTTTTTGTATTCTACTTTTTATGTATATTTTAAGGTACGTTCTTAAAATTTTAATGTATATAAAAGGTCTGGTTGCTTCACTTGTGTTCAAAGGATTTTCTATTTTTTTTAGCATACAATGAAATTTTAAGATTGCATATGCAATATGGACGAAAATGAGCTACGGTTAATGACTGGCTTAGTGGCAACATTGTACCTCTTCTAAATATGTAATAATCTCAAAGAGAAGAGGAAAAATAAGAAATAGTGTATTCAGGTCATCACATATATTTCACATTTCTCTATTCTCCAGAGATCTACATTAAAACATGGTTAGGATTTTCACTGTTTAAAAGCAGGAGTTATTTCTGAATGTTTCTGGATTGTACCTGAAGACCTCTAAAAGCTAATCAGAAATCTTTACTCTCACAGTAATTTTTAAGCATCTTATTTAACTCTGCTTGTATGGTCACATTATTGGTTACACTATGCTTGGGCTGTCAAACTGGGAAAATAATGGTAATTTTAACACAGTCATGTCAGTATGATCAGATATTATGTATCTCATAGGGTGGTTTTTGTTCAAATAGCTAGAGGAAGCAGAAAGAAAAAGAATTGAAGATCTGAAAGAAAAGGAGCGGAAGAAGGTTGCTAAAGAGTTGGAGTTATGGAAAAACCAACAAAAAGATGGTGATAAATACAAGAGCATACAAAAAAAGGTGGAATTATATAAAGAAATAGAGCCATTAAAAGAGAGAAAAAATGAACAAATGAACAAAACTCAGATTCCTAATGAAGGAACTTCTAAGACCAGACTCAAATCCACAAAAGGTTGTATGATTGAACTGTACTTTATAATTCTTTAAAGTGTGGGTGTAACTTTTTTTCTAGATGTTTCTAATTCATCACTTATCTTTGTCTCCACCATACCAAACCAGTTCTTTTAAAATTGTTATTTTCAGGCAATTTATTGAGCTGAAGCACATGAGTTCTTGGCTTTTGTTGAAGTCTTTGGAAATACAAGGGTGGGTTTTGTTCTAAGCTTTAGGAAATTAAATCAGAAAGCCTTTTCTGGCAGTGTAATGCAGACTTCCTGGGGGTGGAGTCTCTTTCATTTCACAGAAATATTCAATCTCCTTTTGCTCTCTCTGTCCTGTGTCTTGGCTGCATGGAGAGCCATTCAGGGAACTAAACCAGCAGAAGACATTTAATATTTTGTTTGTTTGATTTGATAGTTTCAGCTCTTATTGTCACCCTGTCACATCATCAATTTGTACAGCAATACATCAATGTCACAGCATCATACAAACAACAGACAGAGAGGTGTGAGAGGAGTTAAGGTGTTAGGGAGTTAAGGAGTTTAAGTTCATTTGTGACAGATGCTATATTATTCCATTTATTTACTTGGTACATTAGGAAGAAAAATTGTTTGAATGTTCCCTTCAAAAGAACAAGTCTAAACCTTTCTCAAGCAATTAGAGGTTTAATTCTAATGTGACATTTCTAAGTCAGGTGTACTTTGGACTTTGGTAGAAAACCAGAAAAATATTTTGTTTCATTTTTCATTTCCAGTGCTCTAATTCTTTTCATAGGTTCCTGTAGTATATTTTCACAGAATTTAAAGGAAGAACAGTTACCAGCTCCCCGAGCTGCTGCTACAGTCAAAGTCAACTTTACACCACGAGTTTTTCCCACAGCTCTGCGAGAATCTCGCGTTGCAGAAGAGGAGGAGGTAAGGTGGGGAATTATTTATTGTGTATTCAGTCAATACAAAAATAGTGTCTGTGCCAAGGAATGTTACCTGTGCAATATCCTTATCTTCCAAGGATAGCAGTCTTATTCAAATTAAGATGGAAAGAAACAATTTTATATTAAAATTATTTTCAGCATGTGGTTGTGCAGATTAATAACATATTCCTTTTTGGGGAGGGGGAGAAAAGTCAGCAATATTAATTTAATTCCTTGAAGTAAAAAATTTTAAATTTCTTGACTCTTATACTTAAGATTCTTCCAGTTGTATCTTAAAAGAAGTTCACAGCTCTTTTGAGCTCGATTCAATGAACACAAAATACTTTTGGAAGATCAAAACAGACAAGTAAACAAAAATGTGTTAGGGATGTGGTAACCTGACTTTTCATGACAATAAAAGATTTGGGGAAACTTTCAAGATTTTCATATTGGACATAAATATTTTCCTCTGTCTGAAATATGTGGTCCATAGAATTCTTTTGATAAGTATTAGTGAAGAGATGAAAATAAAATCCATTCTTGGATTTGAATTTTTGCTTCTGAAACAATACTAGCACATTTTGTATTTACAGTGGCTACATAAACAAGCAGAAGCTCGAAGAATAATAAATTCTGATTTATCTGAGCTGGAAGACTTAAAAGAAGAGGAGAAGAATCCAGATTGGTTAAAGGACAAAGGAAAGTAAGTTACATTCCACTTGAAGACGTATTAAAAAATTAATTAGTTTTATGGTGTTTGTCTACTGTTCAGTTTTGGTATATTATATTTATTCTAGACAGAGCTGGTGAATGACTAGAGTAGTCATGGTAGTCATACTAGAGATTTTATTGACATCTTATGGGGTTAGAATCTGGTAAATCATGAGGTACACTTGTTGAAGCTCATGATGAACAAAATCATTGTAAACACATTATGCATATTCTTCTTTGAAGAAAGTGGAGGCAGTGCACTATTATACCTAAGTAGATTTAATTTTATTTGTACTTTTTCAGTGAGAGGTTAAACATCTGTGCATAATAAACTTTAGGAACTTGATACAAATATTGGTTTATTTATTTATTTGATTAGGCAATCATAATCAGATATACAAAGCTTTCAAAATTAGTCCCGTGTCTACATAAATGTGTCCACTCTTACAGCTCTTCATTGCTTGTAGGCAGTGACTGTTTTTGTTGTGTATCTCCTAAGCAATGTTGCCAGCATTAAGGTGCACTGAACTTTAGCTATGTTGTTCTCAGAAAAGGCTATAAAGGAGCACTTCAAAGGAAAAGATGCTAAAACCTGAAATTTTTGAAAATAAGTTAACAATTAGTAGGTGTTTATTTTGTATTTATCCCCTTCTTTAAAGTGCATGTTTCACTTTTTGTTGACTCCTTAGCAAAATGTTTGCAATGGGAGACTACCTTGGGGCTGTAAACGCGTTTAACCTTGCGGTGAGGCTGAACAATTCACTTCCCCTGCTGTACCTGAACCGTGCTGCTTGCCACCTTAAACTGAGAAATTTACACAAAGCTATCCAAGATTCCTCTAAGGTATAAAAATCCAGGAGCTCTGGCTGTCAGCTTGTGCATTAATGTGATTTGTTACTGTGATGGTTCTGTTTTAAGCAGATCTGTAAATACGTATTAGCGCAATCCAAAGTTTTAAAATTCAAATTTAATTTAATGAAGCCATGGTGAAATATTAAAATTTGATAGTGATCAATGAACTCTCAGAAATCTAAAACAAAGCAACAATAAAATAAACCCTAAACCAAGCTTCCACACATTTGTGACAAATGGCCATATACTGGTCAGTGTGTTTCCTTATGGACAAAAATATTGTAGCAACATGTATGTTTGAAAAAACCCACAACTTGGAGCAGAGTAAAATGAAACCAGTGTATACTCATGCATTTTCTATTATGTGGTGGTGTGCTTCATTTAGTTGGAAGGAAAAAAAAAGTGGTGGTGATGAGCAGGATACCTTAAAAAACTTTCAACAAACCAAACATTTTTAATGAAGGGCTATATTGTCCTGATGTTTTCACAGCTGTTATTTGTGCAACAAGAGGAATGATCTCAAATGGCACCTAAATAGCATGGAAAAAGTTTTCCAAGAATTATTATTTTTTGAACTGATAAGTACTTGAGTCTTGACGCTAGAGAGTTTTTTGTCTTGTTTTTTTTTTTTTTTTTGTTTGTTTTTGTTTTTTTCCTAGTAACTACTGCTAAAATACATGTGCATTTTTTAGAGCTGCTTTTCTTTTTCTTTTGATAGCATGATAGATTATGATGTGTGAAAACAGAACATATTGTTTGACTGCAATAAACATTTAACCTGATATTTTTCAATTTTTAGTCATGGCAATGTAACTGTAGTTGGCAAACTGGGGTGATGGATACAAATCTTAATGACTAGCTTCACAAGCCATTTATAGTTAAATTTGAATAGCTATTTTCTATTCCAGTTGGAATAGTTATTATGTCACTCTATAATAATAGTAATTGGGTGAGAGAAGTGTTTGTAAATCAGAAAAAAACCCCAAATTATGGAAAATCTACTTATAAATACTTAGGGTGTTCTCATTTGTAAAGGCACTGGAACTGTTGACACCTCCTGTTCCTGATAATGAGAACGCTCGAGTGAAAGCCCACGTGAGACGTGGAACAGCGTTTTGTCAGCTGGAGTTATACACTGAAGGTGAGGCCTTGCTTTTATGAAAACATGCACAGGAATTTATAGTGACAAGCAAGTAACTCTGGCTTAGTGAGGCTGCTCACACCTTTGTTTTCAGGGGTGACTTTGAAGGAGGTCTGTACAATCTATGTCTAGTTGTTATGAATCTTTATTTTAATTTAGTGGATACTTGTAAAATCTTTACAAGTTTGAGAGAATGGATTGCATTCCTAATTTAAGGAGTTTTTCCATTGAAGAGATTAAAATAACCTGGAATATTTAATAATGTCTTTGTAAAATGAGGTAGGAAATCCATACTGATGAGTAAAATGATTCATCAAGTACATGTGATTTGTGTGAAAATACCTGAATTTACAATGTCCCTATTCAGTTCCTCAAGAGTAACAGATTAGTTTTGTAAAGCAAATTTACAAGTGAAAGCTGATACTAGAAACTGAAGAATATTCAAAGTGTCAGTGTTGAAGTACTAAGCTTTGGCCACTGTTTACCTTTTTCTACTTAGGCATCACTTGGTTACTCCCTTACAGCTTCATTTGCACTTTGAAACTCTATAAAAAAGACTAACGTAGGCAAGATTGTACTTCCTGTACTCATGGTTTGCTTTTCCCCACAAGCTCTAGTTCTCACAGTTCATGTCTCTTCTTGTCCTTATTTTCACACAGGATCATTTCCTCTTCTGCAAAACACTTTAGAACAGTCCCCTCATGCACACCTATACATACACATATACAGGTGTATATTACGTGAATGAAGAGGTTCTATTTTCATATTTCAAAACCTGAAGATGTTTGTGTGGTAGAGTGTTTCCACTAAAATGTTTTGTAAAATAAGATAAACAAAAAACAAGTTTATTTACTGATGGAAGTTAAACTAATGTCATTGTGATGCCATCTTGCTTAAGGACAAACCTCAAGATCAGTACTTTATGTGTATGACTGGGGAGTAGCTATTTCCAGTTAGTTGCTCTTGCAAGAGCAACTTGCAATTACAAAAAGAGGATGCTCTTGCATTATTGACTGATATTCTTATTAACGTATCTATATTAGGTCTTCAGGATTATGAAGCAGCTCTCAAGATTGATCCTAGAAATAAAAATATAGAAAAAGATGCTGAGAAGATTCGACATCTAATTCAAGGAACAATGCAAAGTTCTTAATTGAAAAGAATATATAAAAAAGTAAACTCTTTGATGCCTTTGAGGACATGAGACGGAACATTATTTCTCTTCAGTGTGTGTTACCTGCTTCACTTGGAACATTTAGAAAATTGGTAAAAGACTGGATATATTTTTGGAAAGTATAGTATTATAAACATTATTAGATACATTTTAAATATGTCATATTGTCAAAATTGTCATATTTTTTCTTTTTGTTAGCATTCTGTATTACTCTGACAATCTGTAACCCTGGACTTGAAGTGGTTTCTTTTAGTTAAGTGTTCTTTCCAAACTGGGACCATTTCAACTACATTTCTTTCAGTAAGTTTTAGCAGACTTCTGAATTTTCTGCATCAGTCTCTTTCCTGAATACCATTTATGACTGATTTCTGTGTTTATAATAAAGCATTTATCAGGCAGATATATATTATTGTGTGCCAATTTTATAGTGTTGTATCCGGGAGAAGGTAGCAGGCACTGTTTCCAGCTCTTTTACTTAGAGCCTTGAGAGGAGTGCTGAGGTGAGTCAGAAATGTTTGGGGTAGCTGCTGCCCCTGCTTTCCCACAGAAAATTGCTGCATTGCACTGGAAGGGGCTGAAAATACTTTTTTATAACAGCTTGAAGGAGGGCAGTGCAGCAGGTGGAGTGCCTCAGTTGAGGGAACGCTGTGCTTACAGGTATTGCTGTTTTCTTTTTATAATTGCTGAGGGGAAAAGAGGGCTAAGGAGGAGAGGCTGGCAGTGGGAGAAAGATGCATCTTATTCAACCCATCTTACTCAGTCTTTCAACTAAGAGGGCAAAGCATTTCAAATTTGGTAAGTGTGGTCAGAACAAATATTGCTCAAGATGTGTATTGAAATACATGCATGGTGGAGAGTGAGGAACTTAACACTTTGACCTTATTTAGTAAACTGTGGACAGTGGTAATTTGACTCAATGACTATGGAAGACAATAAAATTTATCTCAATTTCTGAATTAGTGATAATCTTGATCATAGAAAATATCTTAATATGTATGGCAGAAATAGTACAAATAATGAAAATACGAATGAGAGTAAGAATAGAGTGAGACTGGGTGATTTGATTTAGTTCTAACCTTTTTTCCTAAGATACAGGAATTTGAAAAATAGACCATAGGAAAATGTACAAGTGACTATGCTTCCTCACTCATGTGCACATGCATGTATTTTTATTTTTATTTTTTTTTTCCTCTATAGGGAGTGAGTTATATGAAAAATACTTCTTGGTCTGTTTATGGAAAGTGCTCTAGTGCTGTATTGATGAGCCTGCTGTAAAACTTCTCTGAGTAAGGTACCTCCCTTAGTGCTGCTGAGCAAGTCAGTTACAACCTGCTGCTTTTCAGAGGTGCAGTGAAGGCTTTTTTCTTTGTTTCTCAGTCATAACAAGACATGAAGCCAACACTTAAGTTGCTATCTTAGATAAAACTTGAGTAAGACATTGACTTTATTAATGAGGCCTGTTGTTATCATCTCCCATTTATTTTTTTCCAGTACCAGAGCACTGTTGGGGTCTAAACCTCTGGAATTTTGGATGTGCTCTGTACAGTGTGCGTGGATGAGCTGTGGTGTAGGAGCGTGGGTGGGATTTAAGAACTGCCTTATCTCCAGTCTGAGTGCGTCTTGGGACAGTTTATCCTGAGGCAGCAGGGCTTTCCTTACAGGACACTATCCAAATTATTACTTAATTCCCAGTCATCAGAGTTTTTCCAGCTGAGGCCGGGAGAGTCAAAGATTAGTTGTCTATTTACAGCACCTTTTTTGTTGTCGTTGTTTTGTTTTTTTGGGGGACAGTGCATGTTCTGGGGGTGTTCTTTGGTGGGGCTTTTTTTTTTTTTTGGTTGCTTGACGGCCGTTTGTTTATTTTTTTTTTTTCTTCCTTTCCCTTAGCACAGGCGTTACCGGTATGTGACGGAGCGCGCCTCCTCAGAGCCGGCTGCTGCCGTGATCCCAGCGGCACAACGCTCCTGGCGCCGAAGGGGCCTCCGAGCAGCCCCCGCCCGGCTCGCAGGGCGCCGGGGCCGCTGGGCCCGCGCTGGGCGGCGCGGCGTTGCCATGGCGGTGCCCGGGGCGGGCCGCGGGGCGGGCGGGGAGCCGCGGCCCCGCCGGAGCTGCGGTGCCCGGCCCGCTCCGGGCGCTGTGGCCGCCGGGCCGCGGCGGGGCGCGGGCTGCGCTCGCCAGGGTGCTGCGGGCGCCGCCCCGCGCGCAGGCGCCGGCCCGGGCGGGCCGGGTTGTTTGTGACGGCGTCACCGGCGGCCGCGGCCCCTCGTCCGTGCCGGGCCCCGCGAGGGCCGCGCTCAGGTAAGCGGCGGGACCGGCCCGCGGGGGCGGCCGCCCTGCCCCGGCCCGGCCGCGGGGAGCTCCGGGGGACGCGGCGGCTGCCGCGGGAGGGGCCGCCCGGAACGGCGCGGAGCCCGGGGCGCCGGGGCCGGGGCCGTTCCCGGTGCGGGGAGCGGGTGAGCGGGGCCGTGCGGGGCGGCGGCGCTCGAGGGGCGAGCGGCCTGCGGGCGGTGGTCACCGCCGTGCCGGCCCCGACTCCGGGCGCTGGCGTTTGCCGGCTTCCTTCTCTGTCATCGTCTGCCGCTGCCTCGCCGGCTGATGCAAGGTGCTGTGTTTCATAAACAGTGTCCTGGCGCTTTAACTGCGCTGGCGCCGAGCCGCGCTCCGGTTCAGGTGCGCTCCAGGAACATCTGCGCGGGACGAGGGGCAGGGACTGAGCAGGGAATGCCCACCCTTGCCGGAGTCTGCCTTGCAGAAGCCACGTTTGTCTTTCCATTACAACAAGGAAATATTCTGTGTTCGGTATGGGTTGCTAAATGTATTCTTAGAGAAGAATGCTGCTTAGGGGAAGAAAATACCACTTAGTAGAAATAATAAACTTCCATGAGAACCCTGACGTGTGATAGCACTGAACCTGTTTTTATTTCTCTTGTGCAACAAAGAATCAGCTGTAGAAGAGAACTGAGAGTTTTTACTTGGAATGACAGCACAGCAAACTCTGTAGAACACATTAATATTCCTCTTGGTGCCTGTTACTCGTCAGTGCATATTGATGTTTTTTTTTTAGTCCAGGAGATCCTCTTTTTAGATGATAGAGCTTAAGGGTTTATTTAGACTGGAGTGGTTCTTTTTAAGACTGGTATTTTATTCTGCTTCATACTGGATAAATAGGATGTGGTATCTCAGATTTATTTTTGTACACATATCTTGCATAACTTGGTATTGTGTTATCAACAATGCATATGGCTGTGAGCTTTTACACCTTATGCTTCTGGTTTACATTTCACTGAGGATAGGAAAATAATTCACGCTTTTGAATTCCTGCCCCTCTTCCCCAGATACATACTAATTGAACTCTGAACGTAATGGATATTTAATTTGTCCAGGTAGGAATTAAGGTGATGTCAAAAGTGGCTGTGAAAACACGCAGTGAGCATACAAAACCAGTGCACCACAGGATGTGGTTTTGGTTGGGTTTTTTTTTCCCCCAGTCTTTCGTTCTGGCTTGGCCTGAAGTACAGGAGATGTGTAACACTAGTGTATCTTCCAGTTATCCCTGCTGTTATTGGACTAGTACACATTAATGTAATCTTGATTCTTTAGGAAGTTTGAAGGCTTTATGTCTTTTTAACTCCTCCTCAAAGCTATCTTTTTTTTAAAAAAAAGTTGCATTCAGGAAGACAGTGGCAGAATTTCCAGCCCCTTTAGGCTGATTGGAGAAGCATACTGGTTCTAAGTAGGCCTTTGTTATTTGGTGGAGAATCATACTGGAGAAGATTTTGTGAGTGGGTCAGTTTAGCCATTGGGTTCAAATTAGTCTTCTGTTTTTCAGTGTATTTAAGGGATTGAATTTGACCTCTGATTAGTTATGATTATGTGCAATTTTTAATCTGTTACAGAAATAAGCTGTTTAGCTAGTGATTGAACTTTAGGAACACTGTACCTAGGTAATTTTTTTATTAAAGCTTTTAAGTATTTTTTTTATCTTTTAGATCTAACATAGTAATAAAATGCTTTAATTTTGGTAACTATTTTGCATGTGTACGTTTGTTGAAGGTACCTGTAGGAATACCTAGACATGCCCTTCAGTCTGATGCCAAGCTATCTATCTTTTGTAATTTGGCTAAATTTAGAAGTTCTAACCATAAGCCTTAGTGTTCTTCTAATTATTCTTTTTAAAAAATTCCATTATTTTTTCTTAATATTAAAAGCTTTTATATTTTGGTGATTTGTCGCCTGTATGCAGTTAAATATGCACTATTAGTGTAATATTCTGGTTGAATATAAATAAATAACTTTTAACTCAAGGCCATTTATCAAGACAAGTGAGCAGTAGAAAATGATTTGTCTGCTTGTTTCTCTCCTTTTTAATCTATTTGATGGTGTCGATACCCAGGTAGGTCCTGAAGCTTTTGTTTGGGATGGGGAGACAGATGTTTATGTGGAAGCCAAAGCCGTGGTTGTATGTTGAGAAGAGAAGATAGATTTGGGTTTCTGCAGTGCTCAGTTACCTGTCAGTGTGTTTTGCAGCTGGAGAGGCAGAGCAGGAAGGTGTTTCTCTGTTAGCCAGGACCCAGGGCATAATGCTGAGTTAGCTGGAGGAAGAGAGATGTTGTAATGTCCAGCACAGAGTCTGCCGTTACGACTTGGGCTTTCAAAATCTGCAGATGCACTTGTATCAAACTGTACTGGTGCCCTGAAGTTGTCTTTTAAGAATTCACTTCAGATTTTGCCAGTGATGTTTCTGACAGGTGATGAGTTCTGGTGCTGGGAGTTACCTTCCTGTGAAAGGAATGCTGCTGCTGCTGGATGCCTAGTCAAATTTAGAGTAATTAATGACAGCAAGCAGATGTCGTTGTCACATGTAAACTCTTGAGCTTAGTCTTTGCCATTTGGGCATTTGTTATTTTGATGATTGAAGAAGTATGGTTTAAAAATAAATCAGGATTAAAAAAAAAAAATCCTTGTATGCAGTGTGATTTAAAAAACCCCAAACAACTCAAACCAAAATAGATTTCTTCCCAACCCCTCCCAGCCTGATATTCCCTGGTTGAGATTCCAGGAAAAGCACTAATGAAGGAAGAAAAATAGCTACTGGAAAAAGACAACCATATTCAAAGTAGGGCTCTATAAAAAACCAGAAATACAGTTTCTTCTAAGGTTCACACCTAAGTTGATTGTTACTGAATATTTGTGCTTAAACTGTTGTTGTGATTGTCTCCATTGCCTTTTAAATATATTAGTTGAAGTTGATGAGAAAGTAGTTTTATCTTAGAAAAGCATGCAATAGCTACCGTAATGCAGAGAAATGAGACTTGTTTACTGTGTTTTGTGAGAAAGCTAAATGGAATTGGAAGTTTTATATTTTGTTGTGCCAATTTCTAGCCACACTGGTGTACATAGATATTCTCATTCAAAGTTTTGTGTATAATTTCTGTGTTGAGAAACCAGGAGTGAAAACAGGGTATATAATAAAATAGAGAGCAAATAAGTTTAAACACATATATGCTTTCCTCTGTGTTCTAACTGGAACTCATTAAGAGTGGGAAATAAATCAGGTGTCAAAATTCTGGGATAAAAGCTTCATTGAACTATGATTTCTTTGGCTGTTTTATTATGTTGATACATAATATAACAAGCAATCGATTTGAAATTGTTCAATTTTGGGAAGATTTTTCCCACCAAGATGAATCCATAATAACTTTTATATAACAACTCAATGTATTTTTATTTCAAGGAACAATAAATTTATTAAACTTCTTCAAAAAGTCTTTTTGCTAGTTAAAGATTTGGAATGTATGTGAGTATGCAATGATAATGAATACTCTGTATTCCTGGTAAATTCCTGTTAAAAAGGAGAAAAGGTAAACAGGCAGCTGCAGTTGGACAGTTCTCTTCTGGAAGTGGCTACCAGTCATCTGGTAATATTGTTAAAAAAAACAAAGTTATACTTTGGGCTATTTTAATTCTGTTTTTATAGTTGCCAGGTACTCTCTCAATTTTCCTCAGAATCAGTGATTTGAGAGTACATGAAAGGAGTGAAAGAAGCAGGAAACATTGTTTTTGCCCAGTAGTTGAAGAGAATTAGTTCCAAAAGATCCTAATCTGTTTCTTTGCAAAAAAATGCACAGTGTTTTTCTTGAATAAAATATAGTTTCTGTGCAGGTAACAAAGCAGAAATTATGTCATTTACTGAATCGTGTCTTAAAATTCATCTATAGCATAATTGTTTAATTATTAATTTATGGACTAGCCTTGTGTGTGTGTCTGTCTAGTCTAAGAGCTTTTTGACTGGCTGAAATAGGTATGTACCTAGCAAAGTGACACTTGCTCCAAGTGTAAAGAAGATAATAGGAAATAAGTACAAAAGAATGTATTTTCTTTCTCAACTTTTATTGGTTTTTTTTTCTCAATTCCAGAATAACAATTTGTGTGTTAGTATATTGTTTTGTAACATCATGATTTCCATTCTTCTGTTTATTTTTTTCTCAATAGTGAAATTGTTTGTCTTGTATATTAAAAGAGTCTACTTTTACCTGCAGTGTGCTTTGAAAATGTCTGAAAATTCCAGTGACAGTGATTCATCTTGTGGCTGGACCGTCATCAATCACGAGGTACCCAGTTTCACATTGGTGAAGTTCTGTCAGTTTAAGGCTATCTATATGGAGTAAAATATTATTTCAGCTTAGTAATTCTTGTTTTGTGTGGATCTTGCGTATCAGCAGAGAATATAGAAGAGAAATTTTTAAGTAAATCATAAAACTATTTTAAACATGTATACTTTTACTATAATCAATATAAATTTTTATATTTAAAATAATTTCTTTTTCAGCAAAGGTTTGGCTTTGAAGAGCTGGTAGAATTTTAGAGGCATGCATTTTTCTGTTCTATCCTGCATGAAAAATTAAGCATTCTTGTAATTTGTCTGTTGTTGCTAATATATTCTTCTCCTGATAAATCTGTACCCTCACCAAAACAAACAAAGCTGGGAATACTGGGCAGGAAAATGATCTTGTGCAGAAGGGAATGAGTCCATTATTTCCCCAAGTTTTTGTACCACTAAGGTATCTAATCCTAATTTCAGCAGTGGCTGTTCAGGAACAGCCCTGTGTCCTTGCATAATCTTCCTTACAGAAAATTAGGATAGGGCCAAGTGTGTATTCCATGACTGTAATGGGACAGGTGTCTGGGTCTGACGTTGGTTTCAAAGTTTGCATTGTGTGGATGAAATCAATGCTGTCAGAGGAGTCTGGAGAGCAGGAGCCTCATGTCAAGGCCAGCACTTAGGTTTGGTCAAATGATTGCACTGACTCTGGTGAAATGGTGCCTTCAACACCTGCTCAGGTGTAGACACATGAATGTAGATAAGAAGAGTGTTTTATTTTCCCTTCCCACAGTGGACAAGGTGGGTCTGAGTTGCTCAGAACCTCTGAGAAGCTCTTCCTGGTAGAGTGGATATCCAATATCCTTTCTTCCTTTAGTCCTGAGGATTTTTATCTCTCTCCAGATCTTGGCTGATATGAGTGTAGGATGGATGGGTTAGTTTGCTTGTTTGGTTTGGTTCTTAAGTATTTAGCATTGTCTTGTATAATGAGGAGGCCGCTGAGCCAGAATCCTCAGGACAGATGGCTTGACAGTTTGACAGTTTTCCTGGAATGACTCTTAGGTATTGCCTGCATCTACTTGCTGTCTGCCCTAGAAAAATATTGAAGGACCAGTGCTGGAGATGTTTCACTCAGAGGAGGAAAGTAGGAAGAAGTGGCTGATGATCATGCTGTGATAGTGGTCAGCTGTCCTTCATTGCACACTCCCCGGTTTTGCAGATTATAATGAATATAACTTGGAACCAAGCTATTACAAAGTTGTAACTGCACTCATGTTCTGACAGTTCTGTGTCACAAGTGATGCAGTTTGAAGTTTATAAATATTGGGCCATGTTTACATTTCTGTTGGCAGCAAAGTGGTATTTAAGAGATAGTTAAAACTTCATTTTGGGCTGCATGACAGGTTGGGAATCTTGTCTCCAAAAGAAACAGAAAACTCATGCACTCCATTCCTCAAGGCCAAGTGGGCTACAAGAGCGTACAGGCTGCTGGACTCACAGAGTTCAGATAAAAGTGAAAGGATTTAGAGGTTGAGTTCAGCAGTTGAGTTATTCAGCTGTGAAGTGCAGACTGTATTTTCATTCTTGGGATGGTTATTTTACACTGTAACTGCAAATGAATTATGCAGTCTAAATAAGTTAACATAACAGGAGATTGTAGGATGGCTGGGATTTGTCTAGCCAAAGCAGAAAAGATTTCTGTGACATGGAGATTTTGTGTTCCCAGTTATTCATCCCTGATTCAGTGAAATCAAAATGGGGAAACACTGGTGTTTGAAAGCTGCCATTATTAGCATTCTTCTGGTAGGACAGCTTTGACCCTGAGCATGAAGAATGTGGAATGGATAGGATGGCCAGGTACTCTTACACAGCTGTTACCCAGGGAGAGGGGACATGGACTTCTGCATACTGCAATGAGTTGATTTGGGTATTTGGGACAGGGGTAGAATTATGGGTTAGACAAATTTGGAGTACTGTAGTATTGTTTTCTCACATACTGTTGTGACCTGTATTGGTGATGACACAGTGGAATCTGTTTCTGGATGTGTTTTGCAGTGAGTTAAGGGGCAAGAAGTGGCTGTTGTCCAGGCTGTGGCTGCAGGGAACTGGCAGCTGTGTGTGCTGGACTGAGTGTGGGCTTTGCACAGAGAAGCAGTGCTGTGCATTGTTGGACTGCTCCTAAGAAAGGACTTGCTAATTTTGTGTAGGAGGATAGGGAGGTGACAATATTTTTTCTTGACCTCTTTGCTATTGCTGAAATGGAAGAGTCCAGCATCAGATGAAGTGTATCAGAGAGTTCATGCATTTACACCTGGCTATGTGTTTTTAAGAAAAGGATGGCTTGCCATGTACTCAGCTAGCCTGTTTTCCTTGTTTTTTAGCTAACATTGTAATCTGTTTTAAATAATACTCCTGGTTTTTTTCTTCTTGTGGACCCTGGACAAACTGAAGTGTTGTTCTTCTTATTCACATTTCAATAAATGAATATAGTGGTTCTATCATACCAGAAAACAATTGTCACATAATAAACCTGCATAGCTATCTATAAAACCCAACAAACCCAAAAACCCCAAATAACTTCATATTTTCTCTCCTGAGATTTCACTCAGATTATAGTAAATGACTTGTAAATGAGAGGTGAATTTCTGCAAAGTACATGGAATCAAACTTGTGATACTTATGTAGTCAAAAGGAAAAAAAGATACAAAGTGTTAAAAAATACAAAGTGTTTAACAGTTTTCTAAGGCAATTAATTTTTGAAGCCTTTTAAAAAGAAATACAACTTTGTAACATGATTATAGAATGTATCTTATGCAATTCTTTTTGAGGTATCTAATCTTCCTAAAGTACCTCTCCATAAAAACAAAAGCATACACGTTTGCTTGAGCCCTGAAATGAGACATCCAGAGAAACTGATCTGGAAGTATTGCTGCTACTGTAATTTCACACCTGCTGTTGCAAAAATAACTACCTCTGTTTACAAAAACAGCTCAACTTATTTATGGATCAGAGTGACTTAGTATTTTGCAGTTATGTTTGGCATGTTTGTAGTTTGCTAATAGCCCTACTGGTGTCTCATCAGTACTTTTAAACAAAAAATACAATATGAAGATTAAATATTTGGAATTATCAGGCATATTGCTTGCCTTTAGTCCCCTGCAGTCTCCTGGCATTGTTTGTTTTCAGCTCGTGTTGTGTTCTGGTGTTGCTGCCTGGCAGTTGACTAATAATGTAGACTCCTTTCTGGATTAAAGACCGAAATCCAATATAGAGTTTGTATAAAGATTTGTTTTTTGAAGTGTTAGAGATGTGCTACATAAGCACAACATTTCTGGCAGGAATTGAGATGGAGTAAAGTTATACATAGTTTTTCCTGGTAGTAGTATTTATTAGAACTCATGCTTGTATGCTTGAAAGTTCTGTTTCTGGGAGAGTGTCTTGTATTTACATACAATAGATGGACCTGGGAACAAGAATTAGATCCCATACTCAAAACCTCTTCCATTTCTCTAAATTCCATTTAATAAACAGGTCTAATAAAGACAATAAAAATAGTTCTTTAAAATACTCAGTGTAGCTGTTAATTAATGCCTAAATTGCTGTCATTTTTTCCCCCCTAGAATTGTCTTCGTGTAACTTTTTTTAACCTTGGTAATGAGTATTACACATTAACACTTGTTTCACTCTAGTTAATTAGTTGGTATTTCACTTGCTTTTCTTTGCTCAAAGCTGTCTTCAGATTTAAAGGCTCCATTTTGCTGTTCCTGTTTTTATTAGAAATATTCTGTTTTCTTTATAACCCTTTCTTCCTACTTTACTGTTGGAAACCCCAGTAACTGTAATCTCCATTTTAACTCCTGTAGTGTCCATTTAAACTCCTGTAATGTCCATTTAAACTCTTTACCTTCAGGGTTCTGACATAGAGACAGTGACCTCAGAAAATGGAAGCACAAATGATAACCATGAGTTTGTTTCAGAAGAATATGTTTCTTTGCAAGAAGAGGAGCAGGCAATTGATTTGCAAGGTAAGATATTAAAAAAAAGAGCAGTTTCATGAAACAGGTCAATATTTCTTGCAGGATTGGCAAAAAAATAGTGTTTTCAATATATTTTTATGTACTTTGTGGACCTCTGTCAGGGTATTTGCTTCACGAGTGTTATGGCAAGTATTCAGTCATCAACTTTATACTAGTATTTTTTCCTTAAATATGCGAAATTAGTAGAATGTTTTTTATTTTGTCCAGACTTCAGATGTGTTATAGAATAGTGTTCACTGGTGTTGCTGGAAGATAGTTTATAGAACCATTATTGATAATTGAAGCATTCCCTAGTAATGTCATAGATCAAATAAAACTAATTTGGAAGGAACCATCAGTGCTTGTACTCCTAAAAAATGACATTGTGACAATGTATTTTAATATTATATGGATGTGGGCATAAGTTGTGGTTGCTGTTTTTAATCCCTTGTTTGTTTGCTTGTTTATTTCCTCCTTTTATTTGTATAGCTCAGTGCAACAATGATGAAGAGATCCCAGCAGTAGATAATACTCTATCTGGTTTTGAGGAAACTCAGACAGTTCCAGAGGTAAATCTTATTACAGATTACATTATTCAGAAGCTTCTGTAAGCTCCATCTGTCAATGGCAGGAAATGTTTCGAAGGCATTATAATAAAGACACAAATTTTTCCTTTCCTAAATTTCCAACAATCCTTGGTTTTTTGTTTGTTTTAAATACATTATGTTTTATGTGTCTGAACAATTCTCACATTGTCCCTTTCCCTAGGGAAGTAAAGAAAAAGTTCCTGATGATGGGTCCTGCATTGGAACTATTAGTGATGATTCTGACATTGTTACACTTGAAGCTCCAAAACCAGAAGAAACTCAGAGTCAGGAGGAAGCTCCAGCTGATGGTGAAGAAGCTCAGAGTTCAGAGGATTTTAACATGGGTTCCTCCTCTAGCAGTCAATATACATTTTCCCATGTAGAAACTGGTAAGAGGAATACAGTCCTAAGCAACTGTGTGCAAAAATGTCACCAGGAGAAAAGCCCAAACCAATCTTTGGTTAGGGAACCATCTTTTTGTGGAGAGAGGAAAAAAAATAATGGCCTTGTTGAGTACATGTCCAAGGATTTGCAGTCTTTAGAAAAACTCTAGGTGCCCTCTACAATTTAGTCTAAATCTATATCTGCACATTTTTAATATGAAAGCAATCTCTCTCATTAAGTGTTCACTATTTTAAATAGAAAGTTAATTTGTATCATATCTCGGAGAATTAAAACTACTTTTAGTTCATAGTATAATTGTAGGTTTTCTTCTTGGCAATATTTTTGGCTTTATATAGAGTTGGCACAAATGACTAGCAAGTGGGAGATGATTTTTGGTGCCATGAGGACTAAGCAGTATGACTACACAAACTTTGTACCAATCTCATAGCTATGTCGTGTATGTTTATATATTTAAGATACTCCCAATGCTTGGCTGAAATAAGCAGGGCATTATAATCAGGAGGAAGGAGATGAAGATTTGTCCAATGAAGCACAAAAACAAACAAAACCCCAATAAATCCAAACAGAAGAGTTCCTGGTTTTTTTTTTTTTCCTCCTCTCTAGTTCTCTAGTCTTCCTCTATAATTCTTCTTGGCTGCTTGTTTGTAATCTCTTCTGTTCTCTTTGCTCTCTATGACACCTTTGTATTGCTGATTTTTATCTTTCAAATTAAGTTTATTATACAAGCAGGATTTTACCTGAAATACTGTTTTATTTTAAAGTAGGATACAGCATCATTAAGTGTTCATATATCTATGTAGTATCCATTGGAAACAGAAAGTGACACTTAGCATCTGATTATAACCAGTGAAGATTTGTGACAAAGCTGCCGCCTTCTTTCAGTTGTCCTTAATTTTCAAGTTAAGATTTAGTTGACTTTGTTTATTTCTTCTAGGGATGAGTTCTAAAAGTGCCTTTTTTCCCCCCCCTATGTTTTTGTACACAAAAGTCAGTTGGCTGGAGAAGCTGTGGAAGATTCCTGAGTGTGTAAGGGGATGGGGAAATGAGGTGAAAGAGCATGTGTCTCGCAGTCTTCCTTTCCAAGGTGGTGTGATTAAATTTGATCAGCTTGTGCAAAGCTGATTGCTTATGGCTTGCATGGAGTGTTCTTACAATTTTTGATAGCAATCTGACTTGATCATACTCTGGACAGATGCTGAAAGCCAATCCTCACTGAAGAACTTGGCTAAGCTATCGGTGTCTTATGTGCTTCTTTAAAAAGATTTTAACATTGCATGTAGGTTTGGAGCAGACATCAGTAAGGTTTGTAGTACATTTTAATGTGTGTGCTTGTTTGTTTAAATGGATAGTTCTTGTTGGAATCCAAGCCTACATGTGAATGGCAAAAAGAATTTCTTCCTTCTAACTTAAGTTGATTTCAGCATGGCCTTTAGTGCTGTGTATTCAGTTGATCAAGTATTGCAGAAAATGTCAGGAGTCCTTTTGCAATTACTTTAAATGCTGAAGTTTTAGCAGTGCAAAAAGTGGCAACAGAAATCTTTACCATCCACTTCCTGCTGACTGTTCTTTTGTGTTGGAAAAGGATGAGCCTCAGATTCTTCCTAACGTAGGTATGAAAGTGTTCTACAAGGACTTTCTGACACTTCTTTTTAGAAATCAATTCCTGTTTAGGCTGTCTTCATCACACAAACAGAAGTGTTTTGATTTTACTTCATGAATGATGTTCAGCCAGCAGAAGTATCCATATGCTGCAGTGAACTGTACCTGAGCTGTGTCTGTGCAGAAATGTCAACTGACTTAATCTGATTTTTGGTGTAGATCTGACACTTCAAAATCACAGTAGAAACTAGGATTTTGGACTGCTGTTGTGGTCACACTTTGTTTCATTTGTAGTCCTTTCCATCCTGGTACTGTTAGAGAACAGTGTTGTGCTGAACTCTTACAGCAGCCGTAAGGCAGTGTCATTCTTGCCTGGAAGTATAATTGCTGTTGACAACTTGCCAGTCAGTGCTTATGAATGGCTTTAAGTGTCTTACAGCATTTTTCTTTCTGATTGTCTTTTTTTTCTCCTTTCATATTCTTTGCTGTCCCAGTGTGTATCAAAGAATTTTCCCATTTGGCTAGAAGCAGCTTTTTCCTTGAGCACTTTTGCATTCCATGTGTGTAAACTTCTTTGGTTGTTGAAAAACCCTAAAAACCCCCACAGATGAGCAAGAATTACACCTTTTACTAAGTTTGTCTTGCATATTTCTCTATAATTTCTCTGCATTCTAGAAATGCATTCTGAATGTTTGCCTTTGTTTTCCAGGATTGGGAAGTATGCACCTGCTTAAATGACTGATTGTAAAATAGTGTCTTTCCTCTACTAAGTTATATAAATTTATTGAAGTGTCTGCATGTCTGAGTCATTGTTTAAGTGATTTGTCTTTATTGCAAAGTCTGTTTGGTTGGTCTGATTTGACTGATTTACTAAAATTGAGTTTTTTATTAAGGGAGGAAGTTGTTTTTCATAATCTGTCATGACGCTTGTCCATGGACTTAGAAATTAGAAGTGTTGCAGACACTAATTGATAATGTTTTCTGGGCTTGATGCAATCACTTCTATCAAGTTGTAATTTATTTTAAGTGAAGAATCTTAAGTGGTAATGCATTTTATAGATAATAGCTAGCATTGCTTGGCATTCTTGTCTGTTCAGTGATGTGTGCATGGCTTTGCTCAAAAAAATGATTTTTCAGTTGTGAACTGTTCAAGGACAGTTTCTCTGTATTTTTACATTTTGACTGATGATGTCTGATATGAGAACGAACAACCATATTTCTGGGAGTAGCATTAGCATTGTGTGGTTGTGAGCAGCAAAATTAGTGTCCAAGCAGGAGCACTTTGTCATGTCTGGGGACTTCACTGATCCCATTGAATTTCTTCCAGACATGTGAATTAGGTACAGAATGTAGATACTGGAAACTACTTTTCCACTCTACTATGGCCTCCCCTTGATATTTACCTTGCACTTGAAAGTTGCACTTTCAAAGGAGGGAGATTAAATAATAATTACTTATATACTGGATTATATAAATCTATTTACAGTATATGCAGCAAACACATATACAAGCAATTGCAACTCTGCTGTTATTTTCCTGGTTAGAATATGTGGATTTTGGGGCATTGGAACATGAACATACAAATGGTATAATAAATATAATTTTGGAAAAAATTCAGTAGAAGGTTTTTTTTTAAGGATAGAATTTGTTCTTATCTCAAATCTTGTCTAATTTACCAACACTTCAGTCAGGTAATAGAAGAGTGTTGGGAAAGAACAAATAGAAAAGCACTTGAGTGTTTTTTTTCCTATGCAGTAGTGGTTGAAAATAGCTTTTTTGAAAGGTGGGTAATGATGTTAACAGATAATATATGGTAGATATTAAAAGAAAACAAAATTGCATACTTGAATAAATTTATATCTTGATTTTTGAATATTTCTAATAGCTACATTAATGGAACTTTAATGGCATTTTGTCTGCAGTTGCATGCAGAGCACAGAATTAAGTTTTTTGAGAGTATGTAACAAAACCATGTCTGTCTTCTAGGAAGCCTTCTTTTAGCAAGCCTTTATGTTGCTCTTTCATTATTAAGTATTGCAGTTTTAATAGCTGGAAGAGAAGGAAAACTGAATTCTTAGTCTTTCAACCTCACAAGAATTTGCAGGGGCAGTACATGTAGAAGCTTTAGGAGGTAGGATTGACTGAAACACTTCATAATGAGTGAATGATAAGGTATGGGAAAGTGCCATGCAGCTTTTTAGTGATGGTTTCTTGATTCTCTACAATCTAGTTTTTAAAAAATAATTTTTAACTTTGGAGACCACACATTCCTTGCATAATTTCCAGCCCAAACTATAGAATTAGAATTTTAGTTTTGTTTCATCAACGTTCTCAAAGATAAACGCCAAATCTATTCCGCAAAAACGCTGTGGATCTTGATACTCAGTTTGCTCTTTAGCACAATATTTGATGCATTTTAACCACCGCTGTATGTCGCTTTGCAGTTTTCTCATCGCAGGCCAGCCCCGAAGAGTCCAGCAGCGATGAAGGCAGCAGCCAGTGCAGCCCCGCCGTGCGCAAGCGGCGCCCGCGGAAGCGCGGGGTGTCGAGCTCCGAGCCCGAGGCGGCTCCGGGCGAGCCCGCGGCGGAGCCGCCCCGGGAGGAGCAGCACAAGCGCCAGTTCAGCAGCGGCCTGAACAGATGCATCATCCTGGCGCTGGTGATAGCCATCAGCATGGGCTTCGGGCACTTCTATGGTGAGTTCAGGGAGAGAACGCAGAGTTCACGGCTCGTGTAGCAAAATATCGTGACTCCGATGCTTTTTCTTGTTCTCTGCTTACAACTTAAACATGAGAGAAAGCAGCTGCTGCCGTGTTGGTTATACAGGGAGGTCCTTCAGCAGTGCAACTGTATGTAATATACAGTAATTTGTATAGTAATGTGGTAAATAGTAATTTGTCCTGGGTAGCTCTAGTTTTGTATGAAAACATGCCTTTCTAAAAAGACATGCCATTCAGTGGGAGATGGGGGATATCATTCTCTTTGGATTTGGTGTTGACTATTTGTTAGGGATTTAAATTTTGGCACTTCTTTTGAGATTTGTATTAATTTTCACTTGATCCCAATTTTTTTTTATTCTTAGGTAAACCTGAAGGTAAGAGCCATGAGTGATGTACTGTGGATGCTGTGCTTGCATTTAGACTTACTTTTTAAACTGTGGATGTGAATACACACATCTGTATATATATGCCTACTTACATTATGAAAATAAAACAAGAAATCAAGTCTCAGGAATGAGATGTATGATGGGATTATAGGAACAACTAATCCAATCATACAAACACATTTTACGTAGCAGGTACAGCAGGTAGTAGTAACTGGTGTTAAAATTGGTTGGTGAACACTGGCATGCTGGAGGTATGGAGGAGCACAATGGCCAGACCAGTCTGTGGTAGTGCTTGTGGTGGGAACTTGAGATTTCAGTTGTTTATCACTTCACTGTGTTTAGTTTGGTGTTAATGATAAATGCTATCCTTTTAAAGAACGTGGAGATCTGTGGATGGAAAATGCACTTTGAATGTGGACTCAGGGTAATACATTTTTTAAGGAATTCACTTGTTCATTCATTGAATTTGTTCTTCTAAATAAAAAGTGTCATCACTGATGACAGTGATGGCAACATTCAGCAGAAAGAAGGCAGCTCTGAATGGCTTCAGGTTTTGCTTCTTCAGATGAAAATTCTTCATGGTTTTGTGATAATTTATCTTTCTACCACTAGAAAGGAAATAAAGTCCTGCTTCCATCTTCCTGTTTTTAGGTGTTGTTTTTTTTTTCCCAACACAAACTTTCAGAGAGAAGTCCATCTCCCTAGCGGACTACTTTGTATTTTTGTGGTTCAGCTTGGAATGAATGTTTCCCACAGCACTCTTCTGTTAGGCTAATTGCCATGTAAGAGGATTGGAAAGGGTAACTTTTTATAAAATTACTTTTATTTTTTTGGGTCAGTATCAGTGTTTTCCTTTTAGCTAGAGCTCCAGGACCCCTTAAGTCTTTTAGAGTTGTAGAAAGCAATTAGGGTTAGATTTTAATAAATAACTATATCCTAATCAGTATTAAACTGAGATAACTGGCTCTATGATGCTCTAGGAAGAACTGAAAGAAGGCAAACTTTTCAGGTAACAGGTGAACCGTAAATGAAATAGAAAGAAAGGACTTGCCAGAAAAATGTCTCCTTATGGACATTCAGATATTTATATTTTTCCTTTAACCAGAAACTGCAAGGGGGGCTATAGCTATAATTCTAGGGATTTGGATTGGTTACTTAAAGAATCTGAAGGATACTGTTACGTAGATTACCAGCTGGAAACACAAACCAATTACTGAGGGGTGGCACCTCAATATGTTCATTGTCAGTGTTGCTAAATGTCATCTTTGCTTACTGTACCTAAATTAGGATTTTTGATAGGGAGAGAAAGAGCACTTCAAGTGTTTTTGTGTAGTTCAGGTTCTACCTAACATAAACCCATTATACTAAATGATTATTTTTCAGATGCAGGCTTTAGGTTGTTAGAATCTATGGACTTCCTCAAAAGTATCCATAAAAGATAAATATTAAAACCAAATTTACTGTCACTACACTTAAATTCATTTATGAAAGGATCTATGCTCCCAAGAAGTGTTTCCTAGGACTCTGCAGACTTAAAATCATTGCTGTAAAAATGTTGCCTTCGCTTAGCTGAATTGAACTATTATAGTTCAACTTGGTTTAATGTAACAGTCTTTTTTTAGGGTCACCTTGACAATAGATAAAAATTAAGAGAGCACAAAACATTCATCAGTGTAAGTGTACTTATAGTATTTCTTCTGTTTAATAACACATCTCCCCCTGCCTTTAAATACAGATATAGAGCTCTGAATATGCTGCACTGGTTTTGAAAGAAATACCTAAAAATTACTGTTGCCTTCTTCTTTAAAGTCAGTTCAAGAGAATTTTAAAAGCAAATATATATAAACTACATCAGTGTTAGGATTTAGAGAATATGTGTTAGGTGAGGAAGTACCTGTCAAGAAGTTGTTCTTGACAAAAAAATTTGGTGGCTAGTACAGCAGATACTTATTCTGAAAACCAGGGTGTCTCAGCCTTTTTCTGACAATTGAAAAACAGGACATTTTGCTTACTCTGCAGCATTTACTTATGGATAAGAAGGACAAGACAGAGCCTGCAATACTTGCTGCTTTGTGAACAGTGTGTACTAATTGTATTTCTGCATGAAAATTTAAATACTGTGCTAATATCCTCTTATTCATGTAATTCAATTAACAGTCAGGTTTGTAGTTCTGAAGTGGATAATGCATGGACCAATAGTCTCCCTTTTATCCTGGCTGACTTGCATGTTACTAAAAAAATTACAGAGAAGTCACAAATATTCTTTCCTGCATAACTTGTGTTGGTTTGGATCTAACTTATTTCTATGCAGTGTTCCAAAATTCCTTTATTTGTTATTAATGAAAAAACAGTGTAGAAGGAAAATTTTCGATCTGAGAAATTATTTATCATTGAAAGAAACAATTTTGCTACAGCTAAACAATTACTGGTAAGGACAGGGCTGAAATGGCAAGGTAAAAATGCTTTTGAATTTGCAGAGAGAATGAAGATGATATTTAGGTTCCTCTGTTCCTCTAACTGCTTACTCTAAGTCAGTCTATCAAAAGAAACTTTTTTATCTTTGCAGGTACAGTACAGATCCAGAAAAGGCAACAGCTGGTGACAAAGACACGTGAATTAAAAGATATGAAGGATGACCTTTACCAGTGCCAAAAAGAGCAGGGAGACCAAGTGCACCACAAAGTGGGGGTAGGTGTGAGCTTAACTGGAAGTCACTGAATAATTCTGTCATTATGTGTGCATTTTACACAAAGTTAAATGAATTTCTCACACAAATCTAGTAAAATTTTGTTTTTAGTAAATTATTTCAAAGAACTTTCCCCTGAATTCTTGACAAAGATTGATTGAATTTCTCTCAGAATGTGTTTAAACATGCTGTGTTTTATGCCTGTAGTCCAGGAGTTATCTGGACACAAGACTGTTTCCCTGTGATACAATGACAGGTAGTCATTAATGAGGACAGCTGAAGTAGAAACTGATTGTGAAGACATGTTGAACCTACAGACTTTGTGAATTTGCTTTCTAAATTATCAATGGTTAATAATTTTTAAAAATAATTAAGCCATACTTCTGGTTTTTTACTGTTGCATCATCCAGAGAGAAGATTAGGGAGTCTTTTTTTTTTTAATATGTATGTCAGCAGTATTTGCACATAATTAGTATGTTCTGGAGCTTGTCAATGATGTCAACAGACTGGGGAGTTCCTTTTGTGTTAGTATATAGTTACACAAACAGGTATTTTCAGCAACAGATTTGGTTCAAAATCAGCTCAATGCCTTTGCTTCTGCTAATTTATTTTTGTAATCTGTAAAACCAGTTTGCTGAACATAAATCAACAGCAAACATGCACGTTTTTATTTCCTTTTAAGATGTTAGAGTTCATGTACCCAAGTGACTATCCTTTAGCGAGTTAAACCAATACAAGTAAGGGGTAATGACCTCTGGCAGGCTGGGGGAGTTTCTCACACGGTCTTTGTTGCCAAGAAAGTGTGTGATAAACAAACCCAACTGAGATAAACAAACCAGCTCTATTTTTGCATCTTGCTGCGCAGGTTTCACTGCATCCAAAATGACAAGGGAGCTCTGTTTGGGCTACCTTGGTTATTCATCTTTCTAGCTAAAACTGTAACAATTCTCATTGTAGTATTTCTGCTTGTTTTCTTTTTGTTTATTTTAGTCACCCAAGGGAGATCTTGCCACATGTTTGACCTTTACTGAGGAGAAGAAATCCTTTGATTCTCAAAAAAAAAGTCTTGCTGCAGAAAATCAGCACTTAAGAGAATCTCTAGAGAAGGAAGAAAAAGCTTTGGCCTCACTTCAGGAAGAATTAAGGAAGCTAAGACAACAAATTAGAAACTTAGAAGATAAAGGTAGTAGCACTGAATCTATTGTAATAGAAAATCAGAAACTAAGGGAGCATTTGGAAGAGGAAAAGCAAAGGAACAGCAATTTTCTCAGGCAAAAGGAAACACTCTTTGCAGAGGCACAGATGTTAAGGCGAGAACTGGACAAAGAACGTCATGTTACAGAAGCTCTGAAAAAAGAACTAGAAAACTTAAGTTCTCATCAGACTCCTGACAGTGCTAGTGATGATGATGATGATGATGAGACATTAAGAGAAAATCAAGAAATAGAAACTCTGCGAGGAAGACTGGCAGAACTAGAAAAAAAGCTAAACTTTGAGCAACAACGCTCTGACTTATGGGAGAAGCTGTATGTTGAAGCAAAAGACCAGTCTGAAAAACAAGAAATTAATGAAAATGGACAAAAGAAAGGCGCTAAAGGGCAAAGTAAAAGTAGAAAGAAATCAAAGGACACATTTTTTGGTTCAGTTAAAGAAACTTTCGATGCTATGAAGAATTCCACAAAAGAGTTTGTAAGACACCATAAAGAAAAGATTAAGCAGGCTAAAGAAGCAGTGAAAGAAAACTTGAAAAAATTCTCTGATTCTGTAAAGTCTACATTCAGACACTTCAAAGATACCACGAAAAACATCTTCGATGAAAAAGAGAAGTCATCAAGTGATAGAAGGTACGAGGCAAACAAGAAAGCTCGAACTTTTTACCAAGACCATAACTCCTATGAGAATCTGAAGCACATGCATTACAGGGGACCTCACATGCCAAAGGAGCCCAGAAATGGAAGAAAACATCATTTTACAACATTTGGAAAAGATTCAGATTCCCAGAAATGTCTCAATGATCATTTGTGTAATAGAAAACATCAGTTTGCCCTAAAGGGCTGCTCTGGTATTTTTGAATGTGCTCATCAAGAATTCATTAGTCTCTTTAACAGAGTTTCGGATCCCATCAGGGTGGATGAATTTAATCGGCTAATGAGAAAGTATTTGCAACAAGTTGTACATAACTTTCATCACTGGAGAGAACTAGAAAATTTCATCAATAAGTTTTTTCATAATGGATTGTTTATACATGACCAGATGCTGTTCACTGATTTTGTTAATGATGTCAAGGATTACCTGGAAGATATGAAGGAATACCAAAGTAATAATGAAAAGGTTTTTGAGGATTTGGACAAATACGTCTACAGATACTACTTCCATTATGATAATTCACCTCAGTATGGACCCAGGTTTGTTTCCGTATTTCCTGAACTTGATAACACAAAGAATTGGTTTTTGTAAAGACAACCAATGTCCTTGTTGTAATGGATGGTCTTTGAGCAGGTATGTGTATGTATGTGTGTGTGTATATGTATGCACACACATACACTAGAAGACTTTCTGAAGGACTTAGTGGAAGTATTAGATTGTTATATAAAATGGATCTGTAGTACCTTTTATATAAATTTTATGTGTGTACGTAGCACAATCTGATGTTTCTGCTGGGTTCTTTAGAAAACTGTAACTGCCAGTAGGATTTCTTTAGAGCAAACAGCTCTGATTGCCCATGTGATGGAATGAGTAACTGTCTTGGAGCATTAACTAGGGCTTCCTTGTTGTCCTTTGCTGAATTAGGTTTTTGAGGTGTCTCCAAGTCCGGTTCTGGCAGATACATTTCACTGCTCTCTTGCAGATGAGTGTAATACTGGGTCAGTCTGTATGCCCAGAGCAGAGCTCATCACACAGCAGGCTTTAGTTCAGATCCTGACCCTGACTAAATTTTGTTCAGACTTGCTCACAATGGCCAGCCCTTGGTGTCAGTTGTTTCCTACATTCCTTTCCTGGATTTAAAGGTGTTCTCAGGGCTTTACAGATTTACACTTGCAATATTTATCATTTCATATACTTTACTGCAGCTGGAAGTCTGAATTATTAACTACTTTGGGGTTACTAAGTATTACCTGAGGTTGCACTTCCACCTATTGAAAGCTGAACCATGAAGGTGATAGTCCTATTATCAACTACCCAGTTAATGTGGTTTTGGCAAACACATAAAGTTTATGATTTTATTTATAGTCCATCTTCCTAATTTATTATCAAATGAACTTTATTTTTAAATTAAATACCTAATTTGTAAGAATTTCGGTTTGCATAAAAACAATTCTGAATTATTTTACTGATACTGTTATACAGAAGCTTGTGATATCAGCTGTATTTTTATTTTTAGAAAGCATTTCTTTTATATATACCATCTTATTGATGATTTAAACAAACAAATGCCCCCCCCCCATTTTTCTTACAAGATAAAGGACTACTTACTAATTTTGTTTTCAATGAACCTCAGCATGTTAAAAGCTGTACTTGAAAATGCAATTGTGTTTCAAAATGCTGTTAGTAGTAATAAGCTTTTTTTTACTCCTTGCAGTCGACCTAAAAGACCTTTTACACAAACTGAAAATTCCAGACATGAAAAACAAGCTCAGAAGTACCAACACCGTAATAAAAGAGAAGGTAAATGGCATAAACATGGTCGCACTAATGGAAGACACATGGCAAATCTTGAAATAGAATTGGGGCAACTACCCTTTGATCCAAAATATTGAGTAATTTATTGTAAAAATTAAGATTAAAATTCACATACTCTCTGGAAACTAATTGGTTTTCAACAAAGCAGCAGGATGCAAGTTTTTTTCTGAATAATTTGATTTTTACACATTTTTGTTAACAGGCAGAAGTCAGGCTTTCTAATTTGCATATTCTGTACCGTTGCTTTTACTGTTCTTTGGAAGTGCAGATAGTTTGGGTTGCCAGCAGTATTGTTGCAGAAACTAGGCATGCCATGACCTATGTATGAAAAAATGCTTAATTGCATTCCATTAGTGTAGTTAAAGCTTGAGCCATGCATAATGTACCAACTACTAACTCTAATGTTTGATATACTAACTTCATCTCATCCTTCAAAAAATAGGTCAACATTGTGGTAATGTATTTGTTAGTGTTTTGTAACCTTATATTTGCTTCCTGTCTTTGGGGGGGGTTCAAGAGCCTGCTGAATTGTGAAGAATTTGCTGTGCTGCATTCTAATCAGCGTGCTGATTTAAACACTTGAAATGTTTTGCATATCTGCATATTGTAGAAGAAAAATAAAATACACATTGTGGGTAAAAGTCTTTATTTATAAAAGAAACTTAGCATATCTATACAGTACTATGAAAATGGTCCAGTCGTGCCTGTATTTTATTGCTTAAGTATTCATATGGTAACCTTAGTCTTCCCAATGTTTTCTAGTGTTGTAAGGTAGGTCAGCAAGCCCACCCTGCCCTACTGCTACTGAAGCTGCCTTCAGGAGGAGGTTTATGTGTTTGCAGGCAGCCACTGGCTGCCTCATGGAACTTACCATTTGACTTCCCCAGTTTCAGACTCACTGCTCTCTCCTTTCTGCAGTACGAGGTCTAAGCATAGCTACTGCTATGCAGAACTGATCTCATCAGGTCCGAGCTCTGGACGCTGATCCTCAGGGATAGTTCATTTCACTTTTTCTCCTGTAGATGGAGACGTGACTTCCAACTCGTCCTTGAGGCACATGAGTATGAAAGACAGTGGCTGTTTTCTCATAGCCCCTTAAAGCTAGAAATGATGATATTTCCTGTAAATGAATTTACATTAATTTCCACAGTCAGAAAACACAGCTGGGAGCATAAGAATAAGCATTCCAAAGTCTCTTTAAAACCATCAATTCAACTGTCCCTGGGAAGCTTTATCCTTTATTTCAGGAAAACCTGCTAGAAAAAGAAGTACCTATCCTTTTTGATCCTGTCCGGAGCGGATATTCACCAGCCACCATTGTTTGAGTGCATGGACTTCATTAAAGCTTTGAGGGGTTAAAAGGTACTGTGACTGCAGGTGTTTTTGCTTTTCATTGTTGCTTACTTAAAAATGCAGTTTCTGGAAACAGATGGCACATTTGTTTTAAAATGGATTGAGAAGAATTCCATAAAACATTACTCTGTGGCCCGTAGAATTTGCACAGAGGAGAGGGCATATGTGAATATTAAATATATATTAGTGGAATGATATCAATAGTCTTATTACGGACTAGAGGGTTTAATTTTAATATAAGCTATGTTCTAAAAAGTTGTGGGCAACAATTTTCAAGAATTTTAACTATAACTCTTCCTTAATTTATTTTGTAACTTATGCTCAGAAGTAGTTTGTTTCATCTTGCAGTTACCATACCTGTTCTAGCACATTGAAGAGGATCATGTGACTGGGTAATAATGTGTCATTGTAAAATTCCTTATTCAGCCAGCCAAGTGGGTTAGAGTAAAACACATCTGCTTCATCAACGTAGCTCTCATTGCCACTTAGGTTTGGGGGACACTGAAGGAATCTCATTTTCAGAGGACAGTGAACATGACTAGGGAGAAAAAAAAAAAAACAAACACACATTTCATGACAAACTAACCAGAATCAGACATTTGAAACTACTCATCACTTTAAAACATACCTCAGTCAAAACAAAAATCAATTACATTTTTTTCCTCAGGGTAGTATTTTCTTCCCTTCAATATTTCATATGAAAGCAAAGTAGAACAAGCAGACTCTGCTCCAAACTGCTGGGACTGTGTTGTTAGCAGTTAACAGAAAACACATTTATCTTAATAAAAATACCATTTGCACAACATCAGTTTCTCAAAAAGGTACTTTTCCATATCAGCTTCACTATTTATATCTGCTTTAATTTCGTTTACTTGCCAGAATCTACTGAAAACGTTTTGCAGTGACCTCACTCTGTTGTAATGACATTTCTTTACTGCCTAGCAGCAAGAGTAAAATGAATACATTGATTGAAACTATTAGTTTCATTTTGCTACAAATGTTACCATAATGAAGTGTCACATACTTTGTGAGGTCATTAGACTGACTGCATATCCTCATACAAAGATATTTCACAAAAATGAATAAAGTTTAATGCTGAATTTTATTCTGTGGTATAAACATTTGGCTTATTTCCCCTATTCACTCTTTATTAGCTGTATGAAAAATCAAAACTCTTTCTGTACATATTTATCTATCTCAATTTATTAAACCTTGGAAAAAAGAAATCTTGATTTCTGATTAGGAGTTTGGATTCTAAGGTAGTGCACTGTAAAACTTTTAATACCTGTAAAATGGAGTGGAGTGGCACGGCATCAGGATGAAGACAAAAGGCTGTGACTGCTGAGAGTCATTGCAGAGCTGCTGGATGTGACTCATAACGTCCAGAGTGCCTCGCTGGTGAACCAAGCCTGTGTACAGGGCTGGGACTAAATTGGATAAGAGCAGGAAACTTGCTGCAGTTTTCTTCCATGCTTTCAAGTGTTTCAAAGAATATCCTACAGAAATATTTGAGTAAGTTTGGGAGATAAACAATTCACACATTTTTGAAAGTACCCTAACACAGTGGCAAACCATTACTCAGTAAATAGCAATACTTCCCTTTGAGATGCTTTACCACAGTGTTCTTTGAGTCCTTACTCTTTGAATGGAAATTCAAAGGTTAGACTTTGCTCTTTAAACCCACACTTGTCTCCTGCAATACAGAAATACAGTTTCAAAACCAGTGCTTTGTCTCTTTAAATTTAATTTCTTGTAGTGGAAAATAGTCCATTCAGTAGTTTGGATGAATGATATACGGCACCTTACTGATGTATTCTGATTCATGCAAGTCCACGTAGAGCCAGAATAAATGGTAACTACATGTGCATGGCTGTGGTATTCTTCTTGAAAATGCTGACAACTACAGCATTCCTTTATTGTTATTAAATTTTGAGCTGCTGGCCTTGCAAGACCATACTCCTTCATTTTTTCCCCCCACCTCCAATCGCTGCCCCTTCTCTCCGCTTTTCTCGAAGGAGCTAACAATGGGAAAAGGCATTTCTCCTGGGGGGAGATGGTTGCAGAAGCCCCTTTCTCACAACCACAGCTTAGATGAAGATGGCACAGACAATGAACATGGCACAGACACCAGCTTCATGTTGCAGCCAGCCTGAAAACCCTTTTCAAGTCATGTGCCTGACAGAATCTTGAGAAAAATATTTTATGTAGCTTTGTGACACCTGTACTGAATCACAGAAAACAAGCTACAAGGCATGTTCCAGAAATCAGTAACAAGCAAATTAATTTTAATTAATTAATTTAATAAAATTAAATTAGACTTCAGTTGGTCAGTTCTGCCAAACTGTATTTTAGATGAAGGCCACAAATTAGTTTGTGGTTTAAACATAATTGGTAGCATTCTATTATAGGCATTTTTTTTAGTGCTTTTGTGAAACATTTCTTGACTTATGTACTTGGAAATTACTTTGAAATTAATGTAGGTTTTTTCTGCTTTTATTTTATAATGTTTTGAGCAATTAAGATCTCTTTGTAACCACAGACTTATCAGAATTAACTTCTGTAGGTTTTTTAAATATACAGATGGATGATAATGAATTGATCAATTGTATAGATGATCTCCTTCCCTTACAGACATGAAAGTTGCGGGATATTCAGTATTTTTTGTGATTTGACTAGAATTCTTCTGCATGTAAAGTTCATCTTATTGCTACTGAACTAAGCCAAGACTTACTACATATTTGATTTTAGCAGAGAGCAGAATTATTGAAATAAGATTTACTTTTGTTTAGACTAGCAAAGTAGGTTAAAGAAAATTACAGTGTTCAGTGATTCATCAGTTTTGAACTTGTATTTAAACTGAAGCTATATAGCTTTATGTTCCAGAAGTTTTAATCTTCCTTTGTAACATCTGAATCTAGAAAAGCATAGCTTAATTTTTTTCTTCCATAATTAAAGACATTTGTCAGGCATACTTGAAAGTACTGTGTGGAAGAATACTACAAAGGAGCCAAGGAACAGGATTTATTTTAAAGGTGGCAGTGCTGAAAAATTAGGAGTCACTGACACAACTGTCATGTTTTTGCAGGAATACTTCTATCCATGCTAAGAATTCTTTATCTGTGCTACAGTCACTTGCTCTTCCTCATATATTTTCTTCCTCTTTATAACTAGCTGTAAGAAAAGGCTAGGCTAATTCAAAGAACCCTTTATCAAATACCTATATTGACCATTAACAGTCTCTCTCTGAGTAAAAATTATATCCAGGAAAGGTTGCAAGACATTTGAAACCAATGCTTACCACAAAAAATCATGCAGAATGGCAGTACTGGATAGATGAACCTGAATTCCTTATGGCTCAGTATGCTGTAATAAAACATATTTATATATATATATATATATATATATATATATATATACATATATATATATATATATATATATATATAATATAATAGTATATCAAGAAAGTAAAATGTTTCAGTTCTGCTGACAAAATTGTGTTTTAGAGTACAGAGGACTGGGAAAGCATGTGCATGTATTAAGAAGCTTTTGGTATTGAAGCAATTAAGAGTAAAAATCCAAATTGTCACTTTTGAGGAACATAAGTACATTTGAATTAAGATGATTTGGTCAGTTTAAACCAAGCACTGATAAAAACTCCTGGCTACTACAATTAAGTGGTCTGATTCTTTGACAGTTAGATGTAATTTAGCCAGTACTTCACCAATATCTTTTCTGTAATAAGACACAATAAATAGCATGGAAGAAAAGCTAAGATTCAAGTGCCCACTTGTATGTAGCAAATTAACTGTCACCCCTGCTAATACAACAATACACAATTTCCTATACCAACTTTTTGGGCTTTTGGGGGATTACTGCAACAGTCATGTCTTGGGAATCAAAGTGGTTCTTACAACACTAAGGGAAGTAAAAATGTCCTAAACCAAATAGAGTTACTTCCAGTTTTGAGTTGGAAAGAAGAAAGGGCATTTCTAGTCTTGCTACTGTTTTGCTGTAGTCTATACTATGACAGTATGAAAGTATTTATTGCTTAATATTTATTTACTTGCTGTATTTTTTCTTGTCTGAAAGTTTCTCCTGTTTAATCTACAGTTAATTCTGAAGCTTTAGATAAAACTTACCTTTTCTGATACTTCTGAGTTTAAAATGAGAAATACAGCCTTATGATAGTTAAGAGCTGTGTGTAAACTTGTGAATGGAATAAGTTTTAGAGGTCTAAGAACCTCTCACGGGGAATGTATTAAAGAAGCAAATGAAATGATTTTCATTAACAGGCATCTAGTGAACTCAGTTTTCTAACTACTTCTATTTTTGCTTAAACACCTGCTGGGTGATTGAGTGTTGGTTTTGGGATTTTTAAAATTTCAGTTTACATTGCATTTCATGATGAATTATTTTAGTCTTTAAAGGTCTAGTCAATCTAAAGATACATGTTGGTGACAATACAAGAAGCAGTATTACAGAGAATTCTTGAACCAGTTTTGTAACTGTTGGAATAGTTTTAAGTTTTCTATCACTTAACCTGAATACTACGCTGCTTTTTTTTTTTGGAGAGGATGTGAGCTTTGTGAAGAACACAACCAGTGAGAGGCAGGAGTTCTACTCAGGAGATTACCTGTACACCAGCACTGTCCAGATCACTGGCAGTAGAAAGATGTGGTACCTCCTTGGTGCCAATGCACAGCCATGAATAAAGAAAGGCAGATGGGGACCCAAGATGACTGGGAGTCCCTGAGTGAAGTACCAATGCCAAGGATGAGAGCCGTAAAACGTTCCCAAATTCTGCAGCACGTTGAATTTCAAGAAGTTCAGCTGAACCAGTACCCACTGGGAGATGGGGGGGAGTTGAACACAAATCCAAAGTCAAATCCAACAGCTACAATGAATTCCACAATCATCACTGGCCCTATGTAACATGTTTCACTCCTATTTCAGCTTTTATTTTTTACTAAGACTCACCATGGACTTCCTCTATTTAGCAATTAATCACAGAAGTGTGTAAGTTTGTAGTTTGTTGATAACTACAGAGGACTGAGCACACTGATTTTATGTAGCAGTCCATCATTTGAAATACTTGAGAAGTTAGTGTTCAAAGATTTGTGGCTTAGGATATATTTAAAGATCATAGGCCAGACACTGTCACAGAAACAAGAGAAGTCAGAGAAGTCTGAAATACCCATCAATGCTAAAGTACTAAACCCCAACCTTCTTCTTATAAGTCAAGTTTAAAACAGCTTACCTCACCAAAAAACACACGGTCAATTATTAAAGAGGTTCCTACTGTGACCAATCTGCAAAAACGGAAAGTTTGTTGCACTGATATTGCCTGAATTGCTTTTGTATTTTCTCCAGATAGCTGTCAAAACTCTGACTCCTAGTGTTTTTGGGATTATCCATACTCACGGCCATTTTACAGTGGCCACTTGCCATCACCTGGTATCCTTGGCACAATCCCAGATTAAGGTAGAATGCTGCTCATGTCTCACCATCATCAAATCTTTCCTGATTGCTTTTTTGCAGCATATACAACAGTTTAAAGGAAACATGCCCCTTCCTTAAACTTTTGCAAAAGGATTCTATTTGTTCTCTTTTTTTATTTACATGATATCAGTTTTTTTTTGCTTGGCTGCCTTTACCAATCTTAAGATGTAGCTGTGCACAGTCCTGGTATAAACTGAGAAAGAACTTACCCAACTGGAATGCAGGTGTGTAGGATAAGGTCTGCTTTCTTCTGTTCTTGCAGAAAATGACTGAAGACCAAAGGTATCCACAGGATAGCAGCAGTGGGACGAATAACAATTGCAAGTGCCACCAAAGCTAAATACTTAAAACTAGAAGGAAGAAACATAAAAAGCCCAGCAGCTTATTGAAAGGTCTGGTCAATTCCTTTGCAGTGACATTTCAACAACTCTCATGTCTCTGGCCAAGAGTTTTCATACTGCAGGTAATCTTTGACTTTCTGACTGCAGATACTCTGTTTTGCTTGGAAGGCTGCAACTCTAGAACTGCTTTGTTACAATGGAGTTGCTAACTAGAGGTACCTACTTTAAAATAGCGATAAAGAAAATTGTGACCACGAATTCACCTATACCTGACCCCAAAAAGCTTTTGTTATCTTTTCACAAATTACTATATATTCCAGTTTTTTGAAGTTTAAAATAAAATTTCCCATAAAGTCACACTTTGAAAATGGGAACAGGGGAATAGCTAATTTTATATACCAGCTACAACAATATCTTAAAGAAATACTTAAAGGAAATACTAGAGTGTTCCTTCCATGAGACAAAACTCTTGCTACATGAATGAGGGGGCTTTTGGTTGCCTTAGATGTTAACAAAAAAAGTTAGCATTTTAAACAGCATCAGTAGATTTGTGTCATCCCAAACCAAAAATTATCTATACTGTTAGGAGAAAGTTTCTCACCTGTTCCCCATCTTGGAACCTTTTATTGGATAGTAGGAAAGAGCAAAAATGGTAAGAATAGTCTCCATGGTGTTTGTTAGAGTTCTGGTACAGGAATACCACGTAAACCAGGAACAGAGTTGGCAGAAGAACTGAAAATAATTATGAACACATTAAAACAAGTTTGCCTAAAGTAAGGCAGTAATTCTTCAAGGTGTATTATTCTGCTCTTATTTACAGTGCAAAATCAGTGTTTATTAACATGTGTAATTTTTTAAAGGCTCATTTTTTAAAGGACTCACCACGAACTTTGCTGTTCCTGAATTTTCAAGATGTTGCACTAATGAGTAAAGCCGCACATCAGCAAAAGCAGCCAGCACTGCCTGTGCAATCCTAGGGACCCAGATCTGTGTAAGCAGAGAGAAAACTGTACTTGTACAAACCAAGTTAAATTCCAGCTTTTAAGAGAGGACTGAATTAGTGAACTGACTGTTCAGATATGAAAACAGCGAATTGGAAAACATTCTTTATAGCTTTTTATGATTTTAAAAATGAAATAAATAAGGATTGAATTTCTATCCTTATTTATTTCATCTGGGTAAGGATAGAATTTCTGCCAAAATAGAGAATATCTAAAGTTCAACTGAAAGTGTTCAGAGGTGGAAAGTAGAATTATCTGCTTTACATCTCCAATAGAAATCAAAAGGGGCTGTTGTTAGTTAGTTGTTGTGGGTACAAATATACATTGTGGATACAAATATACATTGCTAAGCACTTTGGAAAACTGAACTACTGTGCATTTATGATGTAGTGGCAAACACAAGCAGTATGAAACTCCAAGAGATTGACAGAGGCCAAGAATAATCCTCTGTACTCACAGGCATCAGTGCTGTGACTGGAAATCTCTGAATGAGTTCTACCCTCATGGGAAGTCAATGGGGGTCTCTGTGCTCACACATCTCTAATTGCCAGACTCAAGGCTTTGCAATTTTCTTGGACAATGCTAAAAATACACTGTGTTTAAATACAATGATTTAAAATTGAATTTTAGTAGCAGATGCACATTTTTTTATTAAACTCACCAGCAGCTGAACGTTGTCCTTAGCCAGCAGCTGTAATGCTTTGTACATGCTGGCAAAGATCAGTGGGTACGAGTAGCCTCTTAAGCAACTTGTCCATTCCCAAGTCAGGTAACCATAATTATGAAAATTAAGGACAGATAATGACCAACTGAAAGGGAAAGCTTCACCCGAGCCATCCGGGTCGAGACTTTCTGTGCCCTTGGGCCAGAACAGTGGGGTCTTCGTTGCTGGTCAAGCCAACACAGCCGGACCCGAGCACCCTCCCGCCCACGGCACCGCGGGGCCCGCGTCCCCTCCGGCCCGCCAGGAGCGACGAGAGGGCGCGGGGACCGCGGCAGGCGAAGGATATTTGAAAACCATGCGATGCGCCACTTCCAGAGACTGCCAGTACTCGTCCGGGACGAAGCTGGTCTGGACAAGGAAGCAATTGAGCGTCCGCAGCGCCAAGGCGAGCGCCAGCAGCGGGGCGGGCGCGGCTACACCTGGGGGGGGCGAGGCTGGTTCGTCACGGGCCCCTCGGGGGCCGCCCCGCCCCCCTCCCCTCCCCTCCCCGGCCGGCCCGGTCCCGCTTACCGGCGCCTCGCTGCGCGGCGGCCCCGCCGGCCGGGCTGTAGAGCACCGACCGCCGCTTGCGGAGCCGCACCGCCCCCGACATCTGCGCCCTCAGCGTCCCGGCCGCCTCCCCGCCGGGGCATGCGCGGCCGCGGGGGGCGGGACAGCGCCGGCACTTCCGTCCGGTGCCTGCAGCGAGCGGGAGGCGGGGGCGCTGCTGGCTCCCGCGTTCGGGTGAGGGGCCGGGGGCCGAAGCCGAGCCGAAGCCGAGCCGGGCCGCGCCGCCGCGGGTGCCTGCCCCACGCGTGTCGGCATGAGGGGGCGGCTGCCTCTGCAGCACGTGGCCGTGGCCGTGGCGCTCGGCGTGGCCAGCGGGCTCTACATCTACGGGCCGCTGTTCCAGCCGCCCGCGGCCCCGCGCGGCTCCGCCGCGCCGCCGCCGCCGGACTCCGCGCCCGAGAAGAGGCCCTGAGGGAATCGTGCGGCGCCGTTCCCGGGCATCGCCTCGGAGCCCGGCCCTCGCACGCCCCCTCCGTTGAAGGCAATGGAGCCGCTCGGAGCCGGCGCCACCGTCACCGTCACCTGCCGAGGCTGTGCCGCCCGAGCCGCCTCTTGCAGCCCGGCCCCGGCTGGAGCCGCCTGCTTGCTGGAGCTGCAGCTGCGTGCATGTGTTTGCTACCAGACTTCGGGACGGGAGTGTTGAATCGTGTGTGGCATTCTGAATGTCTGAAGGTCTAGTTCACCTCTGAATATAAATAAGGAAACTCGAAAAAGAAAGCTGTGTGGTTACGCTTCATGGATTTTGTTGGATTGCTTCTGATCTGATCCTCCAAGTGATAAATACAATATTTCTCTGCTTCTCATGGTTTCAGTTCTTAATATGTTAGCTCAGTTGGGAAGGCAGTTGTTTAAATGACTGAGAAGGGAGCTGCAGCTAACTTTGGTATCCTTAGCTTATAATCAGACCTGGCCATATGTACGTACACACACACGGACCACATGTGCTCATACGCAGATTTCATTTCTGACAGAGTGAGGTTAAAAATAGGAAAATCTGCCTGGAAAATGGCTTGTACTTGGTGTAGCTCAGGAAGAGAACATGGCTCTTGGAATAGGTGTGGATTAATCTGACAGAACAGAATCTGAGACTTAGGGAAACCAAATCAGTAGATATTTCAAGACTTTAGTAAATCTAAGAAGAAACCAAACCCAGGAGATCGTGAGACAAAGTTATGCCAGGTTTTGGCTTTAACACAGAATCTTGTTTGACAGAATGAGGGAAGAAACCAGTTGTCTGGGTGTCTATATTTTAAGCCAGGAAGAATGTTATAGCTGGAAGCAGTGATATGGAAGCTGAGATGGGACGATAACAGCAGAAGGTGGGCTGGGAGGTGCAACTGGGTGCAGTAAATGCAGCTTGGACATGACATTACATGAGCAGTGGCTTTAAACTGAAAGAGGACAGATTTAGATTAGATATTATGAAGAAAGTTTTTACAGTGAGAGTGGTGAGTCTCTGAATTTGATGAATCCCATCAACGGCACAGGTTGCCCAGAGAAGCTGTGGCTTCCCCATCCCTGGAAGTGTCCAAGGCCAGATCGTATGGGAGCTTTGAGCAGCCTGGTCTAGCAGAAGGTGTCTTAAAGTCCCTTCTAACCCAAACCATTCCCCGATGCCACGAATTGCCACAAAATTTTAATGCAAACACTGATCTAGTGCAGTGGCTCCAGCAGCTTCCTTTCCAGTACCGCTATCTATTGAAAAGGTTGTTTTGAAGAGGTGTAGCTGAGGTCTAGAAGGCACTTCCTTTATAAATATGACTGGAATTGTCTATAAAGATGGCAGTTAAATTTGAAAAGCCTCAAGAAAGAGGAGGTCTGAACTGATGCAGGTGGAAAGGGTTATTGATGTAACTGAGCTTAAGACTCTGCTCGCTGAATTCTTGAGACTGCTGGATTTAAAGCGTTTATTGGGAAGCTACTGAGAGTGAAGAGCACTCTTCCCTTGCGGGAGAAGGCAGGCAGCCAGCAGGCGGCAGGAAGAACTCATTAAACCCACAGTGGTGCGCATTAATCAGGCACCGCGGATTTTCCCTGCAAAACCTGTTTTGCCTCTCATGAATTCTTCCCATCCAGCGCGAGATCTTTCAGAGGGGTGAGGAGGGAAGGGCTGCCGATCAGCCCGGCCGATGCCGCCGAGCTCCGCGCGGTGCTGCCCGCGGGCCGCGCTCCGCTCGCCCAGGTGGCCGCGGCGGGGCCGGGACACGCCGGGGCGGCGCCGCCCGGCCCGCCCCCACCTCGGGCTGTACGGGAAGTGATGTTGCCTTGACGGGAAAGACACGGTCGGAGCCCAAAAAAGGGCAGGTGCGGCGTGACGCGGCTGCGGGAGCTCCGGCGGCCGGGAGGAGAGCAGGTAGGTCGGCTGGGCTGGGCTGGGCTGGGCTGAGCTGAGCTGAGCTGAGCTGAGCTGAGCTGATGGAGGGCTTGGTCAGAGCCCCGGGACGGTGTTTCGGGCAGGCTTTCGGTGTTTCGTGGGTTCCGGCGCCCCGCGGCTCCGGAACAGAGAGCCGAGCTTTAACAAAGGGGCTCACTGGGGAGATCAGGGACAGACGTCCGCAGCCCTCTCCCCTTTTGGGCAGCCCCCTCCTTCGGGCAGCCCCCCAGGTGCTTCCCCTCACGGTACTGCCATGAACGAACAGCCCCGCTCGGGCCTTCGCCCTTCCTGCCGCTGCTGCAGCATCTGCAAGCTTCCCCCCGCTTTAGAACTGCGTTTCTTTTTACAGAGCAGAAGTGGATTGCATGCCTGGCTTAAATTTTTAGCAAGGCTTTTAAAATGGTAAATCGTTGTGAAAGCGCTATAATAATGTTACATCTGGCTAGCCAGGACCCAAATGTTGTACGTAACCATCCAACCAAAGGACCTGTTGCTCCTTTCTGAGCACCGCGGGTTTGCCTGAGGGAGGCTCCATGCTGAGAAGGCCCTTCAGCCTGGTTTGCAGCTCTTGGGGCTGAATTTACACTTTGGTGGTCTTGGATCTAAAGAGAACTGAATCCATCAGAAACACCTATTGATTTTTCTAGCTCTGTAACTAACTAGAGTATATTAATATGTAAGTGGTATTTTTAATGGTACTAGCAAAGTGTAAAGGACATTATATAAAGGCTTAGGGTATAAAGGCTTAGAATTGCCAAAAATGCTAAATTTTCATCTCTTAGAGGTGTAGCAGGTATATTTTGAGTTTTCTGACTGTATGACTCTAACACTTTCCTCATGGGTGTTGCTTAGGAGATTTTCATCAGGATAACACATATGTGTTTTGAGTTAGATCTGCAGGGTGATGCTCTACTCCGCAGGTTTTTCTTTGGAACTCTACAAAATCTATTCTGCCCTTTCTTGGAAACTTAATCTTACCTAGACATCTTCTCTCAGCCCTTCTTTCTTGTCACAGACTTTTACTAATTTTGTGAGTGTTCCAGGTATCTTCCATCCAGGGAAAAGATTATGCTTCAATATGCATTTCAAATGTTGATAAGTAAATGTAGGAATGGTATTTGTAATGCTAAATGAACATCTCAAAAGCATGGTTAAAAAGATGGAAAAGAGAACAGCATGTTCCTGTGTTTCTCGTTCAGGGTTCTGATTTTACATCTACTTAATCTCTTGCACAAAGGAGTTTGGGAGAAAGGGTGTTCTACAACTTACACTGGTTTATTTTCACAGTTAAAGTTTCTCATGAGGAGCCAGATGGCAAAAACCAGACTGTAAGTTTGTTTTATCACTATTGTTAAACATGGGAACACATTACTTTATTACTTGATTACACATTTCCTTTTCTTTCAAAGAGAAGATAAGATGAGATAAAATAATTCTTAAGTAGCATTTGACATTTACAGAAACAAGTATTATGTGCAGTAACCCTGTGTCCCTTTGAATTCTTGGTTGTGCTGTTCCTGTCAGGTATGTGCTGTGCTGACAAAAGACCTGTGATAGGTCTGTAAGTTTCCAGCATAACCCTGGACTTGCAGATCAACACCATTACTGAGATCAGTCTGTCACAGTCAACAGAGGTAGTTAGAATTTAATTTATTTTGAAGAAACAGGCAAAATTTCCACTAGAGATGGAATATAAAGAATGAGAACTCATTTCCCCCTGTTGATATCTCAGCAGTTAATTAAGTTGCATTTAAAATGTATACATTCATTATTTAAATAATTAATCATCAAATATTCCCTTCTGTATTAAAGCTGCATTATTGTACTCTGCATGTGTGCTTGGTCCTGCAGAAGGGTTACTTAGATACTTATAGCTAAACTTTTCCAGGGCTGGGCATATGTAGTACTCTGGAACTTGCTTTTGCTGCTGTGGTCTTGTAGATACCATCTTTGAGTTTACAGCACTGGCTTCAAACATGCCTAAAAAGTTGTTTAAGTACATGGTTTGATAAAGTCTTATCTAAAAGGCAGCTTTTTTAGCAGAAGCACATTTATTTTCTATTTATACAAATATATTCCAAATCAGTCTTTCTCTGGATGTAGTATCTGGTAATGAGGTTTCTTTTACTCAATTCTTCTTTTCTCTTCTCAATCAGAGCTGCATCTCTGTCAGGAGGCAGGGCTAACTTGAACCACGTTAAATCAGCTGAGATCACTTAATGCTTTAATGATTCTTTTATCTCCAGTGGAGCTTTGTGAATAAGTCCTAGCCCTGCCTTTCTTTTCTGGAACACCCTTACATTGTTATGTTTTCATACATAAAACAACAGAATTTACTTTTGATTTATAGTAATAAGTAGTCTCAGCAACTGTGATTTCTTTTCCAATCTAATAAGCCTTATGAAATAAAGATTAAAATATGACAGATAGCCAGCATACCTTTTTTCCTGTGGTGGTATTGGGGCTTCAGAGGGCTGAGGATGCTTTAGGGTGTGTGTGACAGTTTTGCATATCCTGGGTGGTGGAGTTCTTTTTCCCATACTGGCATATTTCAGCACTCTGGAGCTGACCTAACAAGTTCTTCAGTATTTTAGACTACAGGAGGAAAAGAAACCCAGGCAAATATCCTTGCTTCTATGGCTCTGAGGCTAATATCAAAGTGTAGTGCAGTGAAATTTTCCTGAGTTTGCAAACCCATTTCCCATAACTGTTTTCCTTCTCTATGTCTAATACTCATGAGAAATGGGTAAGAACCAAGTGTGTCAGAAAAAGGCACTTCTGGAAGACAATGTGAAGACTGGTAGTAAGGTAGCAAAGGGGCAGGAAGCAGCAGCAAAGATACAAACTTAGCAGGGATACAACTTTACTAGAAATCTATGATTTGCAGCGGACAGAAGAAGTTGGTTTATATGTAATCAGTGTTTTTAAACCAAAGGTCAAATTTGTGGGCACTTGCAAAAAGTATTTTGATAATAACTACACTTCTGCCATAATTTTTTGTGGAAATATGATATGTGAATGAAAGTACAGTAAGGAGTACACCTTGCTGAAATATTTTACATGCAAATAAAACATTGGAGGGGTATTAGGACACTGCTACACAAATCAAGTAGCTGAGTCCAAATTAAGTTTGGAGTTTGTGACTGCAGTTGCAGCTGTGTATTGCTATTGGTTTAAAAGGTGATAGCAGGATAAAGGAATAGATAGCAAAGCAGATAAAAACTGACTCTTCAGTAAAACTTTCAGGTAAGGAGAGCTCCATAGGTAGAAAGAATGCCTTTTATTAGAGCAGTTTATTTAGTTGGAAAGGATAGGTTTTCAGGTATGTAAGCCCCTTTCAGGTTTGAATTAGAAACAGCAGAGTGCAAAGCAAAATTGAAAACAGTGGATGCACAATTTTTATAATACTTTTATTAAACATTTATCATTAGAAGGTGATGAATGTTCTCTGGAGAAGTGCTGTTGTCCAAAGTCAGCCCAGTCTCACTCTTAAGGCCTGCCTAATTATTTTCATAGCTGTGGGATGTTTCATTTGGTTCCCTTATCACCCAAAGACTGTAAGGAAAATGTTTTTTCTTCCTTTCAGTTCACAGAGCACAATTAATTCCAATAACATCCTTGGGGAAAGGGAATATTTGAACTAGACTGAAGGCTGTTAGTGGTGATAAGGACTAATAAAGCATGTATGGTGGGTAGGGGGAAAAGAGAACTTCATTCATTTTTATGAATAAAAATTCCAGTTTTTCTGGTTTTCTCATATTTTTCCACCAGTCTTGGTAGTATAGTATTTTATATTGGTAAATGCTGAGGGAAATGACCTTCTTCCTGGAGATCCCTGCTGATAATTTTGTGGCTGTCTTGAGTGTAGTGCCTTTTGAGAATTTCAGGGTATCGCTCAAGGCTCACAGTTGTGGAACTGTTTGTGCTGCAAAATGCTTTTATGCAAGGTTTGCATGAGATTATTTGCTGCTACAGTTATTACCAGTGGCTGGTTCTTTCCATGTCTGCTTGGAAGCCTAGATAACATTCAGAATGCAGATTATAGCAAAAGGCTGGATAATTGGGGTCTTTTTATGGTGGCTTGTTTTTTTTTTTTTTTTAATTGCAAAGGCTAATCATAATTCCTCCTCCCCCACCCCTACTTGTTTTTTTCTAAACCAAACTTTGACTGAATATGACCCAAAATCCAGGTATCAGAATAGTTCTAGCCCTGCTGGTGTTATCCATTTCCAACAGAGTTTCTCATGCAGCATGTTCAGATCCTGTGCACGTAACTGCACATGCTCCACTGACTTTCTCCTCTAATACTGATTCAGCTTGACAGCTGTCTTTTCTGTTGGGGCATGAACTGTCTGATTAATACTTAATTTTTCCATATTTTTTCTTGGATTGGTGTCAGGATGGACGTCTCTATATGGAGATGTTGTTAACCAAGTTTGAAGATAGTACTATCTGATTTGATTGTATTTCTTGTGAATTTCATAGCAAAATTCTCATCATTTTAGTTTAGGTAAATACAGGCTTAAGCTGGAGTTGTTGAAGTAGTAGTAGTAGTTTTTATCTATGAAATGGAAGAGGTGAATATAAATCTTTGATAGTTTGGATATAGCTCACAGGAGATCCTGCTGTGTGTCAGGAGGAGCTGCAGAGCAGGCTTTGGAAGGCCTGTGGAAAGAATGTGCAGCAAAAGTGGAATAATGCTTTTTAATAGGTTTTGAAAGACAACTCCTCCCCCAGATCTGAACTGCTGATATGGCGAAACTCCACTGGTCTTATTCCATTCATTTTTAAATAATTGATGTGCTTTAATTAGCTTTTAAAATAGATAGTGTCTTTTAAATCCAACTTGAAAGTAAATGTAAAATTGAATGACAGTCACAGTATGTGCTGCAGCAGGTACAACCTGGGCAGCTGGTGGGTTTCCCTTGCAGAACTGGAAACTGTGACTGCCAGCTTTCAGGGGAGGCACACATCCCACTCTTCCCTTTATCCAGTCTGCCATTTTTTTGCCGTTTTTTCACAAAGTGTTCAGAAAGTTCAGATCTTTGTGGTTTCTTCCCCTCTGTAAAGGAGTGTTAAAGCTGATCAGGAGATTCAAATATTGGGGGAGAAGGCAGAAATAACAGAAATTCAGTGTCTCTGCCCCTCCCTAATGAGCTTTGTTTCCGTAGGAAACCAGGCTAAGAGGCAAGTCCTCATTTCAGCTTTGTCTTTTGCATTGCAAATTTGGAGCTTTGTACCAAAAAGTCCTTATTGCATTCATAATCTCCAGTGTGGTGTGTTGAGCCTTAGGGAATTTTTCTTCAGCCCAGCATCCTGTGGGAGCATGAAGAATGGGAGCAGTAGCATTTTTAGTAATTGGGAGTAACACAGGGAGTGGAATGGGGCCACTGAAACTGAAAGATCTACTTTGGTAATGTACTGTAGAATCACCACCTTTCCAAGCCCACCTGTTCCTCCTGCACACCCTGAAGGAAGGCAGATCAACCAGTCAGGTTAGTTAACCTGGGGAGTCACTGAATAAATGGGAATATGAGCATCTCTAATGTTAATGGTGTTTGTGCTTCAAGAAATGGTAGAAAAAAAATAGGCATCCCAGGTGTTTAATTTGGTTTCATGTCTTCATTGCATGGAAGATCAAACAATACGCTGCAAAAGCAATACTTTGCTGTAGCTCAGAAAGAGCAGACTTCTCTGTCACATAGTTCACATAATTAACCTTTCCATTTTTCCTCCTGAGAGCAGAGCTGAAGTGCAAAAGACACTGTTGTCAGCTTGTGAGGAGAATGATGAACCACTTGCCCTATTAAATAGATTCAGAAAAGATGTGAACAGTGTCTTCTTTTGCTGGAAAAAAAACCCATCTCTGATGAGATTGGTTTTCAAGTAACATGTTGGATCAGGTAGTGCCAAGAATAAACACATATCAGTTAAGCTGAAATGTGGATAGAAGTATGGCAGAAACTTTAAAAGCTGTATTAATATAGAATTGTAAAACATTGAAAATCCTTTCTTAGTTAGCTGCAGTGCACACGTCCCTTTAAATTGGTACAGCAGCTTCCTGTAAAGATACTATGTTTTTTAATTTAAAAAGTTCACTTAGTCATCAACCCTTTACAGTAGATAAAGGTTATTGATCTAAAATGACATTTGTAGCTCTTCAGGATGAAGATAAAGACATCAGATTACTGATGTGCTTTTACAGCTTCTCATCCAGTGCAGGGCCACCGGTGTCTCATGCAGTGCTACTCTAGGTGCTCTCTTCATGCAGTCAGGCATTCACTTAATAAGTCTTAAAAAATGTCAACTACATAGTCTCACAGAACTGTAGCATGTCAAATAATTCATACATCTTTAGGTCAAATATTCCTTTGAGTACAGATTATGTAATTTAAGTAATGTGAATATTGCCAAAATACCATTACCTGCATGCAAAATGATCACATTTGCTCATTTCAGTCAGAAAAAACAATCATGTTTATTTTATTGCCATTATAAATAAACCTGTTTTGACCATTTCTTGGTGTTGCAACATCTTATACAAGGACATGTAAAACAGTCTTTTTTAATACTATTTTCTTTCTGATATTTCAGAACTGTAATAAGAGAGAGAACCTGTTTCAGGTATTAAAGGGCTCTTTCCTTCCCCTTTTGATTCAGACCTGGAATGGTCATCTCTTCTTGGCTTTGCTTTGGGACAGACTGCATACATGGGCATTAATAGAAACTGGTGTGGAGGCAGAAACCTGCAGCTTTGACATAACTGACAGATCAATTAAAGTCACTTGTTTGGGATAATTCTCCTAATCTTTTCTGAGGTCAAATATAACCATATATAAATATTATTTGGGATGCAATCTTTTGATGCATTTTCTGATGACAGAATTTGGTCTAAAGCTTTTCAAAGTGCTGATGTTGAGTGCCCAGCTGCTGCAAAGGATTTCTGTCTTTAGGCAGTATGACATTCTACGATAGGAAATCTTAACGCTTTTCATTTGTTGATTATTTTACTGTTAACCTTTTATTGTTGAAGAGACCCTGGTAATTCTTGGACATTAGTTATCTGGAGCCTCTCTTGGAGGAGATTATTTTTAAGAACCTCCTTTCTACATAAAATACTACCTTAAATATACCTTAAATAAATCCTTTACAAAGGATTTATATTAATATATATAATATTATAATAATATATTATATGATAATAAATCCTTAAATAAATCCTTTATCACGTGCAAAACTAAGAGAAAGCTCTGTCATCATTACTAGAAATTACCTAGATTGGCTCAGAGTTGAAAGAACATATTGAAAGTTTTACTTTACTCTGTAATATTACTAAATAGTTAGCATTTCTGATTTGTGCCTTTGGATAGCAGGAAGCCCTGCCCGACCTACTTTTATTTTAATCACCAAAAGGATCTTTTGTGATTTGATCCTGGCAAAGTTCAGCTATAACAGTTCTGGTGTGAAAGCTGATTTTGTGAGTGGTTTGGTGTTTTTTTTTGTTTTGGTTTTTTTTTTTTTTTTTTTTTTGTTTTTGTTTTTTTTTGTGAAAGGATATTGGTGAGAGGAAAGCAAAAGCAAAATCCTTTATATGGAATTTATTTCTTCTCCCCTCCTTTTAGGTCCTTTTAGTTCTGTCCTGAGGTACTGGCATGTTACTGCAGACACTGATGTTAGACACAGCTCTTGGTGTTAGAAACAGGGATGTGTTCTGTAGCATTGTCTGAAATGGGCTGTTACTAGATCCAGTTCTTCTCCTATTCCTCTCTCCAGTGGCAGATGTCTTTATTTCTGCAGGCAGGCAACAATGCAGCGTTTTTCTTGTAGAAGAAACATCTGCTACAGGACAGTTTGAACACCTGCAACTTTTCTCAAGGGTATGGAGTGTATGAAGGCAAATATTCTGATGCTTATATTGAAGAATGCTCCATGCTGTTCACTGTATTTAGCTCCTCAAATTTCCTCCTAAATTCCTAGGCCTGTAAAGCACAGGAAAGTTTTACAAGCAAACCATAAATTCCACGTATTCAGATCATCTTGTTCATACAACTTGTAAAAACATTGAGAATATTGAATAACTAAGTAGATAGGTATTCCTTTGTAGAGCTGGAGCTTCAAAACTACATTTCACAGTTTCAGTAATTTGCATTCCCTAAGTAAACTAAGAAATTGTCCAAGCTCTTACAGCCCCCTAGGACTGGGGTAGCAGAGGGAGGGAGGTTCACCTTGGACTGCCTGCAGTGGTTCCCATTCCAGCTGTTGCTGCTTGGTTTGTGTTCTCTTCCTGCCATCACAGCAGGGCTGCCTCAGCTGCTTGTGCAGCATTTGCTGAGAGACTGCAAACGTGTTTGTTTAAAAATAGACATTGTAAATAACCAAACATTGATGTTCTCCCAGTTTATAACTCTCCAGTTTGAAATAAATGTAACTTCACCCTCAAAAAATAGTTTATTTCAGCTGCACCGTTCTGGCAAAGTCTTACTGTTTCGGATAAAACCCTTGCCTAGCAGGGAGGCAGGAAGAATTGATTAGTGTTCCTCACACCACAAGAGACAAGTTGACAGGCCTCATTTCATCCTGAATTAAAACACTGGAGTCTGGGGATTATTTATGAATTGTTTTTCCATTAAAGATGGCAAACATCTGACTGTGTGGAAGAGTTTGAACTCCATTTACATTGCTGGTTGAGACTTCCAGACAGTTTGTGCTCAGTGTGTGTAGTCACCCCCCAGGGCTGTTTGCAACATGCAGAAGAGTTGCTGCTTTGTCTGTCAACATTTCTTATCCTGTTCCTCCTTCTGCACTCTGGAACAGTTAGCAGACATTCTAGGGTGCTTGTGGTCTGAATATTTCTTCACAGTTAAGCAAATGTGCCAGTATTGATCAGGGAAGCAAGCAGTTAAAAATCAAAAATGTGCATGTTACTGAAAATTGAGCACAATTCTGGTTTTTAATTGCATGTGGGCAAAAAATGGGGCATTTTATATTTCTCTAAAACTGGTGAAATTTATAGAAGATTGGATTGAGCCAAGAATGGGTAGAGTTTAAAAAATTACAGCGTGTAACTAAATGTTAAAGAAACGCATTTTAGTTAATTCTGGAAAAATGCTAAGTCAGGGCATGAAAAAATGTTCCAGCTCTGTATAACAGAACTTAGATGTTCACTAGGGCAAGGAAAATAAAAATTGCCTTGATTCACATGAAAAGAGGCAAGATAGTTGAGCACTGAAACAAGTGAGAGTTGAGAAGCTTGTGGAGTTGTCTTTGTTACTGGCGGATGAATCTGTATGTTAAGTATTTGTAGCAGCCTGTCTGCAGCACTTCTTAAATTAGAAGATTGGAGACTAGACTGAGACACCAGCTTAATTTCCTTTCTTTGCTGCTTTTGAAGCAGCTTGAGGAAAAAAACTGAGACAAGAAAGGATTATGCAAGGAGACTTGTCTGCAAAAGCTCACATCAGCTAAATCTTACATGGTGAGTGCAAAACTTACCATCCAGTGCTCCCCTGTGAGCATCTATAATGTCGGGGTGTCTGGGAGGGGATGAGGCCTCGTGGGACTGCAGGGGGCTGGGAATGTCCTGTCTCATCCCTTGCACCCAGTGCAGGGCCCTCCATCCAGTGAGTGCCTCGGTGCAGACACTGGTGTTGAAATTAGGGCAGACCTGTGAATTCTGCCTCTTGGGGGCCTGTGTTATCAGGCCTTTGAGAACTGACTCATTGAAGAGTTGCTTTACATGTTAAATCAGTAGCTTTATTTCCTTGAAGTTATTGAGATGTTTAATATGTCTGCATGTGTCTCTTAGGACTGTGCAGGGACAGGAGCTTGTAGGTTTAGCGTCTGTGTTTTAGAAAGTTTCTGGCAGCATCCTCACTCTGATCTCTTCTTGGAGCTTGTTGCCATCAGGAGTGGTTCAGCAGCAAGGACTGGACACAGATACAGATGCCCACAAAGCCCTATGGTACAACTGCCCCGTCCCCCCAAATCCTTCCAGCTCCTGCTCACATGGTCTGTCTCTGGTGTCTGTGCCAGTTTTGGAATCAGTAACTTTTTCTGCTGTCTGTGAAGGTGGGAAATAAAACCAGTTTGGGGAACTTTGGTGCTTGCTGTGTTTCAATATAGTAGACTAGTGCATTTGCTGTATTTTATTTTTTGTATACTTAGAAAAAGTTGTGCTCGCACCTGCAACTTCTTCTCCCTTAGACAAGGAGGAGGGTCAGTAGTTTATGCAAAGGCTAGAGGTGTTTTACCTGGTTTAGAGAGATCTAGTTAGCTACTGTGCTTACTTTTAAAAGGGGGAAAAAGAGATCACTTGATCAGTCAGCAAGACCACATGACAAGCAGCTGAATGTAATTAGTTGGGGAGGGTGGTTGTGTGGGGCTGGCAGCTTCCCATGCCCTGCAAATATTAGAGCTATTAGTCTGTACTACATTATTTTGGTTTTGTTTCTTTCTCTGCTGATGCTTCCTGTAGATGAGAAATGGCTCTTTTTGCATGACTATGGTATTCAAGAGATTTGAACTGTGTCAGGAAATTTGTCACTGAAGCACGTTTGGAAAACTACAGATCCATTCACAGCTGTTAAACATAGGTATGTAAACACTTTCTCTTTTCTGTTTATTTTCAGAAGATTTATTACATTGTTTTCCTTGAGCTGACTGTGCCAGCTGTTTTTCTGTTAAGAGTTTTGAAACACTGTTGCTCCACTTTAACAAGCTACCTGGAATACTCCGATTTGGAGAGTTGAGCATTGCTGCAACCTCATGTTCTAGAGGGAAAAGTAAAGCTGGGGAGTACAGCTGACTTATGTAACACAGGCTTTGGGGTTAAATAACAAAATTGCAGCTCTTTTGGTACATATTTAGTCATTGTTTTTCATAAATAAATCGGATTTAAATACAAACCAGGGTAAGTTTATTGACATGATGCTTTAAGTTATAGCTTTTGTATTTTCCAGATTCTGTACTGCACTAGTATATAACTCTGAACTTCATAGAAAACATTAGCAAGTTCTCTTCAAAGTTTAGTTAGACAAAACAATCCTTTTCCAGCCTGAGAACCAAGGACACCGTTGCAGCTTCGGCCCAAAAAGTGTAAACAGCAGTGAATTGAAGAGAGCAATCCGGGAGGATGGGACTCCATAACCTGAAGCTGTAATTGGACAGTTAACCCCAATATGTAAATGGACCAAAACTTATAAAAGTGTGACAACTTGGGACCTGGAGTCCATCTTAGGTCCATCTTGGGTAGAGCCACAGCTGAGCTCGTGTCATGCCCAAGGTGTGTATCCATTGGAGGCCTTTTAACAAATACCTACTTTATTCCCTTAACACTGCCTAGCCTCTGTTCTAGGTAGCCTCTTTAAGCATCAAACAAAATAAATAAAATGACTGCAGTGAGCAGTGTCTGGTCCCTGTAGCCATAAGATGCCTGCTCTGGTCCCAAGCCACCAGCCTACATTTTCTTCTGTGTTAAGTCAAACTTGTTCTGCAGTTAGAAGGTGAAATTAGACCCCTGATTGATAGTAACTGTGGTGTGCAAATAACATTTAGAATACTGAACAAAGTAATTCAGTATTTTGAAATGTTGCATTGGTTGAATCGTCTTCCCCTCTATTTCTTCCTTTGCATTAGCATTTCAAGATAAATGATACTGAATGAAACAGTCCTTTAGAATGGTGGGGTTTTTAAACTGCATTGTGCACCAACACGTTTGTTATCATGTTTGCTAAAGGAATGATAAAAGGCATGAAAATGGTGTATTGCAGAGGCTGTTATTTTTAATTACAAAAAAAAAATGGATAGCAAGGAACCATGAGAGCTCATCTAGTTCACATTCCTTGTTCAATCATATAGTAATGACTTGAATCTTAAAATTAATGGTAAAAGCAATAGGAAGGTGGGCTGTTTGTATCTCCTTTGGAAGAAGATCAGAATATATGTACCCATCTGACTAAGTCATGTCATGCCACCCCAAGCCTGATTTTGTAATCAGGCATCCTTTCTAGCCATGTGTTTGCCAGCATTTTTTTAATCATGGACCAAACCTCCAGTTTTTATAGACTGAAAATAACCAAGGAGGAGTTGTTCAGAGAACAGAAAACAGTATTCTCCACTTCTGTGGAGGTCACAAGGCTTTCCTAGGGTTTTATTTGATGTCTAGCATAGAATGTCTTAAGATGATTTTTTTTCTCCAGATCATCACCACCTGACTTGTGTTTATGAGAGAGAAGTGAGAAATTCATAAATGAAGTTCAATAAATATATTTTCTTGTAGTTTCCTTATGGACATCCCCAGTGTGTGAAAAGTTTATGTAGAATAACTGGGAAAAAGGATTTTGTAAACACTGATGCTTGGCTGACTTTTTTGTTTTTCCTGTGCTGTGTGGATGGTTTGGTTGCTGTAGCTGCTTCACTGTAATTTACTGTTATATAATACTTTAATTTATTGCATTACCTGTGCATTTGTAATGTGTGTTACAGAAACTATTTCTAGCATATTTTAGTGTAGTGATTTCTAATAGCCTTAGTTATTTGAGGATTAAACTTTGATAATGTTGGATTCTTCTGTACACTGCAAAACAATTTGCTAGTATTTGGTGCTGCCACCCTTTCCCTCACCACACTCTTGCTGGATTTCCATATACTTGCATGTTTCTAACATATCTTTAATTTAGGACTCTATCTTAAACAAAGATATCCTTAGTAATTCAGCCTGGTAAAGGCAAACAGAGAATCTAATTCAGCTGGGCTTCTTTAAGCATGTCACCAACAATGGCATTAAAGAGAAACTGTATTTTTTTTCTTAAGAAACAACAAAAATTCTGAAAATATAGAAAAGTTAGAATGACCTCAAAAAAATCTTAAAACAGTTAATGGAAAAATATCTGGAAGGTATCTTAGGAGGAGGGGAGAAATAAACTCAAGACAATGGGAAGGAGAGAAAGGAGTAACTTTTACTTGGCCTAAAATGTTTTACTTCATAACTAGGAAAGAGTATAGTTCCTGCTTCTGAATTTTTGTTTAAACACTGTGTTGTAGAGATACAGTTTCTTCTTAAAAAGATCTATTTTGATACATTGTGATGAAACTGTTGGTATAAACAGAAGAACTGGGATCTTTGTGAGGAAATTCTCTGGGAGTGGGTTAGTTAGCACCCCTCCACTACAGGCACTGCAGCTGTACTGATTAGTGCTAACTGAGATTTTCCTTTTTTCACACAGTTGTTTGTTTTTACTGGAATCTCATTACTGAATTCTTAGTTTCTTCTATAGTAGATCACATACACTGATTTAAAATCAAACCAAATGCTGCAAGCCAAAGTTAGTCTTTTAGCAGATGATGAGACACCAGCACCTACTTTAATGAGACTTTTTGTATAGAAATTCTTGTGGGACAGTACCATTGCAACTTGTGCTCAGAAGGACACAGCTGAATAGATTCTTTCCTATTACTTACCTTTTATGTTCCCTCCATTTCAGAGGTTTGATGCCTTTCTCAGTTATGGTGTAGAATTGGTGGTTTGCCAGTTTGTGTGAGATTTTTCACAAGCAGGCAGCTTTTCTATTTGGTGTCTCTCCAAGACAGCACAGTCTGTATGCACTGTGGTGTGATAACTACATATGCATTTCCCTGGCAGTTTTGACAAGAAACTTGCACTGCTTGGATCAAGTAGAGCATTCTGACTGGCAATTTATTTTCTTAGGAAAGCTTTGTATATTTTTTCTGGAACTTGGGTTATAGAGGTGGTTGTTCTGTAAGCTTACTGCTGCTTACGAAATATTTATTAGCTATAAACAGAACCATTCTGCATTTTAATTGAAGCCTTCTTAGGGTAGAGGTAGGGAATTGCCTGTTACTGTAGGTCAGTTCAAGTGAAACTTCATGCTTTGTATGCATGAAATGTTATGAAAGAATTCTTTAGGAAGACACCTACAGCATGAAAAGCTGGCAACAGCTGCCAGGTTTAAGGTGGGGTTTTACCCTACAGCCATCCTCGGGCTCTCCCTCCATTTGGGAATAACTAAAAGGAAAGGTATGGGCAAACTGTGGCATTAGGATTGTGCTGCTTTTTGCTTTCCTTGCTCATATATTCCTATATAATGCCAAGAAGTGTAAGAAGTTCTGTTTTGCTGTGCTGTTTATTTCAGGAGTCTTTGTTGTGTATCAGACTTTAGCTATAATTCGTGCTGTATTATGGGATTCTGATCTGAGCAGTGAGATAAATACTGCTGGCAACTCAGGATGAAAAACAGCAGACTTTTTGAATGGAAGCTTTGTTTTGAGCAGTTCAGCCTGCTTAATCAGTGCTTCTTTTGAATTATGCCTTCCTGGAGGCTCTAGAAAGCTGTGCTAGGGTACGAATTGAAGCCAACATTTTGCCAAAGCACTGTCTGAGTATTTTGGCAGACTGCAGGGCCTCAGTAGAAGGCTTGGGGAGTGTTAATTTGTGCTGCAGTTCTGAAGCTGTTCAAGTGGAGGATAGGGTAGAAGTAGGGGCTTGGCTTTCAATCCTTGAAAGAATAGCCCACTCAATCACCATAGTTTTAACTTTGCTTTAGTTTGAGTGATACTTTTGAGCCACAAACATGCTTCAAAGTGTCTGTATCTTGCTGTCTCAAAGATTTCTGTGAAGATTTCTGCTTTGCTGTCACATGTTAGTGACTTCTTGAAGAGAACTGGTTGTGGCCTATTGAATGCAGCCTATTTCAGGCAGAACTGGTGTTTTGTTATGTAATGGGCATGTTAAGTTATGGCTAGAGTATTCCCAGCAAGTTATTTCTAAATAAATTTCATAAATGCTATTTTTCATAGAATTTATGAAATATGGAAACATCATATACACTCTTATCTCCCAACATGTTTACTGAACTAGTCCTGCTCAGTACTGGCTGAAAATCTTTCTCAGACTGTAGCTATTACAGACTCTGAAATTAAAGGCTCAGTTTCTTTTTGAGACCTTTTAGGAGCAAATTATTCACAGCTGCCAGCCACCTCTCTGAGTCTTTGAAGTGTCCTGCTGCCAGCCTGCACTGCTCTGACTGGCTCCCCATGGCAGCACAATGTCGGGTAGGTCCAGTGAGCTCTGCACCTACAAGGATGCTTCTGTCAACATTTTCTGGTTTTTAAAAGCATGGGGGAAGTGAATGCTAGCTCTGAGCCTCAGTTCTATCAATCTAGAGCCTTCCTTCCATCTCTGTCCATTCTATGCCCTTCCATGCTTAGCATCTCTGACTGTCCTGTGATGCTGGATTTGAGGAGTAGAAGAATAACTTTTTCTAGTTGCTGGACAGGGTTTTAACTGACAATTTCCTTTGCTTTCCCACAGGTAACTATGAACTTATTTTATCCTTTTCATTACATTCTTTTAAGAAATCCCTCTGATTAAATACTTTCACCAGTAACTTTTTATTATTCCTAATGTTGTGCTTCATATCCATAGACAATAGAGTTTTCCAGCTCACTAGAAATGGATATGGCTTAGTTGTTCAGTCAGTAACTTTGATAACCAGTAAATTTTCAGGGGAACAGGATGTTTTCACTGGTTACTGGAAGAATGAACATTAGTCCTGCTCCAAAAGGCCGTGATGCCTTGTTATTAGCTGCTTTCAGAATAACTTCTAATGGACTTCAAAATTTTTGGATATTTAAGTGGAACCTAAATAATGAGAAAGCATTTAATTTGCTAAGAAATAATATACTGTGACCCCTGTTAGTTTAGATCTCAATATTACAGAAAAGCAATAATGCTAAAGAATGGTAGTGACTTCTGAAAAAATGGTTGTTGTATCTTCCAAGTAACAACCAGATTAGCAAGGGAAATGTTTACTTCCTAAGAAAAAGCAAAAACCCCATGTATTTCCCAATCCAAAGGATGAGAAGGTTGATTAAATTCTGCAATGCAGTTCTTTCCTGCCTCACCCCTTTGTCTGCTTGCCCACGTCATGTTAGAAGAATGATGTAGTTTTATAGTCCCATTTGTATCATATTCATGTGGTCTTCACTCTTATCTAACAATGATTAGGAGGTATCTTCAGGTGTCTGGTAGCTGACCTTCTCCATTGACATTTAATTGTCCTAATCAAGGTAATTTATTTTGCCAGATTATTCCTCTCTAATGGAGGATGTATCTGGTATCCTTCATAAACTTGGCAGTCTAACCTTTTGGAGAATGATTTTCTGTATTCCAGGTATCTGGCCTATGAAACAAGGTAGAAGGTAGCTGAGAACTTTCCAGTTCCAAAAGAGAAGTATATCTATATCTATCTATATTGTTTTGGCTATTTTTTAAGAAGCTGCAAATATTTTCCTCTGGCCATTTACAGTGTGTGCTTTAATGGAATTAAACAAAGAACCTGACCTGACTAACATGTATTGCTGCTTATTGAACTACTCATGTAGGCAGAGCATAACTTATACTTTCTTTAGCATGAGTACCTGCACATTTTCTTTGAGATGCTATTTCATTAATATTCTACCTGCACATATGAAACTGCTTCCTTTTTCAGTTTTTAGAGTTTAAACTTCTAAAAAAAATTATTATTATTATTATTCCTCTTATTCTGCATTTTCATGTGTTTGGTTATCTGCTGGAGATTTTTTATCTTCTAGAAAACCAAACCATTCCTTAAAGAAATGCACAATTCTTATTATCCTGTGTGAGTCTTAGTATCTTCTCCTTTACTCTTCAGTGGATATTTCTGTGGGCAGAAATAGAAGTGTGCTCTTTTTTCTTGCCCTTCTGAATTTGACAGTGTTGCTGAATCAGTGGATGATCAAACTTCTGGGTATTCCCCACCTGTGAACATGACCAACTTTGTGGGTGAAACTCTTTTGTTAGAAACAGTTGGAAAATGTGTCTGTATAGGACTGTAATTCATAATTCCTTGATCCTGTGAAGAGTAGGTGCAGTGCAGTGATATGTTCCAGATGTTAAGGTTAGGCTGTGAGGAAGGAGGTGGGTCCCAAAGTGGTCAGAATTGTCACGTTATGGAGAGTGCTGAGCATTGCCCTGAATTTCCTGTTTATAACTTAGTGAAAAAGCATGGAAGCACACTTGGAAGCCAGTGTGGCTTAATGTATTTATTAGAGGAAGAGGGGAATGGTTGAGGATGGAGTAAGTAGTGTGGAACTGCTTAAAAGAAATTAAAAATGCTTGTTTTACTTTCCCCAGTTTACTCTGGAGTTTATTCACTTTATACAGATGTTTGCTTCAAGGCTGTAACTTGAAAGCAGCTTCTGATGAGAGTGCAAAGAGGTAACTTGTGAGACTAAAGCTCTTGTTCCCAGGCTGGGGACAGGTCCTCTGGGAGAGTTCAACTGTTTTCCTCAAATAGGGTTGCAAATCTTTATTTATCTACCATATTTCCCTATTATGGAGCATGAAAATGTTAGGAACTGATAAGGGAATAGAGATGGTTCTGTGCTTTCTGCACAGAAGTTGAAGCTGCACAAAGGTCCTCCTGTATGGGGAGTGCTTAATAACCATCTGCAACACTCCTGCTTTTATTCTTCATTTTTTTCCCAGTTCCATGCTGCCTTTCATTTATTTGTGTAACTGAGATAACCTTTGAAATCCAGCTGCCTGATTGTTGGTTTGGTGATGCTGAAATGCAAATGCAATTGCAAAACTAACTGTTGTTTCATTTCCTGGCTTCTCCATTCCTAGTGTCTCCTGGTTTTCTGGAAACCAAGTCCAGAATCTGCTGTTTCCTTGCCTGGCCTGTTGTACAAGGTTCTCACCACATCAGACCTGCTGCTTCCCTTTTGTGTCCCCTTTCTGGGTGGGATTATCATTTTCTGCCTAGCATGTCCCATGGTAACTCATTCTCACAGTGCTTTGTGTGCCTGTCAGTTCATGCTCTCAAAATGCTGCAGTTGTAGCAATGCTGAAAAATGGTTGTAGAGAACCTTCAGCCAAGTAAAAGTGACATCAGTGTTTGGAGGCTAAAACCTTCCAGCCTGTGTTTTTGTACCTAGTTTTGCAGATTCTTATGTATCTTGAGCACCCTTAAAATTGGCTAGATCTTTCCAAGAAAGAGGTACTCCTTATACATTGATCCTGCAATTCCTTAGAATTCCTCTACAGTTGAAACTAAAAACATCATAACAGTAGAATGTCAGGTAAAGCAATTGAAAGTAACCAAGGAGTAGTCTTTTTTTCATGTTGTTTGTGTTATGGAAAAGCCCCCAGAAGTCACAGAAAATGTCATTTTGACCAAAACTAAAGCAAGCCAAGTCATACATTTTCCCGAGAAAAATAATAGTGCAGCTCAGAACATTTTGGTGAAGTGCTTATTCATTAGTTCTCTTCCCCCAGCACAGCAGGAGTTTATGAACAATTGTTGTCATGATATGTTTACGTTACATTGTAGGGATCTGGCAGCTTTTAACAAAGCACTTGTAACAAAGTGCTGACTAAGCAGGAACATTATTTAAGTCTCTGTCTCTTGTTTGGACAGAGCTGGCTGGTGTCTGATTGACAAGTTCTTCAAGCATTCAGGTGCTGCTGGAGCCTTAGAGCAGGGTGAGGCCATTCAGTGTGCTTCGCCCACACCGAGCAGGAATGTGGTTTTTGCTTTGCTGTAGTGTGGTGGCAGTGCTGGTGTGACAGGGTTACTGAACTTATTCCTCTGCACTCTGGATCACTTTCTCAGAGATGGAGAGACACGTAAAACACTCATGAAGTTTGTTTGTGTAGTATCTTGGTGAAAAAAAAAATTAGTATGAATTGATGTGCACTTGCAGAATAATCAAATCTGTACAAATGCATTATTGCCCACCAAGAGACCTGCAGTGTCTTGTTTTTTTCTCTGTGGGGGATTTTGGACTAATTTTTCCCCAATGCCCATGTCAACTCTAATCACAAGCATGGAGCCTCAACAGAAAGAAAGCAATTTACATTAAAGACTGCTGTATTCTCAAACATGAGGTAAAGAATGTAAAGCTATGAATGGAACTGAACAGGTGTGATCCATATACTCCATCATTAATGCATTTTTGAATGAAAACCCCTGCTGGGAACAACATAATTGCTTTAAGGTGTGTAGGTGATTTTACAGCAACTTTAGACCTGTTCCAAGGTAGGTCTTGCACGAATCTCTTGAAATGCTGTTTGCCTCTAGGAATAAAAGGGACATGTGAGCTGTGTAATTGCTTACCAGCCATGCAGTGAGGCAGCACCCTCCTAGACACAGACATGGGCACACCTCTTTATCTCTGAGCACCCATCAACGTGGATGCAAACAGCTGACACGTAAGCCTCTTGGCTGTGGGCTGAAGAGGTGGTGCTGGAAAAGTACTCCTACTGGAAGTACTATCTGCAGTGTGCCCTAACTATTCCTTTTGCAGAGCTGGGGTAAGTGGTATACCTTGCTTTAAAGCGATGTGCTTGAGGACTGTCTGGTTAGGGGCACGTTCAGATTTCCTGAATTTTACACTGTGTGTATGTATACATGTTTTTATTTGCAGATCAATGCTTTTGATTTTCTTTTGGCTTGTGTTTCCATGTGTTAGTCTCTTTTGCCTTCCATTTTCCTCTCCATCAGCTCAGTAGCAGCACAGGAGTTGCATGTTTTGTGTAAGGCCATGCATGGGGGAAATCCTGCATGTCAAGCCAATTTCCTTAATTTATACAGGAGCAAATCTGCCTTAGTCTGGAATGTTTTATCACACAATAGTCCTGTGACAGCTGTGTCCCAGAGGCAAAAAGATTAACCCATTAACATTGATGTCTGTAATGTCAAAGTACCTTGGACTAGGAAATGCAGGGAACAAGAGGAGCACTTGATTTGGACAGAATCCCTTCTTTGATAAGGCACAGTCTGTGTGTGGAGGCTCCAGAGCAGCAGCTGTACAGGCACAGCTCAAACGCTGGCAGTGGGGGGTCCTGTCAGCCATGGAAAAGGCCAGTGGAGCTTTTCCAGCCCTTGTTCACAGCTCTTGTGCATCTGCATACAAGGCAAAGTGCAAAGCCAGAGCTGAATGGGATTTCAGGAGGGATTTGCAACAGGCAAAACTATGGAGGGCTTGATGTGGAGTTTAAAACTGTGTCCATTAGTGATTTTTTTTTTTTTTTTTTTAACCAAGGAGTTCTTACTCTTAGAAGCCAAGTTTGGGGATGATTTTCTTTTGGTGATGTTATGAATTCTAATTGTATCATTAGTTTTTTTCAGAATCTTCCTTTTCTACCTCCTACTTTCCTGATATTTGAGGTATGGAAAAGTGGAAGGAAAGACTGGAAAAAGTGAAACTATATAGCTAATTAAAAAAAAAAAAAGGCAAAATTGGAAGGAAAAATAGGATGGGTTTTAGTAGCAAGGTCATGATTTTTAAAAACTTCACAGCAGTTTTTGCTGTGAATATACTTTGCAATGAATATATTCTTATTTCTCTTATGTGAAACTGGATGTGTCTGGACACTAGGACTGCAGGTCTCGGAAGTGGAGGGTGGAGATCACTTTTTAAATATTTGTACAGGGAGGAGGACAAAACTTGAAACTGCTATGAAAATAGCTCTTTACATGTCTCCAAGGATAGGTTAACTGTGCAGGGTTTCACAAGAACCACTCCCTGGAGATATTTGAATAATAGATTGACATTATGGGGTGCAGTGAGAGGTGTGTGCATTTCAAAACCAAGGGAGAAAATTTCCTTCTCAAGCAAATCTTTTAGAAGGCATTTTTAGAACCCTTCCTGTGAAGGGTTCCTCACCTCTGTCAGTCCTTTGGAAATTGTATTTTGTACCAGCCAAGGGGAGAATTGAAGTTTCAGTGGGCCAACTGAGGTGTGTTTGTCCCGACAGACATTCTACAAATCAGATGTAACACTAGGAATACCTTTTAGATTTTAGTTCCCCAAGGCCTAATCTTGACCTTTCTGTTTTGGCCAGAGCTTTCATGCAGCCCTGTCCAGTGGAAGGTACAGCTGAACTCTAAGGCTTCCCAACAGCTCCATGGCAGAGGTGCAGTGCCCTTCCTTCCTTCCTCGTGTGGTCTTGCACAGGGTGCATAAATCAGCAGTGATCAGGTGCACTGTCATTGGTACCTGTTATTAAAATGTATTCTGTACACCTACAGTGACCCAACAGAAAACCAACAAGACAAGGCAAATACATCTGTGCAGTGGCATAGCACAGTAAAAGGCATGAAGAAAATTTGTCTTTGTGTGATATACTGGCCCTAAGATTTACATCTAAAAAATCTTTTAAATCTTTTTAAATCTTTTAAAGCAACAATTAGTTTAGGTATATTGAGACTGAAAGAACATGTAAGCTCACCCTTGAGTAGAGGATGAGCTTACACAGCTCTTAGCCCCTTGAGAACATCTGAGGGCAAAGGAAACACCATGTTTGAGATGGAAGTATAAATCAAATGCAGCCTTTAGAAAAATCAATCTCTTTTTAAAAAAAAAATATTTTTCCTTTTCTTCTGGTATATTTCAATGAAAAGACTTTGGTAGAGCTACAAGGTAGGTGATCTGGTTTTACTTTGCCGACTGGGGAGAGGATTTAAAAAATTCAATAACTACCCCCAAATTATTTTTGCTGATACATGCAAGTGTGTCTAATGGATCAGGGCTCTTAATTTCTGAAAATGTTCTTATGTCAGTGTTTGGGCTGCCTGTTCAACTTGCTTACTTGAATATGCTGATCCTTCAGACCTGTGTGGTGCATGCAGTCCTGTAGTTGGGTGCATTTATGTAAAAAGCTCACTGATAACTCTTGCTGTAGGGCTCTCCCTTTCAGCCTTCTACTCTATTGCAAAACTTTGGTTAAAACACAACAGTAGGAATTATCTGGCTGTGGCACAGTAGTGAGTGTGAACTCTGTCACCTAAACCCCTTTCCTGCAAGCTTTTGCTGGCATTGATGTCATAATGTGAAATATATGTTGGCTGTGAAAGGGAGATTTCAGTGCTTTTCAAAAGGGAAAAAAAGTGTTATCTGCTTTCCACTGACTCTTCAGCTGAAGAATATCTGGGGTAAATCTGACTGGTGTCTGCTTTTTAGTAAGCCACTTATGGCCACATCAACTAGTCACAGTTCTGACTTGTAACCAAGAGCAGAGCTATTATAAAGGTGAAGCTTTAAAGAGAGTTATGGTTTTAGCTGAATGGTGGTGATTGACACCCACATGCTGCAAACACAGCTTGTTCCAGACCTCAAGCTGTGAGTTGATATTCAAGAAATGAATTGGGTTTTATTTTTTTTTTGCCACTGATGCAAACTACTGCAGTGTTTGACTTGAAATTAATAACTTCATCTACAAGCTACAGGCTACAAGTAGTTCCAAAAATACTTACAGTTGAAACAGTGGATTTTACTCTTTTAAAATTTTATTTCATCATCTATTTTTTTTTTGTATTTTTGGGACCTTTTTCTGTCCTTCGTAAGAAGCAATTTTATGCAAGTTTTCTGTTGCTTTTAGAGTGGTTATTTTAGGCTTATCTTTTCATGTTCATGTCTTTGAACACAGTGTAAGGCAGCTCTCTACTGTTTGTTTTGGGGGAGGAGAGGCTCAGTAGCTATTCAACAGGAAAGTGCCAGTGCACTTACATCAGCTTTTCTAGTACACGTGAAATTTGCCAGTCATTTTTGTTACACATTTTAGTTATTCCTATACTTAGACTGATGAGAAAATGGTTGTTTTAAAAAAGGTACAAAAAAGAGAGGAATTTCTTAAATGTGTATGAACCATTGAAAAAAATGTGTGTGTTTGTTTAATGTCCATTCAGGATCAAGATTTAATTTGAATGGCTAACTAGCATCACAATAAAAAATAACCTGAAGATTCTTCTTCAAAACAAAAAACTCAACAACAAGATTCAAGACTGAAAAATAGCTATTAATAGAAAATTACTGTAAATTTTGTTGAAATATAGTGGACAGTCCAGGAAAAAAAAATGGGGTTTTTTTATATGTTACTAATGCCATAGTGAGTACGAGATCAGAATTGCACTGCTAGTACAATTGAGTAGCTATTGCCAATTTCCATGAAGATTAAAAACAGTTCTCCAGTTTATGTTCCAGATACCTTGATTTTCAGTCTTGTCTGAAGAAGTTAAAATTGTGTTGCTTTTCCTTTCCAGTAAGAAGAATGTAATAAAACTAAAACTGCCCTTTTTCAGTCACAGCTGAATTTGATATTGGTAATTTGTGTAATTGAGAATTTAAAATGAAGTCTGTGTAAAGGAGTACAGAACGGGCCCCACCACTTGCTGCTTTGTAGTTCAGGGAATGATTTGTAGTTTAAACATTTGTTAGAAGAAGTCCTGGCAGAGCTCTGGAGTAACTATTCCTTTTTGCTTTGCTCTTCAAGGTGCCGCCTGAATTCTCACTATGTCTGATGGGGACTACGATTACCTCATAAAATTCCTAGCACTTGGTGATTCCGGAGTAGGAAAGACCAGCCTTCTTTACCAATATACAGATGGCAAATTTAATTCCAAATTCATCACAACAGTGGGCATTGACTTCCGGGAAAAGAGAGTGGTGAGTTTTTATGAAGAATGTGCTACTTGAAAGTGGTGTCTGTCTGTGTGAAGGCCTGCAATCAGTGTTATTGTGTGCTTCATTTTGTGACAGGAAAGGCCTCATCTGACCTGGCTGTTTTTGTCATTGCTGTGTACAGACCCATTTCCCCGAAAGTTAAAGAGCTGATTGTAAGAAACCACTTCTTTTTGCTCAGCAGGTGTTGATGAGTGTGTTTACTCTGTGACTTGTGCACACAGTACCTGGAGTACCACTTTTACTGTTGAACACCTTTCACAAGGAAGAACTGAACTGTAGTAAAATATTTTTGCTGGGTATGAACTGAAACGGCTACTAAACAAATATATGCAGTTTTTTTAAACATGTGGATGAAGTGGTACATGCAGCTGATCTGGCTTCCTAAGCAGTCATCACTAGCAGAGAAGAATTATGAAATATAAACATGCTTTTTTCAGCCCCTGAATTGCTATTAAACTAAGCAAATGTACTTCTAATATGAAGCTGAGCACTAGAGTGAAATAGCCAACTGAATGCTGGTCCTTACTGCTCTGAGAACTGGAGTTGGCACAAGCTTTTTGTTGTTACATACAGGTATTAAATGTCTTTCGTGGTAGCGTGGTGATTTCCTGTGCCCAGAAATCTGGATGGTGTAATGGGCATTGTGCAGACTGGTTTTTGGTGCATGACACGCACCACAGTAGTTCAAGGACTAGACTAGATATCTTAGTTAAATGCCAGACTGGTCTCTTGAATAGGTCATTGTTCTTTTTCTGGGATTGTCAGCATGGTGGTTTACTTGATCAGCTTATTTGATAATTCAGGATGAGGTTTAGGCTTCAGAGCCTGATTCTTATAATACATAAACGTGTTGAATTTGTGGATGTGTAAAGATATGTTTGTAGCTTTTGTAATCTTAGATTCAATGACACTTGAAGGTAAAGAAGATGACCTAACTCTAAGCATCCTAAACAAGAAATAAATCTATTTTTATCTGATCATTCCAAGACCAATAGATGCCCTCATTTATTTTTTTCATGCTGAGCAAACTCTTCAGCTTTTACTTTTATCATCCAATTTCTGCTTTATAAGCTGTGATCTGATAAGATCTACCCTCAGCAATATTTCAGCAGCATTTTGGCAGCTAAGTATAGATGTCATTATCTCTGAGTATATTCTGTTTGCTAATGAGATTTTGCTGCTACTACAAATACATTGCCAGATTGCATTTTTGCTTTCTTGTACTTTATTTTGAACGTGATGTAAGGTAGTAAAAAAATCCAGAAAATCAAAACACTAATATTAATCTTGTCTCGTGGCTCTAAATATCTGTCTGGAGTCCATAGTCTATTGGGTACTGGTTTTTCAGTTTCACTTTTACCCTTATTTCTAAATGTTTAATTGGATGCAATATTAAAATGCATCTCATACTACTTTTGTCTTACAAAGCAGAGGATTGAGTTGTAGTTGGGATCTGTGCATCAGCAGTGCTACTTTTGCTGCACTTAATGACTTTAAATGTCAGTTCTTTTGTGTTCTGTAGCAGCTGAACACAGTCTTGCAAATTTACCTTTTCCAGGTGTATAGACCCAATGGGCCAGATGGTGTTGGTGGCAGAGGACAGAGGATCCATCTTCAGCTCTGGGACACTGCAGGGCAGGAAAGGTATGGCTCAAGATGGCAACAGGAGCTTACTTTAACAGCAATGGAAAGCTTCATACGGGTACCCATTAAATTCTAACTGTAATTTACAACTGTAGAACACAAAACTTGTAATTCTTGCTTTTTAGTCTTTTTTCTTTCATAGCCAGTGCATGTAGATACTTCTAAAGCTTGTCTTTTTAAAGTTCTCTTTAAGTTTCTGTAAATATGTTGGGAAAGTCAGGCAAAAGCATCTCAAAGGATTCCTTTCTATTGGCCTGTCAAAATACTAGCATTCTTGTGGTTGTTAGTCTTAAATTCAAGGACTGATGTGTATAGGAGATAATTTTTTGTTCAAAGTCAGAATTTCATTATTGTTTTAAGTTTTGAATCTTGATCAAGGCATGCATTATAGTAGAAGATTGTTTAAAGCTCTCACACTCAAGTCTCCTTGGTGCCTTAGGCCTTGATTAGGCCAAAGAAATGTTAGCAATTTTTCTTACACAGTCCCTGCCTCAGCAAAACAACTATGAATATTTCCTTCTGGTTCATTCAGTCTCAAGTTACCTCAGTTCTTCTATGACTGTAAGCAATTATGTTTTCAAAGTAACTTGTCAGATGACCAAATTAATTTCACTTTGCTGGTCTAGGTTTCGTAGCTTGACTACAGCTTTCTTCAGAGATGCCATGGGGTTTCTTCTCCTCTTTGATCTGACAAATGAGCAAAGCTTTCTGAATGTCAGGAACTGGATAAGTATGGCTTTTATTCCCCCTTCTTTCTTTGCATGGATGGAATGGGGAGTGGGGGTTATGTTCATAATTATGGCGTCTCACTGAGAATGAGAACTTAAAATGTGGGTTTTTATGGCTTTCTCAGTAAAAGAATGTAAGTGTTGTATTCATAATTGCAATAGCTGCTAGTGATGGCTTCCAGGGCTCACCTGAAATTTAGCTTTGCCTGCTGAACTTGAATCTTAACCTATATAAAAGAAAGCTGAATCTGTATCCTATCCCTGGCTCTGGTGCTGTCCAATAATTTAAGTATGTGGGAAGCCTATCCAAAAATATTTTGATTTACCTGAAGCTTGGTCAGCAAAACTTAATGGAAGGCAAATGTTACTTGGCTGGTGTATCTAGGCAAAGGAGTTCCCAAAGTGCATCATCCTTCTGGAGAGGGCAGTAGATCCTTTCCTGGCAGCTCACTGTAGACAGTGAGTGTAACACCTTAAGCTGCAGATACACAAGTTTCTGTGCCAACTTTGCCAGGCTTCTGTTTGCCTGTGTTTTTCACTGTGTATGTGACAGGGGAAGCCTACCTGTTCTCTGGCTCCTCAGTGCAAGTGGAGAAGTGCTGTGAGCCAGGAGAGAACAAGCTTGGTTTGTGGTAGTGTTCCTAGGGAGCTGTGTGTGGCAGTGACTTGTGACTCCTCTTCATGTTGGTGCTGCCAGGTCAGCTACAAATGCATGCATATTGTGAAAACCCAGACATTGTGTTATGTGGAAACAAGAGTGACCTGGAGGACCAAAGGATGGTGAAGGAAGAAGAAGCTAAGGAACTTGCAGAAAAATATGGGTAAATAACTTTCTTACAATTATTTCTGTTTTTAGAGCAGAATGAGATATTTTCTGTAATGCTTTTTCCTGTATACTAACAGGTTATTGTGAGAATAAGCATTTTAGAATGCTAACTGGCTGGTATGATATCTTTTTTCTATCTGAGAGTAATGTTTTCTGTATAGTTTAAGAATAAGTTCTTAGTAGTGCAATAATCTTGCACTGGAGATTGCCAAATCTTCTTTTCCTGGCAGTAAACAGTGTATATTTTCACAAACATTCTGGAAAATAGTGAGAATTTAGCTAGAGAGGCAGGTGAATAATGGGGTCCCTTCTTTGCTCTTACCTGTGCTGAGGCATCTGCACTCTCACAGGCTCCCAGAGAGTCTAAGAACTGAGTCAGACCAGTAGGAAGACAGGGTAGCCTTGCCCTTCCCCTTCCTGGCAGGCGCAGGTCATGTGCCTCTGAAGGAAGTATGTGAAATCTTTGTTCCTATCGGATATTAATTTGTACTTTTATACTCCCTTAACTCTTTAATGCATCTCATCTTCGGATTACATTTGCATTTCGCTGAGAATCAAAAACACACTTCTGAAGGAAATAATCTGATGCATTTGTTGTGTTTTAATTCACATAGTGAAGCAATTTTCTAGCACATGAACTGGATTCCCTCTAGCACATGAACTGGATTCCCTCTCAAATGAAAACTAAGTTAAATTATGTGCTCCAACCACTAATCCACCTTCTGGAGGGATAGAGGAGAACTGCTCCAAAGTACCCACAAGACAGGCATAGTGTGAACACTGGCTCCTCAGTGCAAGCTGTCTTGTTCTGCAGGTCTTCTGCTGTGTCATGATGTTTACTCGACACAAATTAGCTTGACTTGGCCACAAAGAATCATTGGAGGCAAATCAGAATCAATCTGTCTATGAGAGAGAAGTGGGTTTAGTGCAGTAATGCCTTCTTACTTTTTCCTTCTGTGAAAATGCTTGTTTGAAGTCTATGTCACACAAACAACAGCAAGTGCATGTGATACTTTAACCAGCTGCTTGTGAAGGAACAAGAAGTTTCAAACAGCAGCAGATAAAGTGTGATAATATCTTAAATCTCTTTGCATGTGACTTCTGAAAATATTTTATGAAGTATTTTTCTTCGTGGCTGAAAATGCAACTTAATTTAGGAATAGTGAGCTAAAAGTCAAGGTTGTAACATCCAACCTGTAGGCAATTACAAAGTTCTATAGAGGTGAGACAGGATGACTGCCAGGAGTCACTTTCTCCTGAGGGGAGGCAAGCTAAATCCTGCTGCAGTGAACAGTCTTCTGGTAACTAAAGTGTGAGATAATGAATATCCCCTTCTGTGGAAGGGCCTCCTATGGATATGTGATATATTTGAAACAGATTGCAAGAGACCTGCACAGACACAGTAAGATACATTTGGCCACTCATTGAGTCTTGCAAATTAAGTAAGAAATTTAAACTTAAAATTCTGAAGTGATGGTATCAGTTTGCTGGGCAATAACACAAATGCAGCCACTGTAGCACCACACTGTGGGGAGCACTAAGTACAGAAGGCCATAGCCTATGGACCCACAGTGGAACATCCTGATCCACAACAATAAAGAAAGCAAGCAATGTACTTTAGAAACCAATGTGCCAGAAACTTGTCTTGACAAAGATGTAGGTGTTCTGAGCACTGCGATTTCTTATTTTATGTAAGACAGTTTAGAGTTGTGGTGTCAATAGAAGAAAGTCACCTTCTGTAGTGATGAGCACCACCACACTGTGAGTCTTTAGTGCCTTGCCTGCAGAGGAATGGTCATGGCAGCATTCCTTTTCCTGCGATTGCTTTGTATTTGTACGCACAAGTCTCCTTACCAATTTCTATGCACACCAGCTCTGGAGTAACTGCATGTCTTGCAGGGAATGGAGTTAAGAAAAACAGACCTCAGGAGCACAACTTTGGGAAATCATGCTGACAAGTGCCTCTGTAAATTGTGGACTCCATTAACGTTTGCTCTTCTGCCCTACCTTCAGGCAGCCAGTTCATTAATTTCTAATTCCAGACCACTGAGCACTTAGTGTCTCCCTGCTATGGAGTAGCAGTGACAGTCTTAGTGTGAGATCTAAGTACATGGCAGTAATACGGTATTATGTTTTCTCCTGTGAACGACAACTGTGTGATGTAAGGTTATGTTTTTTGTCTCCTGCAGAATACCATATTTTGAAACCAGTGCAGCAAATGGGAATAATGTAAGCAAAGCCATTGAAACTCTGCTTGACCTCATTATGAAGCGCATGGAACGATGTGTGGATAAATCCTGGATCCCTGAAGGGGTGGTGCGCTCCAATGGGCACAGCTCTACAGAACAACTGAATGAGGAGCAAGAAAAAGGCAGATGTGGCTGTTAGCCCAGTTACAGTTAACTTTAATGTGTATGATACAGTACAGTTGCAGCTTACCTGTTTATCTTCAGGACAAATTGCTTTGTGTAGTTATTTAATAAGCTATATTAATTCTTGATACAATTTTTTATTTGCTTTCTCTCAAACAACATTGATCTTCACTTGTAAGGTATGCAGTTTATTAGTTGTGGGACAGAGGTTTAATTTGGTTTAGCACTGGATGTTCCTCTAATTCTCTACTTGGGGGGGAAAGGGGAGGAAAGGAATTTTTATTACCAAATTCAGAAACATGTCTCTGTGGACAGCCAGAAAAGGGTAGGCTTCTGAGTTGAAGGGCTTGCAGTTGTTCTTGGCAGTCTCCATTAACTACACAAGTAGGCATTTAGATTAGATATTGTGACAGCTCTTGGTGTGCCCTAACAGCAAGATAACCAGTTTGCTTCTTGGTTTTAAACAGAAGCATTTAATAATTTCACCAACTAATAACAATCTTAAAGAGCACATCCTGTGTTTTCCACAAAAGCCTGTGAGTAGTATTTCCTTGCTCTCCTAATCCATCAGTTTTCAGTGATGAAAACCTAAGGGAAGCTCTTCAGTACAGAATAAGAAGCTCCAGAGAAACACAGGGGTGTGCACATAGAGCACTTGGGGCATGTCATGTAATTGAACATGTAAACTACAACTGTACTATATGAAATATATCCAACGCAGCCTTTGAGATCTCCTGACATCATCTGAATTTCTAGAACATGCATGTACGTAAATGTATATGTAAATGGCATAACTGTGCATCTGTTATGTTTCTTTCATATTGCTCCTCGTGTTTTAACAGGAATACAGGGCAACCTAGATGTCAGGAAAATTTCATCAGAGTTGGTGCTCTGCACTGAATTTGTATTACCAAACACATATTGAGAATGTTTCTTCAAATTTGGATTAAAAAAATGAATGATTATTTTCTTCTGGTGAGATGCAGCTAAGATATTAGTCCTGTAGATCAGTATCTCTATGAATTTAGAATACTCATTTTATTCTGCCAACCTTTGTGTCCTGAACATCTTGATTTTCATATAGTCATTTATGGCTTGTTCATTTCCTTTAGATTGTATTTTAAAAAGAATAGAGTTAGTTTTCTTCCCCCCCTCCCCCCCCACTATGGATCACATAAATGTAATTTTTGGTTTCAGTGGATCATGTTACTCTAACCATTTTTATTTATTCATATGACCTAGGAAACAATCAGTATTTTTTGGGCTTTTGCCCAGACTGATTTATAAGATGTGCCTACCAAACTGTTTTCTACCCTGGCAGAGGTTGTATAATTGTAAGGTATTGCCAATTAAAGTCATAACATGCCAAAATGAGTCTTGTTACAGACCTTCCACAGCAGCTTGTTTACAGAACTCCAAAGCTATTGCTTATTTAGAAATTATGTATTTATTTATTTAAATATTCTAACTACTGCATTTTCAGGCAAGTATCGATACCAGTTATGAACATGAATTGCAGCATAACAAAATTTTTGAAGGAAGGACCAAAAATGTTTCTAGAATAGGATATAAGGAAAAAAAATGATGTAGCTTCCAGTTATATCAATTAATACAAGAATAAGTGTTAAAACTTGGTTCTTAAAATATTTTACACAGTAATGCATTGTTCTTTAACAAACACAACGTGTAAATATTAGATTTTTATCACAGCCTACACAAAATATTTTAAAAGTGCAATATAATTAGACTGCTCTGGGGCTAAGACAGAGATAAAAGAAATTTATATGAGTATAGGGTTTTGGTTTTTTCTACTCCACTTCTAAAATGCTTGTAGACCGGAGTTACTGTAGTTTAATTCAGAGTGCCTTTTGAAGTTACCATCATGTTTCTGACCAGTAGAGTAAGAAACTCTAGTGTAAGACACAATGCATTTCAATGTACTTCAGTGTCTGAATTTCTTTTAATGTAACTCTTTGCTTTTCAGAGGGTTGCAGTGGAACTTGTCATGCATTAACTTAAAATGGGAGTTTTCATGCTTATAGCTCCATCCAGTTCCTGAAAACTTTAAGGATTATTGCAACCAGCTATTGAATTAAGTGACTACTGAAATAGTGTAAAAATATTTCCTTTTTGAATACTTATGTTTAAATTGGATATTAAATATTAAATACTGAAACTGTCATATTTGTGTCATGCCTATTATTTGTGACTATTTGCAAAGAGGTTCTACATAAAATTGCTTTGATGTCAGCCTTTGAAATGTGACATATGATTTAGCTGTTTGAATTATTTGTTCCCTTTTAAATTCTCATAAGAAATCATGGGAAATGTTTCTTGACAGTAAATTACACTGTTCTTAGTAGACCAGTACTGGTCTTAATAAACAAAGAAACAAGAATTCTTATGTGACACAAAACTATTTTTTCAAGAAAAGTTGTTTCATTTCAGTGTCAGATGGAGACAGATTGATGTGTAATTGAACAAAGTTTTGGAAAGTGTTTCCATTAAGATGGATTGTCTCAGGATTTTTTATTATAATATAAAATAGTTAGACATTCCTGATATGAACTTTGCTAGCACTGTTGAACTGAATTGTAACATTTCCTGTTGTCTCGTTTCAATGTCAGTCTGTGCCCTGCACTGTCCCTGTGTGTTGTGAGGATTCTTTGTTCAGATATGTCCAAGGTCTGTGCTGTGGTTGAGGTACTTCTTGGTGACTCTCTCTTGTGCTGACCAAACCAGTCAGACAGGGCCTGGTGAATGCTGGGTGATGCCAGGAGGAGCCCAAACCCAGAGAAGTCAAAGGAGACATCAGTTCTGTGTTCATAAGACATTCAGAATGCCGCTCATCTGAGAGTGTTGCGTGTTCAGACCAAAGGGAATCAAACAATACATTTTTTTCAACTTTATTGCTTCTACAAAGGTAAGGAGCCTGATTTTTCAGAGTAACTGTTTCTCTCAAGAGCAGTGTCTACTACCAGGTAGGTTAAAATGTACTGGAGGACATTGCTGCTATTCAGAGGTTCCTTGACAGACAAGAGAATGAGCTGAATCCATTAAGTTTAAAAAGGGCAAGTGTCACTGGCTATTCCACCTGGGCTGCAATAACTCAATGCAGTAGTGCTAGCTGAAAAAACATTTTTCAGATAAGGGGATAAGCATCCTGGTCCAAAGCAGGCTGACCAAAATGCAGAGAAGTGTGCTGCTGTGGCAGAGAAAGCCAGCTGTATCCAGGGCTGCGCTGGTAAAATGAAGGCAGCAGGCTGGGAAAGTCAGGCTTTCCATATCTTCTGCAATGATAAGACTGAGTGGAGTTCTGTGCCCTGTTTTGGACCCCTCAGTAGAAGGAAGATGTTGACACACTGGAGTGAGTCCAGCAGATGCCACCAAGATCAGAGGGCTGGAGCACAAGGGGTAGGAAGAGACAGAACAGACTTTCCTTAGCTAATCTAAGGGAGACCTTTCTGCTATCTTGAACTCTAAAGGGTGGAGCCAGACCCATCTCACAGGCACAGGGAAAAAGGCAAGAGAGAAACATTCTTTAGAAAATGCAGGCTAAATAGTAGGAAAAAACTGTCACCATACAAGTGGACAGAAATTGGAACGGGAGCTAAGGAAGCTATGGAATCTCCATCCTTGAAGACACTAAAAACTAAACTGGAAGTGGCCTTGAGCCTGGCATTATTTTGTTCTGCTTTGAGCAGGGCTTTACTCTAGATGTGGAAGTGTCCAGACACTCCAGAAGTGTCTTCCACCCAACATGATCATATTTCTCTGAACCTGATCCTACAAGTACATTTGCCTGACAGTTTATTCTTTCATATGATTGTATGACAGTTGTTTTACTTCTGTTAGGAAACTTGTACAAGTGTGTCAATACTTGCAGATCAGAGCTTTTTTTGCTATGAGTTTAAGGTAGTGACTTGAGATGTTTGATGAAACAATTCCTACTGTAATAATCTGTGTCAGAAACAAATGACCCACTTGCTTTGCTGCAAAATCTCTTCTTCCAGTGAGGCTGTCTTTCAGCTGGATCCCTAATTCTGCCTGTGAATAACTATTAATGGAGTAGAAGTACATATTGTGTTTTTGTAATTTGGATTTTGTTACCAGCAACCTTCAATGTGTATTGCCTTTTAGTCAGGAACAAGCACTTCAAATCTACAGCATGATGGCTTGTAGAGATTAGTGCTTTGATGGGAAAAAAGAGCTGGGGGTGAAAAGCTAATGGTAAATGCCTGTATTATCACTGTGCACTCACATCCTATCTGTCTGCTGGACGTATTGGTGACAGTCTGTTATTCAAAGTGTTTAAACTGTAGAAGCACCAAAGACTTCACAACACAGTGCTCTGCCAGGAAAAAGCTGTCGTCTGCCAGGAAAAGTGAAATAAATACAGCCCATGGGAAAAAGAAGTTGCACAGGCAGGAAACTCAAAGTAATCAAACTGAAAAAGGAGAACAGCCCTGGACCTAAGCAAATTTGTTTACTATTTGGTTTTGCCTCTAGCTGTAAACTCGTCTACATAGCTTGCCTCATAAAATTGCATTTCGTGTGTGTTTACCGTTTCTTCTTATGGCCTGGGTCGCCATCCTCTGTCCCAGGCACAGAGCCCTTGCTGCAGCCTGCAGTGTGAGAATCATTAACGTCCTGCCCAGTCCTGTGCTCTTGCCTGGCTCTCCTGCAGTACATGTGGCTGAGGTCTGGTTTTCAGAAGGACTGGAGACAGCCTCTGTGTGGATAAGGTGACTCTGCTGTGCTAAAGCAATTTTTCTTTATTCCTCTGATATTTATTAACACAGCACCAAGCTGACAGTCTTTCTTTGGTGTTGTAGAAATCAAGAAGTAAAAACTGCTTTAGAGGCACATGCAATTCCACACATGGATTTTTCACCAGATGCTCAGGTGAAAAGTTTTAATTTCTTGTAAACAGAGAGGTAGGAATTGTGGGGGTAAAGACTTATGTGGTGAGAAGGATTTCAGACTCAGAGCTGGGGCTGTATCCTACAATTGAAGAATAGAGAGACCACCTTCTCCAATTCCAAACAATTTGGAAGGTACAGGGCCTAGGTTTTAGGTCATTTCCCAATAAACAGGTAACTCCAGAAGAGGGAAACGAATGAGTAATAGGTATCTATATGGTGTGCAGAACCATTGGTTTTAGACAGGACTTCAAATTTTTGCTTAGATCTGGATTTTACAGGTATGAAAGCAGCAGAGAAAGTGTTGCCTGACGTAAAAATCACTAACTCCCTTCCTTTTTTCCTTGGGTTACTCTGTCTATCCTTACGTTAGTATCGATTCGTTAATTTCCCGCGCCCGGAGCACAATTTTTCCCCTTCTCTCTTCCTAGAGAGAAGCCGGGGCCCGGTGCCCGCGCTGGCCCGGTCAGGGCGGCAGGGGGCGCTGCGGGAGCCGGGCCCGCCCCGCGCCGCCGCCTCCGGTCAGCTGGGCCGCGCTTCCGCCCGCGCGCCGCCGCCATGCGCATCGAGAAGTGCTACTTCTGCTCGGGGCCCATCTACCCGGGGCACGGCGTCATGTTCGTGCGCAACGACTGCAAGGTACGGCCACGTCGGCTCCGCTCTCCCCGCCGTGCTCCCGGCCGCTCCCTGCGCCCGCCCGGCCTGTGCCTGACGTGGGGCGCTCACAGCTGGGGCCCCTGTCCCGGGCCGGGGCCGCTGCCGGCGCTCCGCACCCACCGGGCAGCCGTGTGAGCCGGGAGCCCGAGATGGGCGCAGCTGGTCAGAGCGCGGTGCTGAGAACACCGAGCTTGTGGGTTCGATCCCTGTACGGGCCATTTGCTTAAGAGCTGGTGTCGGTAATTCTCCGTGGCCGTGGGTCCGTTCCGACTCTGACTCTTCCGTGAATCTCCGAAATTAATGTCTTGCTGATATTGAAATACAAGAACCTGGAGCGATGCAGTAATTTGACGGCTGCTGTGGCCGTCGGCAAGGGGGGGGGGGGCTGAATTATTTGTTTTCAGTTTTTCGTAAGGAATAATCCGCTTCGTAGAGCAGCACAGAATCCTCACCCTTTAATCGTCGGCCTTTGGCAGCGGGCGGGCGGGCGTTCGGCCGTGGGCGGTAGCCGGGCGCTGAGGGCCCGCGGTCCCTGCGGGGCTCCGGGAGCCGCTGCGACTGACCCGGCTGAGGCTGTCGGAACGCGGCACGGCGCTGCCCCGGGCTGACGAGTCTCTACACTAAATGCTGTGTATCGTTTCCCAGCCTCTGCCGCGCTCCGTGTCGTTGCTGCGGGGCGTCGGAATCCCCAGAAGGAAGCGAAGCTCGCGCGAATCGCTTCCTTCCCGGGCCCGGACGTCAGAACGGATCGTGCTTGAGCCCCGTGCTTGTGCCGGGGGCTCGGGCACTGACACGGGCTGTGGGCTCACCACGGCCACGAGGGGCGCGTTTGGGAAAAGATTAGTTGTGAACAGCTTGTCTCTGAAAAGGCCAAATGGCAGGTGGGCCTGAGTTGAGGTGAAAAAACATGGTAGAAGAATGTAAAAGAAAAAGAAAAAAAACCCCAACGATTCGAGGATGATTGCCTTAATTAATAGTTTCATATTTTCTATTAATTTATTTTAGAATCGACTGTTGGACGGGAAAGATGATATGGCTGTAGGAAAAGAGGGTTTTCAAAACCTCATGAGTTACATGTAATTCTGACTTCTTAAGTGAAGAGTGTGGTATTCTGTAGAATATGTAGAAAAATAGGGAAAAAAGAAAAAAGCCCGTTACAACGTTTT